>NW_021635606.1:0-404589 GCF_004799145.2 Neltuma alba | reverse complement strand
TCAAATTAGTCATGTTTTGAAGTTCAATCAAATAAATCATTATCTAAAACCAAATAAATCAAACCATTTTATAAAATTAAATTTTAAAAATATGATAATAACTAAATATTTGCAATATCATTAATAAAATGAAAAATCAATCATATTAGCATCAGATAAATAATTTAAAAAAAATAAACGGGGCTTAACTTGCTAGCCTTTTTAGGCTTGTTTTCAATTTGAAGAGCAAAATCACAAGTCTCAGTGTTTATAATTGTTGAGCCTAAACAAATCAGCCTGATAGGCTCGACCCATTTTCTCAACTCTGTCGAAGAAAAACATTTTGAGCTTGTTTTTTTTTTTTATTTTCCCTATTCCGAGAACAATTTTATAAAAACTTTTTTTAAAAAAGTTTTGAGAATAAAAAAATGTTTCGATAATTCTTTGTATCATTGGTGATAATATGTGGCAGACGATAGATAATAAGAGAAGAAGGTTTCTATAATTTTTCAAAAAAAAACAAAAACAAAAATAAAATCAAGAAAACATTTAAAATTTGTTTTGGTTTTTAAAGTTTTTTAAGAAGGGGAAATGACAAAAAAAAAAAAGGAAGCCTAAAATCAGTGTTTAAAGAACCGGACCGGACCGGACGGTCCGACCGGTCAAACCGTCGGCCGGAGTCTTCTCCGGCTTGGTTCAGATCTAAAACTCGTTCTGGAGGTTGGACCGTGTTTACCCGTCATTTGACCGCTATTAAGCCGTCAACCGTCATAAATCCGGGAACCGAAGCGAGTATATGAAAACCGTCCGGCCAAAATCCTGTCCATACTTCCACCTCAAACTTGAAAGCTCCATCTTCTTTCTTTGCTCTTGCTCTGCAAGTTCGCCATTTTTCCTTTGCAATTGAAAGTCCATTCGACTTCTCAGCCACTCTAAGTGTCTGTAAGGGAGGTGAGGAGGCATGGATGCATGACAATGAAGGACGGAAGAAGAAGGAAAATAGCGTCTGAAATGAGAAAAAAGAGAACGAAATACAAAAAGAAGAAAGAAGGCCAGGGAGGAAGACGGGAGTACGAAAATAAAAAAGAAGAACTGGTGAGCTTTCGAGAGAGACTGTGATATGCACAGTCAAAGAGAAACAGACCTCAAAAAACTCAAAAGAAGACTTGGAAATGACAAGTTACGGTGGATAAAAAAAACACTAAAAGTTGAAATATATTAATTATCACATCAAAACTTTCATACGTCAGATTCTTCGGCTAAGGATGTGAAGCACGAGTACCAAAATAGAGAAATGGATTATATTAATAAATATTTATATTGAATTATTTATTATTTATTATTTCTGCTTTATTTAAAAATTAATATGAAACTGATACTTTTATTTTAATTCTCTTCCGTTACATGAAATTCAAATATTTAATTGTTTTTTAAATTACCTAAAAATTATATATTTTATTTTTTGCACATATATTATTATATATGTATGTTATACTATTTTTTTTATTTAATTATTATGTTACCGGTCCAACCAGACGGTCTAACCGATCTGACCGTTTGAATCGTGACCCGCTGATCTATCCGGCTTGACGTCCGGTCCGGCTTTTAAAACATTGCCTGAAATTCTGAAATTTCAATTCAAGAAGCTAAGGATTGAAAATGATAAGGAAGAAAGTAAACTCAAATTGAAATTTTAAAATTCAAATGAAATAACCAAAATGCCCTTTGTTTTTTTTTTTTTAATTTTAAAAACTTCAACCTCTCACCAGAGGCCACCATTGGTGGCAGCCTGCTACCGACAACTGGCTGCTAATGCCATGCCAGCCACCGACATGGCAGCTGCCGACGGGTTTTTTTTTTCCTGGCAATAACTTTTTTTTTGGTTGTGAGAAATTATTTGAGGAAAGTGGTGAGGGTGGGATTTAATCCCATCATCTCATGATCATTTGGGCTAACTAAAAAGATCAGTGATTATTGGGCCACCAATGATTTCTTAATATTATAATGCACACAAAAAAAAAGTTAATCCTTTTGCTTTGGCTCCAACTCGTGACAACAATTTATCTGAGAACAGCAAGTCTTGATTGAGTAATTAGAAGTCTAAACATGAGATTAATAAGGCATTTTTTCTAATACATAACGTGAAATAACATGTGAATTAATTAAAAATTATAATAATTTATCTGGGAGTGACAAGTTTTGATTGAGAAATGATAAGTCAAAACTTGAGATTAAGAAGACGTTATTTCCTGATATATAACGTGAAATAACATGTAAATTAATTAAAAATAATAACAATTTATGTGGTAATGATAATTCTTGATTAGAAAATGACAAGTCTAAACTTGAAGTAAACAGGGTGTTTTTTTTCCTTATACATAACATGAAATAGTATGTGAATTAATTAAAAATGACAACAATTCATCTGAAATGACAAGTCTAAACTTGAGATTAACAAGGCATTTTTTTATACATAACGTGAAATAATATGTGAATCAATTAAAAACAATAATAATTTATTTCGAAATAACAAGTCTTGATTGGAAATAACAAGTCTAAACTTGATATTAACAAATTGGTTTTTCTTGATACGTAACAAGAACATTAAAAAAAAAAAAACTGCCGACAACCACCAAGCCGGAGCCTTGTAGGGTGGTGATGGCCTGCCACCGGAAGGGGTTGCCTGACGGTGGCCTCCGGCGAGAGGTTGAAGGTTTTAAAATAAAAAAGGGATATTTTTGTCATTTCACTTGAATTTCAAAATTACGATTGGGGTTTACTTCCCTCCCTGTTATTTTCAACCCTTAGCTTTCTGAATTGAGATTTCACCATTTTAGACTTCTTCTTCTTGTTTTTTTTTGTCATTTTCTCTTTTAAAAACATACTACCTCCGGTCCTAATTATAAGAGCCAATTGACTAATTTGAGGAGATTAAGGAAGTAAATTGAGTTAGTTATTTGTCCTAAATAGATGTTGTCTTTCCTAAAATATCTCTGCTGATTAAGTGTATTAACTAGAACTCTTATTATTAGAAGGACTACTTTGGAAAAAAAAAAATATAAATATGAGAGACAAACTGAATTAGGGTCTTATATTTAAAACCAAAATAAAAGTCAAACAGGGTCTTATATTAAGGATCGGAGGTAGTATTACTGTTTTTTTAAACAACCAATAAAAACAAATTATTAAACAAGTTTTTTTTTTCAAAAACAAAAATGGTTCATAACAAGAGACCAAACAAGCTCTTGATTTCTTATGTTTTTGGGTTTTTATTCTATTGCTGAATGTTTCTTTTGTATTGGTGTTTTGAGTCCATGATTACTCCATGTTTATTTGGACCTGTTTCATAGAAGTGCTTATAAATATTTTTACATAAGCTAAGACAAAATTCATCTCATATACTTATATCATATTCTGTAAATCATAATTAAAAAGTTGTTTTTAAATTAAATTATAAATATAAAAACTAATTGGGGGATTGTCTTGATCTTTTTTTTCATAAAGGACAAATCCATTATAAATAAAAATAAAGTTTACAAAGGTTAGAAGGAACTAAAAGAAAATAACCTAAAAGATAAAAGTCTTGAATCTAATAGAGTAGCAAATGGTATAATTTTAAAATCAATATAATCAAAATCTTTGAGCAAAGACCGTTTATCTTAGAGCACCACATCGCATTTCTCTGCTCGTAAAGAAGCTATATTAATAGAAGTTTTGCCGACACATTGTATATTAATTGGGAGATTACCTTGATCCTAAATGTGACATTTTAATGTACTTTATCTTCTAAATTTCTAATTTTTTGTTCATATTATCTCCACTGATCGCGTTTATTAAGATGTTTCTAATGAAGGAATGATGTTCAATACAAATAATTAAATAAACATTTTATCAGAACTACTACACATCTGTTATCCAAACTAGTTTAATTAATTTTCTTAATATCTATAAATTAATTATCCATTTTTATATTTAAAATTGGAGGGAGTAGCTGTTAAAACCTATTGTATCCAATGAATGAAAAACCAAACTGAACACTAAACCGATTAAGATAATAGTTCAAGGGTCAGTGGATTAGACCGAGGTCAACTTAGAGTCAAATCAATTATATTAAAATAATATAATTTAATTAAAAATAACAAAATATAGTAATATTAATAATAACTAATAACAAAATACAAAGAAATACAACAATAGTTTGATCGTAACCATAACAAAGTACAATAACATTGAGGATTTTGATCTTTACGATTGCTCAATAATTAAAATTAATACTCATTAACACCAAAATTATTATTAAAATTCATTTAAATATGTGGTAAATGAGATATTAGGAGTTGAATGAGGAAAAATAAAACCAATAGCAACATAATCATCCAAATCGATTCATTACCAGTTTTCACCAATTCATCCTTATTTGACCGGTTTGATACTTGTTCAATTTTTAGCCAGTTCAGCATTTAAGCCAAACCGAACCACTGGATGGTTCACCAATTTTTAAGTTGAACCGACTAGTTTATTTTGGTTTTTTCTTCATTGATTATATCACATGCAAATTTTATGACTAGATGATACCTTTGGTTATTTTGTGCTTTGGTTCTAAATATAAGGCTTCAATCTATTTTGTTTCTAATATTAATCTATTATGCTTTTAAGTAAACCCTATAGTAATTAAATATATTAAGAAGTTTTTATAAAAAAGGTGACTTAATTAAGGACGAGAGGTAGCATTTTATTATAACCTGCCTTGACCAGCATTTTTCTACAAGCTCTGTACTTCATTAACTACTACTTAGTGTAATTCACTTCTGCTATGAAGGACTCGGATACCTTTGATTTTTTTTCCGCCTGAAGTTTAATTCTTTTTTTTATAATATGATTTACTTTTTCTTTTTTTAACTTTATTGCATTTATATTAAATGAGCATTTCAAGCGACAATCAAATGGGCCATGAAACTATATACCAAGTTAAAATATTTTTTCCACCAAATTTTTTTTTATAGTCAACTTGATATAAAAATTAAAAAAATCCTTTTTCTGCCAGGAATGTTTAATTTACTTCTATGCTAAATCACCATCAATGTTAGCTCTCATTTTTTACTTGACACTACTTCAGACAAAGTTTCTTTCTCAAATTTAAACGCATAGGTAGAATTTTCTCCTTATATAAATTTTTAAAATAGTAGAGAAATTTACGTAATTTTAAAATAAAAATTTAAAAAAGATCATATCGTTTATTTTTTGCTCATCAATCATATCATTTATTTAAGTTCCATATAACTAATAATAATTTGGCCAAAAAGACTAATAATAGTGGGTCTATTAGGATTAGCGATTGAAAAAGTAACTTATTATCAATTTAAATTTTAGAAAAGTGAAATTGGGTAAAAGTTAAATTGAACTATGTGAATTGTGTTTGGATTGGATTTTATAAAAATTAGTTTGTAAGAATTACATTGGGTAAAAAATTGTTTAGATTATGATTGAATAAAAATAAGTTTCGTTTGTATAATTTTTAAAATGGGTATGAGTTTTATTAGATATAAAAAATAATAAAAAAATAAATTTACATAATAAAATGAATTTAAATTAGTAAGTTTAGTTTGTACAATTACCCAAATCAGTTCAAGTTTTATAAAATAATGATAAATGATTAAAAAATGAATTTACATGATACAACAAATTTAAATTATTTTAATATGAAGAAGTGAAATTTTTTGACTGAAATATATTTTAAAACATTAGAGATATAATAAAAAATTATTGCAAATACAAAGTGAAGCATAATTTTAATGGATGAAATAGTTTTAGATTAAAATTTATGGTATTGTAACAAAGTTAAACGAAATAATATTACATAATTAATTAACTGATAAGCTATGGACAATTTGTTTTTTGATTATGTCACAAATATGATTCATATGCGATGAAGACTCTGATGTTATATTTGAAGATAATTCTTGACTAGTTTCATTGTGATCATCTTCCCCAATTATAGTATCATTTTCAGCTTTTAGGAAATAGTTGTCAAATCTTGAATGTCTCCTTCTAAAGTTATGAATGGTCATTGTTGCACAAACCAGGTATACTTGTGCTTGGAAGTTGTAACTACACATATTTCGTAAGATTTGAAATCTATTCTTCCAAACCCTAAATGTTCTTTCTATTGTGCACCTTAAACTATAATGATAATAATTGAAGGCTTCATTAGTATTTTGAAATCCTACTTGTCAGTAGAAGTCTTGAAAGTAGTAGCGCTTGGATTGTATGGACCAATATATCTATTTGGTGTTGGATATCCCACATATACCAAGTAATATTTCCCTAATAATATATGAAACTATTGTGACGTTGTGAAATTAATTGAAATATAAAATAATTAAAAATTAGCTTAATTGAAGGTTATATATATATATATATATATATATGTACCTGGAGGTGGATGAGGGAAATTTAGAGATAGTTCTAATAGCAGTGTCAAATACATAAGCCCTCCGATCATAAAAATCAACAGGCAAATCGGCCATTACATGCAATCAACAAAGATGAAAAGAGAAAACAGATATTTTGCCAACTTGTGCCAGATCGGCCAAAATGAAGCCTGACAGAGTTAGATCAGAGAGTGTATTCTATTAGGAGGCCAAGATCTCCATGCACAACTCACATACACTACTTAGATGGCGGCCACCACGGCTTCGAGGGGCCAGTTGCAGATCGAAGGTGTGAAGACGTTTGGAGAAGCGATGAAGGAGGAGGAGATAACCCAACACTAGACCCAACACGAGATGAACCTCACGGCAGAGAGCGGAAGGAACTCACGGCGGAGAGGCGATAGAGCTAACGCGGTGGGGGCAACGGAGTAAGCTCTATCCAGCGGCAAACCTTTGAGCATATGAGGAATGAGTGAGGGAAAACTACTAATCTAACATGTAATTATTAATTCTAACAGTCCATAAGCATGATCTTTATTTGAGAAAGCTCCCTCAAATTAACTTATGAAAACGTACGTTTTAGGGTGTGTTTGGGTGTCTCCCCAAACCATGGTTTAGGGAAAAAATAACCCAAACACCCATAAAAAAATCAAAACCATAGTTTTGGAAAAAAACTTCTTGAATTTGCTTTTGGAAAAAATTGGGGAGTGTCATGCTTTTAGAAAAAATGTTATAGAATTTCATGTTTAAAATCTTTAAAGCAAATTAATATTTTTCTATTAGAAAAAATAATCATTTTTCTATAAACATATTTAATCTTATAATTTAAAAATATATATACATATTAATTAATTATTAATTATATTATCTTATATATTATTAATTATGTTGGTAAAAATTATTTTATCAACAATTTTATTCCTTCAAATCAACATACTCCTCCGGTCCTAATTATAAGACCCAATTGACTTATTTGAGGAGATTAAGGAAGTAAGTTAAATTGGTTATTTATAATAAATAAGTGTTATCATTCCTAAAATATTCTTACTAATTAAGTATATTGGCTAAAACTATCATCATTAGAAGGATTATCTTAGAAAAAATGCATAAATATAAGAGAGAAAATGGATTGGGGTCTTATAATTAGGACCAAATAAAAAGTCAAATGGGGTCTTATAATAAGGACCGGAGGAGTATATTATAAAATCTATCCCTTATATAATTGTTATATTAACTTATGCCCTTTTTAGTAATTTGCACATCTAAAAAGTGCTTCTGGTAACAATTATCCAAACACTTTCACTTCTCAGAATCACTTTTTTACAAAATCTATTCTTCAAAAAATCTATTATCTTCGGAATCTATTCTCCAGAATCACTTTTCCAAACTATGGTTTGATTTCATCCAAACACACCCTTAATCTAGCTCTTAGTTCTCAAGTAAGATGGCCCAAAAGGTCTCCTAAACAGGCTCTCATTTTCCAAATGTGCTTACGCTGAAAATAAGTTACTTTTAGCCCATAAAACGCTGATCCAAATAGGCTAAATGCCACTTCGATTCTAAATATAATTCACTTGTAGGGAAATTTTTTTCTCTTATAATGTTCTTAATATAAGATCATGTTTGAATTTTATTTTGGTCCTAAATAAAAGACCCCAATCCACTTTATCTCTCATATTAACTCAATTTTTTCCAAGATAATCCTTCTAATAATTATATGTCTGGTTAATATATTTGATTAGTAAGGATATTTCAGGAAAGACAATATATATTTAGGATAAATAACTAACTCAATTTATTTTTTTAATCTCTTTAAATTAATTAACTGGTTCTTATAATTAAGACGGGAGATAGTATTTGATAATGATAGATAAATGTAGAGAATAATTGTTAAATACAGTAATTAATTAGCTTTATGCGCGTGGACGGTCAAACTGGGGCAGTGGGGGAACCTGTTGGGGTTTCAGGGCACGCCTTGTAGAGAGAGAGGAGAATCCGCGTTAGAGAGAGAGGGGGAAAGACTCTTTCTGTTTACTGCTTCAACCCCTCTCACTCTCAAAGGGACACGCGAAAGGTGGAAGCCAAAAAAACAAGTAGAAGGTTACAACTTGATACGAATAAACTATTCAGGAGTGCGTGAGAGAGAACAAGAGAGAGGTAGAGAGAGAAAGAGAGAGAGAAAGAGAGCTGAAAAAGAGGCAGGCAGGGAATAGGGGGTCGTGTCGGCTTCAACCAAACACGACCTTATCAACCATTTCTTCCGTCGAATTTCGATCTACTTCATTGGTTTTCGTTTTTTGTCATCTCCTTCTTCTCCCCGAAACCCTAGCGACTTGCTTTGCTGTTCCAACTTGGGGGTCCGGAGGAGGTAAATCAGCTTTAAGGTATACTGGGTGTGCTGTTTGCTTTTGAAATTTTGTACTTGGCGCATCGGTTGGGAGAAATTTTGGGTCATTCTCATTTTGGGGTTCTGGGTTTTGATTCTGATTTGTACTGTCATTGGGTTCGTGCATCTGATTTTGGATTTTGTTGTGTTGGTATTGATTCAATGGTTGTGTTTGAGGCTGTGTTTGCTTTGTGGGAAACTCTGTAAAGCTGTGTTTTTTTTGTAATATATAATGAGGTTTGCGTCCAATTGGTGTTCTTTTGTTCCCTTGGATCCGGTGTTGTGGGAACTGGAAATGGAAAATGTTCATTTTTTTCCCTAATAATTTTCCTAATGAAATATTTTCCTTTCTCAGGGGCGCACACAGTTTTCCCTTTACCGACAGCATCAATATACTTACGCTCGTTTGAGTAAAATCGCTCAATTTATACCCTGGAATAGTTTTGCGCAAAGCAGGCATGTGAAATTTTGACGATTGTTTTCATTATAATAATTATAATTACTCTTAAGCTAAACCTTACTTGTCTCATCTAAGGTGCATAAGCTGAGTTAGTGAGTTACCCTTAACGCTAGTGGAAGAGAAGTTAGAAAAAATCAAGGCTTTATTTAACTGCTTCAGAATCCTTATGTCATGTTTATTGTTAATAACAAATGAGTTTTAGTAGTTGGCAAATGGTAATAAAATTGATGAAATGATTTTTCTCTGTAACAGAACCATTTTAAACCCCGAGTTCTCCAAAATCCTGAGTTCTTGTTAAGATTCTTCCCATGGCATTTATGGCTTCAAATCAGACTTCTGGTGGAAACCATCCAGGTTTGAGTTTATACCGTCACTATTTCTGTGATTTTTCTAGTGTGTTTGTTTTGACTTGAATATTTTTGGATCCCTCAACATGCAAACATGTTTGGTAGCTTAAAACTACTTACTGTTTCCAAAACGTAGGTGACAATTGTTGAATGGTAAAACATTGTATGATGAAGTGAAGAAATAAAAACTTGTCTTGACATGCAACTGCTTATGATGGCCTAATTAATTTGAATTACTCTATCTCCTATCATTTCGTTATTATTTGTGTGAATGATATTGTATGTATAGGAGCTTTTGCTCTTGGAAAGTTTGAGGTTGAAGTAGGACAAGGAACTACTTCTGCTTGTTCTTTTCTCCTTTTGGTTTCTGAGAGTAAAACTATAAACTGTGTTTTTCGTTTACAATTTGCCAAACTGAAGTTAGGTAAAAGTTAGTTATTATAATGATATTTAGGTTTGGATACATTTTTCCAAAAATCAGTTCGGCAAGCTGAATTTTTTTTTTTTTTGATGATTTAGGAGATGAGAGTTGTTAGAGATTAACTGCCATTAAAATGCTAAACTAATTTTTTTTTGAACGATGAAAAGAACTGAGACTTGCGATTCCTAAATTGACTTTTTCTATGGGATCCACGTATTGGAAATGGGCCTTCAAAAAATAAATAATTTCTATTCAAACATGGGTATGGTGGAGGTAAGTTTCCCAAATGGACTTTTGGAGTACTGAAAGTGTTATCCAAACACCCCCAAAGTGTGAGTTGTGGGTGATAAGTTAAAATGCAAACTGCTAGTAGTGTGTAACATTGTGTCCACTTCTACAAGGTCAGCCAGTCACTTGATCTTTATCCTGCATAGCGCATTTTTACAGTAGGTTTGAAGCGCATTCCTCCCAGTAATCATTTTATTCTTGTACTCATGTACTACGTTTCTTCTATCATTCATATACGTACAATAGAGCTTTAGGTCTGCCACTACTGTGCTTGCTCCATGTGGACGCAGTTCTGTGTTGGCTGGTGATGGTGTGATTTGTTGAGTTTTCAAATGGTCTGACCTAAGTTGTAACTTCTAGGTTTGCTGAAACACTACTATTGCCTTGCTTCTGGTCTCGATCAATTTTATGTGATCAAATTGAAAGTTATGGATCTCTAGTATTAGGAGTTGGTATGAAATATGAACTTAAAAGTTTGGTGCATGGTTAGATGCAATAAAATCTTTTTCTTCCTCCTCTTTGCTTCCTTATGTTTTTCTTGTTATCCATGATGAAGTTATCTCCTCATGTTTACTTTATAGGGGCAACCAATGATGCTTTGTACAAGGAATTGTGGCATGCCTGTGCTGGCCCCCTTGTCACTCTTCCACGCGAAGGGGAGCGGGTTTACTACTTTCCACAGGGCCACATGGAACAGGTATCTGGGTTTTTATTGCAGTATGAGTCTGAGAATTTTCATTGATGAGCCGTGAGCAAAATAAATTTGCATGCAATGAACAATGTGAATTTGTATTTGAGTTTAGTTTTTATATAAATGAAACTTAGCTGCTGCTTAACAACATAGCAATTTTAGACTTACCCCTTGTTTCGATAGAGACAAAATGAGGGAGGAAAGAAAACTAGAGAGGAAAATGAGGAGAGAAATGGGTTTTTCCCTGTTTGGATGACGAAAGAAAAGCGGGAGGAAAGAAAAGTGGAGAAGATGGGGTGTGGGACCCATCTCATTTTCTCCCCAACTTTTCTCTCCACATATGGAGAGAAAATGAGACGAAAACTCATATTCCTCATATGCCCTCTCATGTTAGGTGAATAAATGCATATTTTCCTTTTGATGCAGTTTCTTTTAATTTTATTTATGGCTACTTTATAATTTAGCAAAATAATCTCACTGCATAGCGGCCAAGTTCCAAACCATTATATAAACTTCATTTTTTTCCGCATTCAATGGAATACGGGGAATTCGCACCAGCTATACACACATGCACACATATATGTTTCTCCATCTCTTTCGACTGTTATAATAATTTTGACTTTTATTATTTAATAATAATTTTAAATAAATATATATTATATATTTTTTTATTATATTTAATTTAAAGAAATATCCACTTTTTTAGGGGTATTTTAGTCATGCACATATTTGGTCATTTTTTTTCCTTCCTATTTTCTCTCCTCCATCGAAACAAGATGGGTGATAATATTTTCTCTTTAGTTTTCTGTTCTCTCCATTTTCTCTCCCATTTTCTTGCCTCAAAATTTTTGTTCTCATCCAAACGGAGCGTTAATTAAAGCCAACCGCACTGCAGTTTGCACATTGAATTCCATTATCGTTTTTGAATCCTTAGCCTACGGCTATAGTTGATGAAATTACATGATGATGTGGTTTTTTATTTTGTAGCTTGAGGCCTCGATGCATCAGGGGTCTGATCAGCAAATGCCTTCCTTCAATCTGCCTTCTAAGATTCTGTGCAAGGTTGTCAATGTTCATCTGCGGGTGAGTGATGATTTTTCTATGCAATCAATCGCTGAGGAATTGGCTGTGCTTTATCAGCAGTATCATTTAATATTAACTAATTTATTCTTGGTTTTGTAGGCTGAACCCGAAACAGATGAAGTCTATGCGCAAATAACTTTGCTCCCTGAAGCTGATGTGAGTTTTTTTTTTTTTTTTAAATTTTATTCAGCAAGGTTTTCACATTGTACATTCAATTTTTTATTGGTTAGAGAGTAAAATTAAGAGGGAAGGTACCAATTAAGCTGGGAGATACCGATGACAAGGATAGGGTATGCTCCAAAGAGATGGTTGAAGATAATGACCAAAAATAGAATAATAAAAGAATTTAGATATTGGTTCTGTGCATTACAAGGAGCCCAAGAACAAATTGTGCTGTTCACTTCTTGTGAACAGTACATGTTGCTATAGATTTATATTTATTTATTTTTGGTCACCATATATTTATTTTTGTATATAGATAAGAAATTAAACATGCAGCAAAGCTTTCCAATCTCTCTTTATTTGCAAGAGACACTCCTTTATAAATTCCATGAGCTGAACATTTTAAAGATGTCCCAATCCACATTTTTGCTCCTGTCTAAAGACAAAGAACCCTGATGATATGAGTATCCCAAGCGGCAAATACACCAGATCTCAGAAATGCTATACATTGCTATGGTGTTCTGCTCTTGGGCGCACATGGTTTTTCAGTTAGTGATTCACCTTTTTCCTGTTCTACTTGCTCAAGATAATTTTCATTTCAGGCTGCTTTCTGATTTCTAGCGAGTTTCTCATAATTTTCTCTCTTCCATACCTATCTTATGTTTCTGTGCTCTGTTGGGTCCAGCAAAGTGAAGTGACAAGCCCTGATGATCCACTGCCCGAGCTTCCTAGGTGCACAGTTCATTCCTTCTGCAAAACGCTTACTGCATCTGACACCAGCACTCATGGAGGTTTTTCTGTTCTTCGAAGACATGCAGATGATTGTCTGCCACCCCTGGTTGGCTGCTTCTTTTCAACATTCCATATTTTAGATGCTTGGTAATTTTTTACTGTGACCTTCACTTCTATAATCCCCATGCTTTGCTCAGGATATGTCTCAGCAGCCACCATGGCAAGAATTAGTTGCAACTGATTTGCATGGGAATGAATGGCATTTCCGACACATATTTCGAGGTAAGTATTTTGCTATTATTCTCTATTTTTTAATCTTTTGAAGCCTGTTGACCTGGTAGATTTTAATATTTAATTTCAGTTTGTGTTTTATGAAAAATAGATTGATTATATTACATATGTCTACTGACCAAATGTGCTGTAAACTGAAGCAATCTTCAGGGTATTAGATAAGCAGCAACTTTTTTGGCTGCTAGTGGGAGATCATATAGTTGCTTTAACATAAAACGTGTCGTCTGGCTGTTCTTGTAATCTCAACTTACTAGGGAAAAATTACTCCTGGACTATGCTGGGGGGGGGGGGGGGATTAATTCTGGAGTCACGTGCAACTTTGCAAGTCAATCTATAAACGTTTAATGTAGTAGTCTCATGATATCTCAAGCTAACCTTCGGTTGGTTAGCTTGTGAAAATGATTTTTTCAGCAGAAAAGAAATGTTACCAGGTTCTGTTTATTTAGGCGTATATTATTTGCCATGTTAGTTTGCAAATGGATAACATGTTGATTTTGCTGTTGATTGTGATTATCTCATTCATTAGTGTCTGGCGCATCCAGTAACAAATTTTTGTACTATCTATGAGCTCCTTACTGAACATTAATTTTCAGGGCAACCTAGGCGTCACTTGCTTACCACTGGATGGAGTGTGTTTGTAAGCTCCAAAAAACTGGTGGCTGGTGATGCTTTTATATTCCTAAGGCAAGTTGATACGTAGTAGTACCTTTCCTTCTCCTGCCTTACAGGGATTAGAACAAAGTTGGGTTCTTATGTCTTTCTTTGTTGCTTGGTGATGGTGAGTTGTGTAACCTGCTTTATTCCAGGGGTGAAAATGGAGAGCTGCGAGTTGGAGTTAGGCGGCTCATGAGACAACAGAACAATATGCCTTCTTCCGTCATATCCAGTCACAGTATGCATATTGGAGTTCTGGCGACTGCATCTCATGCAATTACCACTGGGACACTGTTTTCTGTGTTCTATAAGCCCAGGTTTTGCCCTCAACTTTGTGCAACTGCTTATTTATTTTTATAATTTTAGTTCATGATGTCAAATTGTGAGTGGTTCCTCTGTAGTACCATTGTGCAAATTGAACCGTAAGTGCTATTAAGATGCGCATAGGATGAGTTGATTCAGATTTTCATTGAAGGTTCTGATTTAAAATCAAGATAGAAGGGAACAAAGATAATTGATTAGCCTTCTATGTGTAATGTGCTGCATATATTACAAGTAACATTTGTAAATATTTTTTGTCTTGGATTTTGCTAACTTATTTTCTCTTTCGTTTTGGGATGATGTATTTCTCTTGCTTTTTAACTGAATAGACTTTAAACTGATTTGTCAATGTTGGTGTTAGGACAAGCCGATCAGAGTTTATCGTGGGTGTCAATAAGTATCTTGAAGCTCGTAGTCATAAGCTTTCTGTTGGGATGAGATTCAAGATGAGATTTGAGGGTGATGAAGTTCCTGAGCGAAGGTGTGTGATTTTATGGTTAAATCTGGGATATCATCACATCCTAAGTAATATATTTCCCCCTTCATACAGGTTCAGTGGCACAATTGTGGGTGTTGGAGATAATAACTCACCTGTCTGGCCGGATTCTGAGTGGCGATCATTAAAGGTTAATAGTGACCTTTTCAATTGGATGTCTACCGCTTATCTTTTGTACTTATGGTTTTTTGGATTCAGTATTGGTTGTACATTATTAGCATATTGTTTAAGTAAATGGAAATTGATTTTTTTGTTTTCCAATGAATTTCCAGTAACTGAAGTTTTTGGCTATGAAAATGATTGATGACACATGTTTTTTTGGTCTTTTTTGTTCCTTTTTTTCCGCATATACCAACTATTCAATTCTAGATGTTTAGTGCAGTTAAGAAAGCTCAGGTTATGATGCGTTAGTTTTACACTGGGATCTCAAGCATTTATATTTAACTCTTAAAAGTGAATTTAAAGATGAACATGCTGATATATTGAGCGGCTAGAAATTGTAGCCAATTACGGAGTGGCTTTCAGTTCATTTTATTGTGCTGGAGTGTTCATTTGCTAAATTATTATTTTATGACTTACATATATTCCATTTCAGGTGCAATGGGATGAACCTTCATCAATTTTACGTCCTGACAGAGTCTCTCCTTGGGAATTAGAGCCCCTTCTGGCCACCGCTCCTGCGAACATTCAACCACCTCAAAGAAACAAGAGGGCTCGGCTTCCTGTTCTACCATCAACAGTACCTGATTCGTCTCTGCATGGTATGTTGGTCTTGGACTATTTCGTTATGCCAAACCTGTTATCTGTGCCCTACATGTTTTTTGTTTTCTTTGGATTTCAGGGGCATGGAAACCATCAACTGAATCTCCATCTTTCTCCTATTGCGACTCACAACATGGACAAGATCTCTATCAATCATCTAAGTTCAATTCTACTGCAACCAACTTTCTTGGGTTTGGTGGGAACAAATCTCTGGGGACTGCTTCCAACAATTCCATATATTGGTCTAGCAGGGTGGAGAACTCTTCAGAGCATTTTTCGCCCATAGCTCTTAAAGAATCTGGTGAAAAGAAACAAGGCACTGGAAATGGCTGTAGGCTTTTTGGGATTCAGCTACTTGAGAATTCTAATGCAGAAGAAAGTACGCCAAGAGTCACATTGTCAGAGAGGGTGGGGGATGATAGGTCAGTTCCATGTGTAGATGGTGAGCCTGACCAGCTTTCTGAACCATCAAATGTCAATGGATCTTATATCCCATCATTGAGTTGTGATGCTGACAAATCAAGTCTTCAGTCTCCTCAGGAATCACAAAGGCGGCAAATAAGGAGCTGCACTAAGGTAATATAACTCATTTGTCTTGGTCTGTTCTACAATTCATTTCTCTGTTTCTTTCCATATACTACCTTTTAACGTCATGATATTTTTCCTACCAATTTAGTGGATTGCTTCAGATTTTGTTTTTTAATTTTGTAGGTATAGAGTAATTGATGTCGTGTTATTTTTTTCTACTAGAATTTATTTGCATTGTTGTGGGCTTGTAAACAACTTAAACTATAAGCCAATAATTCATCAGCTTAGTTTAATGTATGCTATCAGTAACTATATCATTTTGTCGTTAATAAAGTTATAGCAAGTTTTAGTATACAGCTTCTGTGGTATTTTTCTATGCTCAACAATCCTGGTTATATGGTCCTTACACAATTTCCTAATGTCTAGAATCCATCATTTTTATCCAGAATATTTTCTATGTATCTAGTGTTGGTTGTCTTGCATTTGAATAACAGAAATTGCTAATGGCATGAATGCTTCCTTAGTGGGTTCGATTTGACTTGTATCCGGAGGCCATTAGTGGCCACTCCTCTAAATGTAAAACAAAAACAGAAATTCTTTTGCAGAGTTGAAGTGTCTTTATTCTAAATATATGGGGTTAAGAGGCCTTTTTTTTTTCAAAAAAAAAAATTTGATGCTATTGGCTAAAATTGTGCTTTTCATATTGTCATTCTTGGTGCGATGAAGTAATTTGGCATTTTCACTCCATTACTTCTGGTTCCTGCTTGGTGTAATGTGGATATTTATTTCTATGCCCAGGTTCACATGCAAGGAATGGCTGTTGGCAGGGCTGTGGATTTGTCACGGTTTGTCGGATATGATGATCTACTTAAAAAATTGGAGGAAATGTTTGACATCCAGGGTGAGTTGGATAAATCCGCAAAGAAATGGCAGGTTGTCTACACTGATGATGAGGATGATATGATGATGGTTGGAGATGATCCATGGCAGTAAGTTCCTTTGATGCCAACAGCTGCTCTGGTTCTTTCATTGTTTCTTGGATGCATTTTCTTATTTGCAAAGAGAATAAATTTGTCATTCTGATGGGCTAAACTAAATATTTTCTGATTATCTTGTCAGTAGGCTGCACAATTCCCTGCAAATTGTGGGGTTTGCTTCTGATCATAAATGTTACATGCTGTTTCTCTTATTGCAAATAATTATCACAGATGCTTTGTGAGTGTATATATGTCAATGATTATTAAATTTTTTCTATTTTGTTCCAGTGAGTTCTGCACTGTGGTGAGGAAGATATCTATCTACACACCAGAGGAGGCGAAGAAGCTTTCACCCAAAACAGGGCTACCATTCAACGAAGAAGTTAAACCAAGCAAGGTGGATTCTGAAGCAGCAGTCAATAGTGATGACCAGTCATCTACTGTGGGGCCTAGCTGCTAATACTCTTGGGCCTTCTGGCATGCCCTAGCTGGTTCATACAATAAATATTGGCATGAAAGTAGGAAGTAGAATGTTGAAAGATTCGAGAATGAATTCTCTTAGTACTAGCAGTTAACCATGGCCTCCGTGCATCTATGGTGTCGTGGCATCACCTTGTGACTAGCAACATGGACGCAGTGACTTTGGAGGGATGCTTTAGTTCAGTGCTGTTTGATCTTTGTCTTGAAGATAGGATTTCCTTTATTATTGTGGGTTTTGACAGCTTGTGGGCATGGCTTGTTCAGTTTTGAGTCAGCCACAAGCATGGGAAATGTTGTATCTTGCTGGGTATGGTCCTTTTTTTTTTTTTTTTGTCCCCCTTTTGAAATCCTTTTTCCCTTCATTGCAATCCTCTTGATGTAATGATGCTTTTCATTTTTGTATATAGTTTTTTTTCCCTAAAATAACTGGATACTGCTTTATATATGTATATGAGGCCGTTTTTCCGTGAATAGAAGCTGTGCAAAATCTTGTCTTCGGATTGACATTATGATGTATTATAAATAGCCTTGTGTTGGGCTCTTATCTTACTGACTTCTCAATGTGCAGTCATGTGCCTTCTTGGCGTATGGACTGTTGTCTCTTATATTTTATTCTATTAAATATTTAAATTATTCTTGCTGGAATCTTAGAACATGGACTTCTGTCTCATAACGAGCTTATTTGATTAATTATCCCTTGTCTCAAAATTTAGCACGGGAGTTGGATCTAATAAAAGAGGTCATAAGATGGTGAACTTATATTTGAATCCTAAGGTGTTTATACCTTATAGTATTTTGAATAAGATTATTTCTAATAAAAAGATACATGTGTAGGGAAAAAAAACATTAGGTAAAAGTCTCATTGCTCTATCTTTTTTTTCCTCCAAAGTCTTTCTTTTTTTCCCCCCTTTCCCCAAAAAAACTTGCATCAAGCAATCTTTAGCGGTGTTTGATTCACTTACAAAAAATTGTTTTACAATAAGACTCATTTATCTTGCACTTGCATAATGCAAATTACTTGAACTACTTTAAATCAAACATTCAAATAACTTCATATTTTTCTTGTTTTATGAGACTAGTTGGTTAACAAGAGTCTACTCTTTATTGTACATATAATTTGAAATAAGAGGAACCGGGATAATGATAGCAGCATCAAATTATTCAGCCCGAGGCAGAAGCTTCTCAATGGATGCACAAAATAGCATATTCATAGGATCCGTCCATTGGAAGTTTTCTTAAACAAAATCGTTTGGATGTGTTACTTTGGCAACTATAATATTAATACTCTTTCTGCTTATAATTACCACCTCTGGTCCTAATTATGAGAGCTAGTTGACTAATTTGAGAAGATTAAAGAAAAAAATTAAGTTAGTTATTTATCATAAATATGTGTTGTCTTTCTTAAAATATCCCTACTAATCAAGTGTATTGGCCATAACTATCATTATTAGAAAGATTATCTTAAAAAAAAATACATAAATATTAGAAACAAATAGATTGAAGTTTTATATTTAGAACCAAAATAAAAAAAAAAAATCCTATATTAAGGACCGGAAGTAATATAAGAGTTGAATAATTTACAAATACTAAATAAATTAGTTTAAGTTTATTCGTAACTGATGTGTTTCCTTAAAATTTTTTTTAAAATTATTATTCTTATTGACATTAATTTCTTTTACTATATACAATTAATAAAGATAGTTTAAAAAAGATAAAAAATAAAGTAAATTGAGATACTATACTTAATATTGAAGTAAATCTATCAATTAGTTTCTGTATGTACGAATAGCGGAAATATTAATGTATATGGAAAACTGACAAGGAGAATATCGTTCCTCTCTTCCATTTCCTTTATGGCCATATAGCAGAATATTGGTTTCATCGATTGGAGAAATTCAACACAAGATGCTAATTTTAAAAATAAGATTTTCTTTTCGTTTTTCATATTGCTACGGGACCCACCCAATAATGAAGATGACAGGAATAAATGGGGCCCATACCCGGACCCGGCTTCTCTCCTTTTCCTCCTCCTATTCACTGCTGCCATCCTTCACTTAACAGTATAGCATTGTAATGCGGACACTAAAATGCATTTCTGGAGTCATAAGGTCCTCTCACAGCCATTGTTCAACCAATGGCTGCCAACATCAGCATCGCTAACCAGCCCTTAATACGCTCATCAGAATCTGGAGTTTTAAGATATTCTTCATTCTTTAATCACTTCCCTTGTTTGCTATGATGCCCAATTCCTATTTGATAATCCTAATGAACATTATTGTCATCTTGATCATCATCGGACTCCAATTTCTTCTCGTGTTTTGAACTCTTCCTGGTTTCGTGACGATGCTCTCGTCTGTCTTTCTCCTCCTTTGACCGGTCTCTGTTGACTTCACTTTTGTTCTCATAATCCTCGTAATCATCCCGCAAACCGGATCTTCTGTGTTTGGATATTTTCCTAGAAGACTCTCCATCTCTATCAAATGAACATGTGCCAGATTCAGTATCACTGGTTGAATATCCATAGTCCCTGCTCCTATTTCTAGAGCTTCTGCTTTT
This sequence comes from Neltuma alba, assembly GCF_004799145.2. Taxonomy (NCBI): domain Eukaryota; kingdom Viridiplantae; phylum Streptophyta; class Magnoliopsida; order Fabales; family Fabaceae; genus Neltuma; species Neltuma alba. The sequence goes on along the minus strand of NW_021635606.1, from coordinate 384,544 downwards.
CCTATGCCATTTCTTATCTCCATCCCTATCTGACCAATCCCCAGATCCAGCCTCATCAATGTTTCTCTGCCTTTTTCTTGAGCTCCTTCCTTCACCACTGGGCCTTTTTTTCCTGTCCCCAGGTACAGCATCTGAATCCACATCAGAATAACCATCTTCGTTTCTTCTCTCATCATCCTCCTTCCTATTAATTGAGCATTTTCTACAGGGTTGATGGTGCTTTTTTCTGTCCCCAGGTGTTGCATCTGAATCTACATCAGAATACCCTTCATGGCTTCTTTCATCACCTTCGTTCCTAGTAGTTGAGTGTTTTCTATGGTGGTGATGGCGCTTTTTGCTGTGCCCAGGTGCTGCATCTAAATCGACACCAGAGTAACCTTCATAGCCTCTTCTCTCCTCACCCTCGTTCCTCGTAGTTGAGTGTTTTCTACAGCACTGATAGCGCTTTTTACTGCACCCAAGTGCCGCATCTGAATCCACATCAGAATAATGTTCGTGGCTCCTCTTGTCACCCTCGTTCCTAGTAGTTGAGTGTTTTCTATGGTGCTGATGGCGCTTTTTACTGTACCCACGTGCCACATTGGAATCCACATCAGAATATCCTCCGTAGCTTCTCTCATCACCATTGTTCCTAGTAGTTGAGTGTTCTCTATGGTGTTGATGGCGGTTTTTGCTGTACCCACGTGCCACATCTGAATCCACATCAAAATAACCTTCGTGGCTTCTTCTCTCATCACCATCGTTCCAATTAATTGAACTTTTTCTATGGCGAGTATGGTGTTTGCGGCTATCTTCTTTCCTATCCGACCATTCCCTATCAGTGTCAGAATCAGAAGTTCTACCTTTCCCTTTATGCTTGTCTTTCAAGTTGGTAGTTTGTTCACATATTTCCCCATCACGAGTTCTGCTCCATTTTCTTTCATCTTCACGTTTTCTTCTACCAGAACTATTGCTATTGAACTCGCCAATCTCCCTGGACCTTGATCTCCTCGAATGGTACCTATAAGAGACGTGCTACTGTAAGGACCAGTATAAATTGCATGCTTAAATCTAAAAAAACCGTGGGGAAAAAATAAGATACATGAGAAAACAAGACAGATTAACAAGCTTATCCGTACAAAACTACTCCATGCATATATCCTGCACATAGCAGAATTTTTAAGTTGCCAATGTCAAGTTATTTGACATGCACACTGGTTTTGATGCAGAATGGCTAGAAGCCAAGCCGCATAATATAATCTGTGAAACCTTTTCTTGGATTTTGAAAACAAATTCAAGACAATTCCTATAATTGGAGCGTTGATCCTATTCACAGGATTATAAACAAAGCAGGAATTTTGAAGAGTCTTGTCAGTGGAACGGTCACCATTATTAAGACCCTTTTTCAAAACAAGAGAATCATTAAACCCCTTTTACTCAAATCTTCTTTCGTCATGCCAAAATTATCTTGTTTTGTCCAGCCAACCATTGAATCCATAACATCTTGAGCGACTGAGAATGAAAAGTTTGCATGGCCTTTTGTTCTTGTCCCACTTGTTGATGACAGACTTTTCTCACATATCCTCTGAGAAAGTTGAACGTTCAGCACACCTTATGTTGGGTGTAAAAGTTGATAAAGAACTTTAGGAGTCTAGTATTTAAACAGACTGCGTAGGAAACTAAGGTATGAATAGGTGCAACTGTCCAACGAGGTTTATAGCATTCCACTTAATAGCTTGGGATTAGATGGCAACAAATACATTGTTAAGCATCAAAGCATCAGAAAAGAAGCAATTAATAAGCCAGCTAACAAATATAAAATAAAGCATGGTAGGAGAAAGAGTAATCAGAATTAAAAGCGCACCTGTGTGAATCTGCTTTCTGTATTTTGCTTGAGCTCTTCAGATCACTAGCTTCTTGCTCCATCAATTTCTCATGTTCATCAGAATAACCAAATAAAGCAGCCATCTTTTTCACCCAATACTTTGGCGGTGGTTTGTCAGCATCAGCCCATTCATAATCTCCTCCAGGATTACGAAAACAGTGGATAAAATTGCAAGCTGAACCATGGGAACAGGTCTGTTAAGGTGAAAAATGGGGAAAAAAAATAAAAATCAGACTAATATCAATATAAAGAGACGGCTGAATGATGTAGGACCACTAACAAGCATAAGCAAAAGAGAGCTAATAGAACTCATTATAAAAAGTTGATTAACAAAAGAGAGTTCTAGTGAGTACAGGGCTTATATATGGCCCAAAGGATACATATAAACAACTAAACAAAATATTATGATCTGAAGTCTTAAATTATAAAATCATAACAAATTAGTCAAATTAGAACATGATAAGATAATCAAGGGTAACTAGTTCTAATCCTAATTTAATGTCAACTAAAATGATGCTGATCTTATTTAAAATCTTGTTTCTAATATTCACTGAGGATTTTCAATTTACAAATAGTTAATTTTAGATTTCATAATTTATATTTATCCTCTCATAATAAAGCTATGATATCTTTTATCAATCTAAAACATCTTCCGCCATGTTATTTGATGTAACTAATAAAGAACACAAGCAATATGATAGGCAGCAACTCCTGAAGCCAAAAGAAAAATAAATATACTTGACATGAATAAAATTGAACCTTGAACCCTGACTTCATATACTCCCCACATATTGCAACCTTCCATCTGGTCACGTTCACAAATTCACATCTAATCTGCCAAGAACAACCAGGTATATCAACAGAATAAATGTCAGGGAACCAACTATTGTGCATTTGATCATGAATATCCAAAGTGACCAAGTAACTGGAAATCTTTTATTTAAAGAAAAACAGTATGGGCCATGAAAAAAATCTATACTCCAATTTTGTATAGGAGATGATACATAATTTCGAATTCAACCTATTATCCTATGATCAAATGTCTCATAAATTTCCAAGCACTTGGGCAACAATCCCAGCATACTTAATGCTGCTGTGTCTTTCCATATTCCTAAACTACCACGCATCTAGAAATTCGTCTCTAGAAAAGTTCAACTGCCACAAACATTCGGTACAAAACTGAACATTCCTTAGCCTTGTTTCAACCTGAGTTCATTCTCTTATATAGTTTTAAAATTCATGTCTTTAAGGGATTTCAATTCCAAAGGAGCTAAATAGAACCCTGAACATCAAGCATTCATTAATGCAACAAATAGGAAGTTAAATAGATTGTCAGACATGGCGGAAGTGAAATCCTAAGATAGACCAAAGGAGTATAAACTACAATCATATTTAAAATTTTCGTTATATTTGTTCACAATAGGGATTCGTACCTGTTTTCCAGCAAAGTAACGACCATTGATTGAGTTATATGCAAGGACAGCAGAGTCCATTGATTTATAGTGCACATAGACATTTCCTCGCAAGTGAAATGAACCATTTTTACATACCTGACAAGAATAAATAGAAAGACAGCACTGAGATTGCAAAGAGATAACATAAGCAAAAGATGAGAGAAAATCAGGAAATGGAAGCAGCCCAAAACCCTCAAATTGTTATTTTTGCAACATAGATTATGCACCTTGGATGCAATTATAGTTTTTCCTCTTACTTTGCCAAATTAGGAAATTGATATACCCTTTTAGTCCTCCTTAGCGGCTTTTACAACAGAGTGGGTTGGTTTAGAAAAGGGATGGGATGACAGGAGGAGGTAAGAAACTGCTCCATACAAAAACCTCAGCAGTTGGATTGAAAAATAAGGCACTTGAATTAATGAAAAATTAAATGAGAGGAGCAGAAATACAGACATTTGCACGTGTAACTGCTATCAAGAGGTTCTAAAAATTTAGGAGCCATATTGACTAAGAAAGAGCTGCTTGTTAGTGCACTCAGTTTAAGAGCTATCAAGAATCTTCTTGCAGGTTAAAAAGGAGAGTCAATCGTAGTGCACCCACAGTAACTAACGGGTGTTTCTTTGGGTAATCTAACTACGGGACAACTAGTAAAAACAGGGTTTCATTGGTCACTTTAATTAATACATACATCTTTGGATAATTTTTTTTGGGTCCTTTTCTTTACACCTTAACTTTGGCTCCCCATATTTTCCATATGAACTCTTTTGCTAAAATACGAATCAATATTAATATCAATCAATAATCAATAATATAATATAAAAATTATAACAAACTGCAATATTATGTGCTATGAATTGTGCATCTCATTTCTCAAACACCATATTATGCAAGGGAAAACATGTCTAGTATGATATTAAATGAGGACTTCACATTTTAGGTAATGCAAACACAATATGCAATAAAAAAATAACCTTAAAGTTCACAATTTCTCCAAATTTCAGGAACTCTGTGTGAACATCCTCATAAAATTCTTCAAAACTATGTTCCACCTCTTCGTCTGTATACTGAAAATAGAGAAGTCAGTCAAACAAAAAGAAAAGAAATCAGATGAGAACAACAAATAATGGAGGAAAGATTTTAATTATGAATCCCAACCACCCAGTCATAGATGCTATTTTTAGAGTCTAGGGTTCCCTAAAAGATCCACATTGATATCATAATCTTTCTAATATTCCAAAAGCTTTCTAGTGATTTGCAAAGCAAATTGCTATTACTACAAACTGAATATGAGCAAAAGAAAAAAAGGACAGAGCAATAAACAGGCAATTCAAAAGCCAAAGTTCCAAACTACAGCTTTAGAATGTTGAATTCTGAAATTCAGAAGTCTATGATGATTCGTTTTATATTTAAATAGGAGTAATATGGAGGAGATAGTTTGAATCGAGGAATCAGCCCAATAAATCTCATAAATCAAGGAGGAAGACAAGGAAATAAATACATAATAGACATAGCATGAGACATGGAAATAAAAAAAAGGAAAGAAAAAAGTTGACTATAACACTAAAATCCTATGAGATAAACAAGGGAGAGTCAATAAATAAATATGCTCATAATTGAGAGATTCAGACACTCCTCAAGCTGGTCACAACTAAGAGTTAGCATTGCCAATCATAGTCAAAAATCCCGTTCCAGTTTAAGCGTGCAAACTAGACCCAACAATCTTCTCTCATTGTTGGGTTCTTTTGATCTTTATTTCCAAGCAATGTTTGCACCAATTTACATTACTCCTTGAAAACGGGTTATTTTCATGTCAAGGTATTTCCTTGGCGGTCGTCATCATAGACTAACTAGTTCCATCATTTTGTTTTGACTTCCAATTTGCTAGTTTGTCATGAGTTTCCTTCCATTGTGTGACCGAAGTCACTAGAGTGGTCACATCATGCATGGGTCTGCTTTTTCAGATTGAACTCAGTTCCTAAAAAATTGTCTCTCAATCAACAAGTGCCACTTATTCACTGTAACTGAAATTGAAATGTATCATTTACTTGTTTCTAGCATCCTCATGCCTGACCTTTAAGAAAAAACTGAGTGAAGGAAGTGTTCTTGAAAGAACTCTCCCTCCAGCTCCATCACAGCTGCTGTCAAGGCCTATCAAGAATTTGTATATTGCTTCTCAACAATTTTTTGGCAGTTGGCTATCATGGCGGCAATTTCCAACGCACCAAGTTGACTTGTAACATTGATCTAGTAGCACTTTTTCTTGTCTCAAAGTCATGTACGAGGCTTTCAGTTTCATAGGCTTCAACAACACTTTCATGAGTAGAGTAGGATTCAGAAGCAGATTCCCATATAACATGGGCGGGCTTACAGTAAATGCAAAGCTCCCTGATCTCTGCACTCATGGCCTTAACCAACCACAAAATAACAGGACTGTTTCAGCATGCCATTTCTTGTACTTCAAGTCATGCTTTTCAGGAGGAAAAACTCTGCCACTTAAGTATTCCTCTTTACCTTTACCCGTTGCATGCATCAACTTGGATTTAATCCATTCAAGATAATTGTATCCATATCCAATGAATTTGTAAATTGTAAGTGGTAAGAATCATCAATGATGAACTGAAACCTCCTGGGTCAGCGACATCATCTCTAGAGTTTCCTCTACCATGCAGCAATATTTCAAAAGTAGCCTCCACCTTTATTTGACACCAAGGATTGCCTCATACCCCTATTTAGTCATATGAGTGTTCAAGCTAGTAGGCTTTTGTTCTATAGCAAATGAAACAGAAAGGATGAAGGAACTATCTTCTGTTTTAAAATTTAAAGCTGAGCACAGCGACAAGTTGAAGCGAACAGGACAATGAAAGTCCAGTTCAGATAAAAATAAGTTAAAATCTCTGTTCTCAAACATGTAAAACAGAGAGAAAACATTACAAACTGGATATATATGTACATATAAAGCAACTGGAGAACAATAAATGGGCAGTTTAAAACCATACTTCCAAGCTTCGGTTTTAGAATAATTAAAACTTTGTGGATGACAAGTCTGCTAAAAGCTTGGGCAACTTGTTTCATGTTGATATGGATAATGTCATATAAAGAAGCCATGAAAATAAAATTATGAGTTATGAGTGGTATCCCCTCAGACTAAAACAAAAGAAAGCTTAGGTTTGTCTTTTAAGAACCACTAACTGCATCCATGTTTTTTTAGGTCCTGCTACCTGCAATATCAACCCTTAGGATGTCATAACATTAGTCTGCAACACAGCTCCACAACCCATGACTTGGATGTTGCCTGACAACTACTCATGGTTAAGGAGAATTCTTGTAAATTATTAGCTTAGGATATTCAATAACGTGACACACATCAAAAAAGTTAATATGAATTCTCAGTATGCATTCTCCATTGAAATGCTACATTGACATAAAAGCAATTGAAACATCAGGGAAATACAAGTATCTTTTTTCCTCAAACAACAAAAGTTATATAAGGATGATGATGATGGTACTACTTTTTTTCCTTAAAATAAATTCAATTAGAAGATTGAAAAATGTAGAAAGAGGGGCTAAAAAAGAACAAAAATAAGTCAAACAAATATGATTGAAAAGAAAGAGCAAGAGAACTGTAAGTCACAATACAATAACTAATTAACGAAAGGAGAACGTGAATATGTGAAGGATATTCCCATGTTAAGCAAGTAGGATACAGGTACAGCATCTATTATCTTTAACTTCAATCAACCAAGGCCAAAACCATGAACCTCCACCGAAATGTGCCTCGCAATCTATCTCTGATTATGATAGAGTCAAAGAACAGGAGAAATACCTCTAAAAATAAAAGAAAACAAATGAATACCTTCCTAACCAAAGACATCATCCGCGGCATCCAAATGAAGAATTTCCAAATTGAAAATATTGAAAAATAAAAAATAGTGCATTCCATGCAACCCAATTACACCAAACTTCTGAAGATGAAAGGTGGGGAGGATACAATCTTTAGCAATGCTAAAATCACCGTCATAGAATAGACCAATTTAACTTGACTTCATTTCTACTCAAGTCTTTCAAAGGAAATAACAAAAATAAACTCTAGCACCTTAATCAGACATATGCCACAGCAACATATAAAAATTAAGTTTCACAAACAAACAAAGAGACAAATATATATTTAATAATCCTGAATATAGATAATTTGTTTCAAACCATTTATATTCTAAGTTGTAATAGGGAACTACATTTAGGCCAAAATACTCAAAGGATAATCTATTGTTCAAACACCAAAGCAAACTATAGAATAATTATGTCAGAAGAAAAAAAACGAAGAAGATATTTGGAACTTCTAATAGGATACAATGAACCATTAAAGCAGCATTAACAGACCTCAAGCCCCTCATCTTGCTCCCAAGCAAGGCCTGGACCAGTGTACATGTTTTTCATAAGAAGTGTGCTTGATTTATCAGGGTAAAAATGGACTCTGCTACAACGTTGACCAAATCGACATGTGCCAGTTTTCAAATGGAAGGGGCAATGAGCTTTATCCTGCCATACACAAGTATACAAAGTAAAATTTTAGGAAATATGACACCTAACAAGCATATTGAGATGACAATCACAGTGGAAATGGGCATAAAGTCAAGGTTACTGGATACAGCATATTTTTTATATCACGTAAAAGAAAGAAACCTGTTCAGTCCCAAAATTTGGCACTTGTTGTGCAACACTCTCAAGAACCTGCTGCGCAGAAGCTGCTGATGAATTTGTGTAATCAGCAAAAACTTCGGATTCCGGAGGTAGAGGATTTGATGTAGGTTTGTCAGCATCCTGAAGTGCAAGGACATCCAACAAATGCACAATGATTTACCACCAAAGTTATAAAACTGACGACAAACCTAATTGCGTAAAAGAATTAAAAGTAAATAGAGAATTACCTCCCTTTTATTTTGGTGGCTTGAATCCTTCTTGGGAACCCTCACTTTTTTCTTTTTGAAAATGATCTCGTTTCCTTGCCAAATAATTTCAGCGGGACCTTCCTCCACATATTCCCATTCACCATCCTCATTCAATTCGGTCTCCTTCTCTTGCTGCAGAATATAATTCTAAACTCATTTAAAAAGAAAATTCACTGTATATAAATAGATGCATCAACGTATTTGAATATGCATATGGTAGAATCATAGTTCCCAACCTCAGACCATCAAATTCATGTGACTTTTTTAAATCCAAACTCTCTCAACAACGAAAGGAAGTTCAATGCATAATAATGGCGTACAGTTCACAAATGAAATGTGAATAAAAATTATTAAGACAGATTAATAATCTTAACAGAGAAACAAAATGATATATAGGAGAAATAAGTTTCTTAAAGAAAGGAACAAGCCAAATACCTCACCAACCTGTTGCTTATGAGTGTCTTCGAGAAGCTTCCTCTGCTCTTCTTCAGCCGCCTTCTTCATCTTCTTCTCCATAGTCTCAATCCACGCCCTTTCTCTCTCCTCAAACAGCTTCCTTTCCCTCTCAACCCTCTCGGCCTCTTCCTGCTCCATCAGAAGTGCTCTTTTCTGCTCCTCGGGATCGTTGAGCCGAGCCTGCTCTTCCTCGCGCTCCTTTGCTGCTATCTCCTTCCTCATTTGCTTCCGCTTCAGTTTCTTGATGGCCTTCCTCTTCTCCTTCCGATTCGTACCTACCGATAATGCGATCGTCTCATCTTCTTCGTTTTTCTCAATGCCCGTAGGCTTCTCTTCGCCGTCTTCCTCCTTCAATGGTTCGTCCATTGCGTCTTTCTCTCCGAAGAACTCTAAATTCGCTCCGGCACCGCAGGCTTCTGCAGGACTCGTAACCTTTGCAGAACCAGATGGTGCAAATTACGGCATAGGATCTCTACTTTTCTTCTCTTTTCCTCTTATTTGATAAAATTATTATTATTTTTGTGTAAAATTATAAATAAATTTAAACTATTAAAACTATTTAATATAAAATTTTAATAATTAAATTTATTTTTTAAATTTTCAAATATAATTGTAATAGTTTTATAAAATATTAAAAATAAATCATTAAAAGTATAATTAAAAAGGAATAAAAAAAAGTTTAATATTTTATAAAAATATTATTTTATATAAAAATTTAGGGGAAATGGCAAATAAAGACCCTTGAAAATATAAAATGGCAATTTGGGTACTTCAATTCATAAAATTGCAATCAGAGACCGGGTCCTATATTGCAATTATGAAATGAAACCCAAATGACTAAAATGTCCTTCCTTTTCTCTTTCTTCCAGCACCCCATTTCTTTCTTTTTCCTTCTTCTCTTCCTCTCTCTCTCTGTCCTACTCTCCCTCTCCCTCTCTCTTCCGATATTATAAACGTAAATTTCTGACTTCCTTTCTCTCTCTCTCCCCTCTTTCTTCTCTTTCCTTCTTCTACTCTCCTTTGACTTCATTCTTCTTCTCCAGAACTGTGACGTTCTTCCATGTTTTTCCCAACCCATTGATTTGGAATGGGAAAAATGAAAACATGTTAATTGTGTAGTTTCCATATTTAATTTTCTGCAAAACATGTAATGCTAATAGCCTAATATAGTACTCTTCATATAAAAGCTCTCATTCTCCATAATCTCTCTTTATTCTACAATCTCATCTCCTACTGATATACTCGAATTAACAACTATTACCTCCTTTTATTGTAAAAAACTGGTTGTTGTCAAAGAATTCTGGAAATTATCATTTACGAAGAGAAATGTAAACTTGTATAAAAACCTTATCAGAAGTGATAAGTTCACTATGACAAATGACAAGCTGAGTATGGTAAATGACAAGTTCTCATAAGGTTTTCATACAATTTCAAATTTCTCTGTTAAAATGACTGAATTTTTATATTGATTTATGAAATGACAAGTTTACTATGGCAGATGACAAGTTGAGTTTGACACATGACAAGTTCCCATAAGGTTTTCATACAATTTCAAATTTCTCTGTTAAAATGACTGAATTTTCATATTGATTTACGAAGTGAAAGTTTACTATGACAAATAACAAGTTGAATATGACAAATGACAAGTTCCCATAAGAATTTCATACAATTTTAAATTTATCTGTTGAAACGACTGAATTTCCACATTGATTTACAAAGTGACAAGTTTACTATGACAAATGACAAGTTGAATTTGGCAAATGACAAGTTTCCATAAGGTTTTTATGCAATTTCAAATTTCTCTATTAAAATGACAGAATTTTCACGTTGATTTACGAAGTGACAAATTTTACTATGGCAAATAACAAATTAAGTTTGGCAAATGACAAGTTCCCATAAGGTTTTCATACAATTACAAATTTCTCCATTAAAATGACTGAATTTCTACATTGATTTACGAAGTGACAAGTTTACTATGGCAAATAACAAGTTGAGTTTGGCAAATGATAAGTCCCCATAAGGTTTTCATACAATTTCAAAAAAATGAATGAATTTTCACATTGATTTATGAAGTGACAAGTTTACTATGGCAAATAACAAGTTGAGTATGGCAAATGACAAGTTCCCATGAGATTTTCATACAATTTCAAATTTCTTCGTTAAAATGACTGAATTTTCATATTGACTTACAAAGTGACAAGTTTACTATGGCAAATGATAAGTTGAGTTTGGCAAATGACAAGTTCCCATCAGGTTTTCACACAATTTCAAATTTATTTGTCAAAATGACTGAATTTTCATATTGATTTACGAAGTAACAAGTTTACTATGACAAATGACAAATTGAATATAGCAAATAACAAGTTCCCATAAGGTTTCATACAATTTCAAATTTCTTTGTTGAAATTAAAATTTACAGATTTCTGACAGCAACTACTTCTAATAAGCAGTAAATGACAAGTTTAGTAAGATTAATGACAAGTTCAGTGAGTTGAACCCCTTGTACAAGGAAACTAATTACGAGCTGCACCTCATGCAATCTTGAGTCTTACATTCCATCATAAAGTTGACTTCCCTTCCTCATTCACATGCAATGAATCATCCAAGCTTTCATTCTTTAAGGAGGAGTAGATTATGAACTTGTCACCATCAAATTGAAATGTATTTCCTAATCTAACCATAGTCCTCAAAGAATTTCTTGACACCTTGTTCCATTTGGAAGAATTGTCCTATACGCAAGACAAAATCCAATATGATCTTGGTATGTTTTTTGGGTATGTACACAAAAAAAAGTTCAGACTATATATAAAAAGACACATACACATTAAAATAGCCTTTGACTTTCTCCATGAAACTGATAAATTGACTAATGAAAGTTAATCATGAATTTTCATTTCTTGATTTCCTCCATAACTACCTGACTCACAAAGACAATACCAAAGACAAAGTAAGAAAGAAGGAGGAATTCAAAATGAGTGTAAGCAAGGATAAGGCGTAAGTATCTTCAAGTTTTGGTATAGTCTTCATAAGTTATGGTAAGATAATTATTAGATATGCATAAAGCCCTGTTTTAGACAGTAGAAAAACATAATGAATTGATAATGTTCTAATATATCCAAGGTGATAAAAGATGAATCAAATAATGTTGCAGATTTGGTACTTAGTTCAAGCAGGGGCAGAATATCACACTCTGTAAGCATTACACATAATCTTAAACAACATAAAACAATGCTCCAACATGCTTTGCTACACTGTTCCTTCTCTCTCCGAGACAAGGAATAATAATTTCAAAGTAGATTTTCTATTCAAAATCCAACAAACCATCGCAATATTATTTTGTTACAAGAGAGATAATAGTACAAGCTGAAACTTTACCAAATATTCTAAGGTATAGATCCTTCTTTGCTGCACCAGGTTTGTGGCTATGGAAGGTGGAAATGGAGATAGGGTTTTGAGCTATGGTGGAAGAATCAGAACATAGCAGCGCTTTTCTCTCCCTCTAAATTCTGAAGTGAGAGACGTCGCTGAGGTGAGGACTAGAGTGCAATGCGTTGATCTTGATTCAGCAGCAGCAAAGAGAAAGACGAAGAGAGAGAGAGAGCAAGAGAAGAAAGAAAAAGAGGGAGGGGATGAGACGGAAGCAAGAGAAAGGGAATGGCATTTTTGACTTTTCTCCTACATTTCATAATTACAATTTAGGACCCGGTCTCTGATAGCTATTTTGTGAATTGAAGTACCCAAATTGCCATTTTATATTTTCGAAGGTCTTTATTTGCCATTTTCCCCAAAAATTTAACTATTAAAATTTAACTTGAATAATTCAAAATTATTGTGAAACACCTGCCAAAAAAATTATTGTGAAACAAAGTAAAGTGTATGCTTTATAAAGTACTTATTAACAGTTGACAGTCTCAATTGATTTCAGCATGTTCAAACTGTAATAGGAAAAAAGTAGAAAAAATAATTTATAAAATATTTTAATAATAAAAAAGTAAAAAAAAATGAAAAATGAAAAAAAGTTTCTCATTAAAAATTTATTAATAAAAAGGATTTAAATTAGAGTAACGAAACTTTGTGTATACAAATTTTCAAGGTAGCGATAATTCCTGTATAAAAAAATTACCAATAAAATTTTTAAGGGAAAATGAAAGAAAAAGAAATTAAGAATTTGTAATGCCAATAAAAAGAATATCAACAAAAATTTATTGTCATTTACAAATTTAATATTATTAGCACTAAATGAAGTATTGTTACCAAACCTGATTTAGGATTTAATATTTCTAGTTTCTTTTTTTGTCATTCTCCATTTTTTAATGAATGACTTTTTTTTAATTTTTTAAGAACAATCTATTTTATAAAATATTTTAATAATAGTTTAGAGTTTTAAACTATTAAAATTTAACTTGATTTGTAGAATTGTGGGGGAAAAAATAAAAACTACCTTATAAAATATTTTAATAAAATTTTGTTATGAAATATAATATTGACGTGAATATCCATATATCTCTCTATTTTAATAAAAGGGCATGTAACTCCCAAAATTCTTGTAGTTTATTCCCTCATTATACATTCATGAAATACAAAACTTCTTCACGTTTCATCACTTCACATTTATCCTAATGCAACTTTTGAGTTGTAAAGTTACACTTATAATCTTAAAGGTGAATGACTGGCCTTTCTTCTCTCTATTTTTCTACTCATCTCTATAATTATTTCATTCTCTTGTCAAATATCTCTTCTTCTTTTTTTCATGATGGGTTATCAATATGAGTCTCTTACTTTTTTGTGAGGCATAGATGTTAAAAGTTTCTTATTTATCATTTGAAGGTTTTTATCAGCCATACAAAAGCATGATATTTTGATTTCCTTATCACATATATATATTTCATGTTTTATTGCTCAAACTAGTGTTTACTCCCCATGCGTCATTTAAAATGTCTCAAAAAATTTAGCCATACTGAAAGCACTTGCTTGCTTCAATGGAGTTACATAACATCACTATCACATTTATAAAAATCTCCTTATAAACAATCATAGTTTTCAAGTAGCCATCATTGATATCAGCAACAAGTTTCAAATCTTTCTTTCCCCTTACTCTAGACAATGCAATATATAACTGGCTGTGTGCAAAAATAGGCTTGGATAGATAAAGTCTAACATGTTCTAATGATTGTCCCTGCCTTTTGTTGATGATCAAAACAAAGAATAAAGTTATTGGGAATTGTCTCATTTGCGTTTTAAAAGGCTAACGACTTATCCATCTTGTATATAATTACCTTTTGGTTCAGCCTTGAACCATTTAAGGTTATGGCTTGAATGATGGGATATTTGAAGATGCATTCCATTGCGTAAACTTGATGCTTGATCTATGTTTCTCAATAGCATTGTTAGCATTTGAACTTTCAATTGTAGCTTATGTGGTGGCATACTAGAGCAGCCAATAGTATTTAGGAGAGATTGTTTGTGGTATCACTTTCTTCACTTGATTTGCATCCCCTATCACAACTAAGGAACTCAAAGGATTCTCCGAGAAGCATAGAGCGCATGTGATTATTTATTCTGTTAACCAGTTCAATTATTGGCACTAAGATTATCCTATCATTAAGTACTCGTTGGACATCAAATTATCCACAACGTTTGGATAAGTACTGTCCATAATTGCATTGAGTATATCAGTGTTAGTTGTGAGTAAGAACTTAGTAGGGATTTTGATCTTGGCAACACTATCATGTGGTTCCCCTAATTAACCGTCACCAATATTTAACAACCAATTTAAAGACAATTCCACCTTTTTCTTGTCACTATCAATATTGGTTGAAGTCAACTGCATATTCTTTGTTAATTTGAAAATGATTCAATGATTTCATAATTGTGAGGAACTAATGCAAGCATTGACAATAATAGCTCTTTGGACCTTTTGGTATGAATTAGTAGAATTTACGAAAAACAACCACCCATGACAATATATTTATCACCAATTGGTGCGTTTGTGATGCATCATGTTCTTCAATATTTTGTCAAATGCTTAAATACAAAATGTTTAATCCATTGGTGCTTCATCCCAAATTATTAACTTTATGCATTTGATGAGATGAGCTAGTACTTAATTTTGCTTTATTCCACAAACCGAATATTCATTTATTTGAATAGAAATTGCAAACTTTGAATGTGTTGTTCTCCTAGGTGACAATAAGATTTCGACAATCCTACTAGATGTAATAACAAGTATGATGTGTCTTTTGACATACAATATTGTCTTCAGTGAATTCTAAGGAAAAGTCTTTCTAATTCCATAATAACCATTGTAACATCCTGAGTTTTATCGGGTTTTAATAGCCTCTTTTGGTTGATTTTGAGGATAGATTAGCAATTTAATCTTGATCTTGGTGTTTGGGTTGAACTTGAGGTTTGTTGGAGGAATAGGTGAACGTACCCCTCTCAGGGTATGTTCGTCGCGGCGAAGTTTCACTTCGCCGCGGCACACTGGGTTCCAGGTAGGCTTTGTGTTTCGGGAAGGTTTGGCCGCGGCAAAGTCTGGGGACGCCGCGGCGAAGTTATTCTGGTGAGCGAGGCTTTCCTTTCGGGAAGGTGGCGAAGTCGGGTTTTCAGGCGAGTAATCCCTTTCGGGATTAGTTCGCCGCGGTGAAAGGTGCCGAATCTATATAATCGCGGGAGAGTCGTGGGGTGCGAAAATTAGAAAATCTGAAGGTGGAGAGAGGAGCTCTGCTAGGGTTTCGAATTTCTGGCTTGGAGGAGGCATTTCTAAGGATCCATTACCTCAAGTAAGTGATTTTTAACCTCTAATCTACTTTCTTTCTTGGGATTTCTGAGGATTTTTGGTGGAACCCTAGGATTTTCTAGATTGTGATGAAACTGAGATTTTTGACCGATTGTTTTGAGTTTAATTGATTACTTTGGGTTAGTCTAAGTATTTAATTGGTGTAGTTTTCTTGGATTTAAAGAATCTTGAATTTTTGGAGTTAGGGTTTATGGAAATAGGTGATTTGGGATTGAGGATGACAATGTAGAGGTTGATTCTGAGTTTTGTGATTGGGATTATGTCAAGGAGGGTTAAATTGGATGTTTAATCGGTTTAGATTTGTTGTTGGAACCTTAATTACTCAAATGGGATGTTTGGGGGTAGAATTCCTATAGTGGGTCCTTGAGGTTATGAATTTTAATTGATGTTTGGAAAGGAATTAAGGTGTTAATGGATTGGTATGACTTTGGAGTGTTGCTTTTGATAGTTATACCCTTTGAGTTGGGTAGAGTTATGATGAGAGATAGGAATTTTGTGTCCCCAAGTGTTGTTTTGGCCACATTATTAGTTTGAAAGCTAATATATGATGGTTGTGTGTTTGTGTGCTTGTGTAGACCGGTTGTGAGTCTTGGTGGTGCATGGGGCCACATTGTCGGTTTGTTATTCCTTACTCAGGCGAGAGGTAACCACTTTCCAATCTTTAGTACTTGCTTCTGTGGTATTGTGAGTAGATTTGTGTTTTGTGCTCCAAGTAGTAATTGTGTTCAAACTATATGTTGTATATAAAAAGGGAAAACCGTCTTGTGGGGTTTTGATTGATGATGAATGAAATCTTGAAATTGTGAAGGATATGCCACTGAATGAAGTTACTTATGAGATGTTCAATTACTATTTGATTATGATTTGAGCATGATGCATGATTTGAGAATTGGTGAGAGTTTTTGATAGTTACTACCACATGGTAAGGCCTTCATTATTGCATGATGATTGGCTTAATACGTCCCCCATAGTGAGGGATAGGCCTTTTGGCTCCCTACGTCCCCCAGAGTGAGGGATAGGCCTTTTATGGCTCCTTACGTCCCCCATAGTGAGGGATAGGCCGGCTTCGGCTCCTGAAAATCCCCCAAAGTGAGGGATTTGGTTGATGGGATTGCATCATTGTACTTGCATGAATTGTTGTGGCTATCATTATATATTATTTGTGAACTGCCCCACTTGACACCTCACGAGCACCTATTTAGTAGTACCTAGTATTGGAAAGGTTGGTTACTGGGACTTTATCTCACCCCGTGGTTTACAATGTTTCAGGTGAAGGTGCTAGGCGTGCGCCTTCGGGAAGAGACGCAGAGGCTTGAGCTTGGTTAGCTTTAGGCCTCTAGCCTTTGTTTATGTATGATCAGTTGTATATTGCCACAATTAGGGTCTTTTTGTGATATTTTGATTGTTGATCTTATTGTAAATTGGAGGATACGTTATCTCCTTGTTTTAGTTGGCCGGAGGCCATTGCTATTGTTTTATGGAACTTTGTTATACATGGTGGAAAACTAATTGGATGGGCTGATTTTTGATGTATGTTATTACCCGGGCCAGAGGCTCGGAGGCCCAGTGCATTATGAATGAATGATTTTAGTTGCATGCAACGGAGTACGGGTTGACCCGAGTTTGAAAGTCAATTTCTAAAAATATGAAATTTTCCTTCTACTATGGTAGCTCATTTTAACAGATTTCCTTTTTCTACCATAGTAGTGATTTTATGACCAGGTTATAATGTTTTGAGGTTAAAGGGTTCTTACAACCATATACAAAGAAAAAAAAAATATCTTGAGGCATATTTGATGCAGATATTATTTTCGCATAAATGATTTGCTACTTATGATTCAATTTCTGCACACGTGTATTAGTCTCCAACTATAGCGCTTCTTTATCATAATTCAACTCTTGTGGAAGATGATTCGCTATGTCCATCATTGGAGTTCTTACAAGTAATGTCAGAGATGAGAATTCTTGAAAACTCTTCCCATTAGCTCTGAGTATATTATCAATCTCTTGTAAAGCTAGATTCTCTTTATCAACAAAATAAATGTGAATATCTATAACAAAGGGAAACATTAATATATAATCATTAAGATATAAATAATTTTAGACATAATTTTTTTTAAAAATTATTAATGTCAAATGTGACATACTTGACACTTCAGGATCATTGTGAGATATGTAAAGCAAATCTTATGAAAATAAATATGATGTCTCCTTCCATACAATGTTAGGCTATTACAATGAATAACATAAAAATATGCTAACAAACAGCCTCCTCAACTGAGATCCAGAAGCTTCCATGGATGCTTTTTTTTTATTTTAGTAATGTACTAGTTGTTACTGTCTAATATCTCACGTGCAAAACACACAGCTTTAAAAGTGTTGTAAATAACCTCATCAACTGTCTAGATATCATCAAATAATGTAAGACCCTTGACCTTAGTTAGCAAAATCCTGAGTTAATATAATTCTCTTGATGATGTGATCCATGTGTAATACGTCTAGCAACAAATCCTCTCTCTCACTGTGTCCATTGATGTTTATCTTTCTGATAATCATAGTGATTAGAAAATTTCACATATGTTAGAGTTAAAGCCAATCTACCATCTTTATTTATCTTCATCTAAGCTAAAAACTGTGATTCACAAACTCTTGGCTTTTCTAATAATCTGGTAACATCATCAGTGTGTGAGTCAATGACATGTTGTTGATTTGACAGGAGGAAACTCAATTGTTCAACAAGAGGATAACAATGATGGATACCAAATCCAAATATATGCTATGCTGCTTGACATGCAAAGATATATATAAAATTGTAATATTATTGGATTTCATCAACTACCTCATTCGCATTTAAGTTCTTATCAAATATAGTACCAATAATACAATCATTATCTTTACTAATATTTGAATAAATACTTTATTAAGGTAGACTTATTGTATTTTTCAATATTTATATGTGCTTGGAACATATAAAACAGTTGACGATTATAGGGAACAACGTAATGATTGTCTAAAGGGATACCTTTAACTTCAATAGTTCTACCATCATTCATTCTTCTATATGTTGGATAACCATCATCATCAGTTGTTGTATGATCATTTCATTTCTTTAGAAAGTCTTGTGAAATTTCTTGTCTTTCATGCAAGGTGATTTTGGTTTTACTAATCCACAAGAACCATGGATTATGTACTTCTTAATTAAATTATATAGACAAGGTGAAGATTGTTTTGCAAAAATAACTTTGTCAATGTCTTTAGAACCCTTGATTTTGTCATTTGCATCAAGAAATAATATTATTTGTAGAGCCAAAAAAACGGGCTGAGCCTGAATTTCTAAGCTCGTTTAAGCCGAGGGGCCAAGCTTGTATTTTGAAGCCTTGAAAGGAAAGTTAGGCTTAAAAGAGCCAGTCCTGGAGGGCTGAAAAATAAACGAGCCGACCCTACAGGGCCACAGACCAGCCGGTTTAAACCCGTTTAAATCAAGGGCTAGGCTTGTATTTTGGAGCTTTGAAAGGGAAGTTAGGCTTAAAAGGACTAGCCCTGAGGGCCGAAAAATAAACGGGCTAGCCCGTTTAAATCCCCTAACTTTTTTTTTAATTTCTATATTTTTTCCAACTTAAAAAAGAAAACCCTAACATTTTGCACATAACACACTATTAATTTTATTCACCCCAATAGCTCACATAGACAGCATTCACCAAACAAAAAAAAAAAGAATAACTATAGTTGTTGGAAAAATAACCAAAAAAAGGTGAAAATTACAAAATTTAAAACTAGGAATATTCACAAAAATATGTTACTATTTATAAACTATCAAAACCTGTTAAAATATAGTATGTGTAATTTTTATGATCTTTATTTGTCATTCTTCCATATTTTTTATGCTTGAAATAAAATTAATTAAAGAATCTTTAGAATTAAAGTACAGATCTATATTATTTTTATAGTTAGAAATGAATTTAGAACTAGGGATGATAGGATTTTTTCTTTTTTGCCGGTAGGATGAATGATTATGCTTTATGTATACTATGTTTGTTAGTTAAAGTTTTTTTGTTAATTATTTATAATTAAACCAGATTATCCATATTATAATTATTTACTGAACTTAGTGCTTATTTAGTTGTTTATGTTTGTCTTCTATTTAGTTTGTTTATTCAATAGACTCTATTACACTGTAATAGATGTTTAGACATGATGATATTTATATTTGTGACTTAATTTTATTTATATTTATACCTTTTATTAGTAATTTTATCATTTTATTTTTCTTATTTTGATAAAATATGTAAAAAATTTTATAAAAAATTATATTTTAGCTAAATGGGCCAAAAAGCTCACAGGTTAGCCCGAGCTCGTCATCTCATGAGCCAAGCTTGAAAACATTGGTCATTTTTTGGACTTGGACTTCAATGGGCTGACCCATTTAGGCCCGAGCCCATCATGGGTCGGCCCGTTTTCCTAGTGTTAATTATTTGTGCATGTAAGAGTCCTTTTTTTTTTTTTTTTAAGAATTCAATAGTATAAACCTCTCCCAAACTAAATAACAAAATATAAATAAGTTAACAAATAGGATATATTTAAGAAGTATTGAAATAAACTTCTTCCAAAAATATAGTCTGACATAAATTACTAACCTCTACAAATTGTTCCAAAAATCTTTTTCTCTCTTAAAACCTTTATAAGTGATTGTAATTTCATTTTGGAGACTCTAGATAATATTTATAGACAGTCTAAAATGTTCGCTTTATCTTGATGGCAAAGCATTATAATTTTAGGTGATGTTAGATTGAAAGTGATACCTTGTCAATATGCATAATGGCATAACATCTTGATGATTCTGAAGCATGTCCAGCTATGCTAGTAAATCATGAGGGTAGCATAATTCTTGTTCCAATCAATGAAGCATTCATCTCTCCACTTAAAAATGCATCAGATAATTCCTGATATAAATCCACCCGAAGTTCTTTCTGATGAGTTCTAACTTAAAGGAGTCTTTGTTATTCAATTATGGTGTACCCATCTACAATGAACTATTGAAGTAATCTTGTTGCATATAATAGTATTGATACTTCATTCTCTCTTCTCATCAATCTATAAGTGAAAAACTCTTGTATGTTAAGCCTTTTTCATGTCTTAGTAATTGCAAGCATTTCTTCTCGATTTTCTATATCATCTTCATAATCATCCTCACCATAAGGAAAGAACAAAGGATATTATAGAGGTAAATATGATGGATGCAACTCAATTATCTATTGAGGTATCCCTACTTGTTCCTCTATTATGATGTCCTTGACATTAAAAGTAATGTCTACATCACCAACAATTAATGCTTCAACTTCATATGCGGAAGGGACATCGTAGTGGTGTTGTCTTGTATTGATAAGCTGCATCCTTAAATGTTGATGATCTTTAACACTTAGAAAGTACGATGCAAATTGGTACTACTTTACAAATAGATTAATTTAACCTAGTTGTGTATTTATTTGTGCCATAATGTGTGGATCACTTGTTAACTCCTTTTGGTATTTACTAAAACAAAATAAAATAGGTTATCATTGTTATTGAAAATCAGCATCATATATTACTAACAAATTATCAATAAAAAATTTACATGACAAAATCTAACCTAATACTTGACAGCAACAATTTTATTTGAAACTTTATTGTCAGTATCAAATATGCACATTTGAGAGTACACAGGCTGTAAACCTTCAAGTGGTAATAAGCTATTAATATTATGATAATTGTGCCCATGCAATATGAATGAGTAAGGACCTCTACCAGAATTTTTAGAATGATCAACTTTTCGTCCCATATATTTGAAAGAGAACATGTTATTATATTGTCTTACATTTCAATGGAAATTCTTTGACTCCAGATCCTCTCTCTGAAGGAATAACCTTTGGAATAAAGGAGGAGGTGTCTTTAAAAGCAATAACACAATCTTCCCTTGAATATAACACATTGAAAAGGTATTAACTAATCTTTTCTTTTGTTTTTCTTGACCCTTTCGTTAAACTAAAGTATAGCTCCACAAATTTACAGTTAGTATAGACTGCCTTTTCTAATGCAATGCCTTGCATTCATGAAGACCTATTAATTGTAACCATGTTTAGTTGGTTATCACGCTAGATTATTATTTTATTATATACTAATTTTTTGTGCCTTGTTTTAATGACCCACACGAGGTAACAATAAAAAACAGTATATTAAAATGTAATTACTTTTAATCCTCAAAGCAGATTGAAATTACTTTATACTAATTTTTGTGCCTTCTTATAATGATCCACATGAAGAAAAAACACCTACAAAAGTAGTTGTGTTAGTTCTATCAGTGCAACTTTTTGTTACATAACTCATATAAAAACTGATATTATTAGGAAACTGTGAACAACAAATAACAATCTCCACATATTCTCCAATCACAGTTCCATAATCACAGATTTTCTTATATTAAAATTCAATTATTAGTAGAAGGTCTCGTGATTATAGTGTATTCTATTCATAAAATCATATGGTTGAATTAGTAATTTATGTATCTTATTGAGTCCATTCTATTAGGCACATATATTCTGTAATGATATACAAGGATCTCCATACTATATATTTAGTTCCATTATTTCATTGATAGGATTTTTTTTTCATCTTGAGACAATATAAAGGACAAAAATTAATAAATAGAGAGAAAAACTATGAGCACAAGAGAAAGAGAGATTTTGGCGCTGACGTTTGAAGAGGGAGATGCTTTGATTTGAAGTCGAAAAAAGGTCAAGGCGGGAGAAGATGAATTTTCTAATAATCAAATGCTAACCCCTAGGGTTAAGGATTGGACGCAGGAGGAACCGCTGGCAATTGGTGTGGAGAGTAATAAGGAAAGTGTGAAGAAGTCAGACGGAGCGAAGGGCGGTAGGGATAAGACAGAGAGTGTAGGTTTAGGCATGAAATGGAAGTCTTTCAAACATGCGGTTACGAAGGATTAAGAAAGATGGTGTTGGAAGATGGTGTGTGGGTGGTGATTTTAATACAATTCTAAAGTAATGAACGTCATTCAGGTGTACATGATTCAACTAGACCTAATTAAGAGTTTGTGAAATGGTTTTGTGAAAGTGAGATGGCAGAGATGAATTTTTAGGGACCCCAATTCACATGGAAGAGAGGCAAGTCTCAGAGTCATATAGATCATTGTATTGCTAATTCAGATTGGTTTGAATAATTTCCATTAACGTCAGTTCTTCATCTCCCAAAGCTGAAGTCAGATCATTGCCCCTTTCTTCTCCATTGCAAGAAAGCATTGCTCAGCGAAAACACAATGGTGTGTTCAGGTTTTTCACTTCTTAGACAATGCATAAGGATTTTATAGCTATGGTCAAGCGTAATTAGAATGATAATGATACCTGGAATGAGAATGTTAAGAGATTTACCAAAGAAGTTCAAGTATGGAATAAACAAGTGTATGGTAATATTGAGAGAAGATAAGAGGATTTGCTAGTTCAATTAGATCAGCTTAATAACAATAGCCACAACAGTGTTTTATGGGAGATAAAAAGGAATGAACTTTGGATCGAACTCAAGAAGTGCCTTTTGCAGGAGGAATTAATGTGGGTACAACCTTCAAGGTGTAATTGGTACCATTATGGAGATAAAAATACTAGATATTTTCATACGGTTACCTGATGTAGACAAAGGAGAAAAAATATTGAAGTTCTTCAAGACCTGAATGGGGAGTAGTGTTGTGATCAAGAGATGCTTAGGTATGAAGGTATGCGATATTTTCAATAGTCATTTCTTTTGATATTGAACAATCCCTTGTGATCAATTTTGGTGGCTATTACCCAAAAATTAATGAAGAAAGGTTGGAAAACTTGGACTGTTTGGCATCTCAGTAGGAAATTAGTGCTTTATTAGTATGGATGCGCTAGAAACTCCAGGACCTAATGGTTGAAATCCTTTTTATTAAAATCAATAGGATATAGTGGGTAGGTTGATGATTTCTTTGGTTCAAGATATATTTTGTAGGAATATCACTTTAATACCAAAAATGAAGGTGCCGCAAACTTTTTAGGATTTTCGCCTGATTAGTTTATGTGATGTTATATATAAGGTGGTGACTAAAGTGTTAGCTAACAAATTAAAAGAAGTTATGCCATCGATTATTGCTCCTAACCAATGTAGCTTTGTCCCTAGGTGGCAAAGTTTAGATAATATTATTTAGGCTCAAGAAATTGTCCATTCAATACGTAGCTCTTAAAGGAAGAAGGGCTTCATGGTGTTGAAAATTGATTGGGAGAAGGCATATAACAGAGTTCAGTGAAGTTTTGTCCTAAGTTGCTTGGTTGAGCTTTGGCTTCTGAGCAAGTTTATTGATATTGTTCATTATTACTTGAATACTGTGAAGATATAAATCTTATAGAATGGTTCTAAGAGAGCAACCTTTAATCCAACTAGGAGTATTAGGTAGGGGGACCCTTTATCCCCTACCTATTTGTTATAGTGATGGAAAAATTTAGTCATCTTATTCAGAGTAAGGTTGAGTCTAGTAATTGGTTACTATTCCGTTTAAAAAAACATGGTATTGCGATTTCCCATCTCTTTTTTGCAGATGATTTCCTCTTATTTGCTGAGGCTAGCCTTGATCAAGTAGGGCTCATAAAAGTACATGTTGATGATTTCTGTGTAGTGTTAGGGGAGAAAGTCAATATTGTGAGATCTAGAATTTTCTTCTCTAAGAATGTGAACTATAATTGAAGGGATGAGATCATTAAGTTTCTTGAATGTACTCCTATAGCTAACTTGGGAAAATACTTGGGAGTCCCTCTTAATCACAATCAGGTTTCTAAAAATACCTATGTGTTAAATAAGATGGATTAGCGGCTTACTAACTAGAAGGTAAATACTCTTTCCATTGTAGCAAAACATACTCTTGTCTCCTTAATTGTTTCTGCTATCCCGAATTATACCATGTAGTCAACCTTGTTAGTAAATAATGTCTGTAAGGAGATTGATAAAAAATATCAGAGCTTTCTCTGGAGAAGCACAAGTTCGACTAGGAAGACATACCATGTTGCTTGGGAGGATGTTTGTAAGCATAAGCATCAGGGGGGCTTGGGTTTAAGACAAGCAACCATTAAAACATTGCTTTTATGATGAAGCTCAGAGCCTCAGATGGGGACTAGTGAAGCGAAGAGATGCCTTGTAGGTGAGATTTTTGCGAGAAAAATACAAATATGGGAATGATGTTTTATTATAGGTCAAAAAGTGAAAATGTGCATCCCAGACCTAGAGGGGTATCTCGCTAGCTTGGAAGTCTACTAATAAAGGTATTGGGTGGAGTCTTGGTAATCGGTCTCAGATTTGTTTCTAGGAAGAATGATGTTTGGCTACCAAATCATAATAACCTTAGTTCTTATATACTGAGACATATGGATGATGCCATTTGAAACATAAAAGTTACTGATTATCTCATAGATTTTGGTACATGGGATTGGCATCAGTTTGCACCTTATCTCCCTCCTGTTGTTTTTAATGCTATTGAATGTGTTCCTCTCTCAGAGTTAGGGAGAACAAGTGATACTCCTAGATGGAAGGCAACTAATGATGGAAGGTTTTTGGTAAAGACGGCTTATGCTATGCTTTGTAGGCTAGATGTGTCCACCCTCAAGAGTTCATGGCGAAAGATATGAAAATTGTCAGTTCCTCAAAGGTGTAAGATGTTCCTATGGATTTATGGGATGGGAAGGCTATTTACTAATAGTGCTAGGGCTATGAGAGGGATGTATAGTCAGATGGAGTGTAATCTATGTGGGGCTATGAAAGAACATGTCGTGCATGCACTACGTGACTATTGTGTGGCACGAGCTTGTTGGGATGCGATTGTACCAGATCAATAAAGGTTTAAATTCTTTGATGGCAGAGATCTATTTAGGTGGATTGACTAGAATATTGGTAACAGTTGGAAGGTTATGGGAATCTCGTGGAGAGTGTGGTAATGCAGGTGTTTTTGATCGAAAGGCTAAGGGTTGGGTTGGCATTCTTGCTCAAGCTAAGGCCATTATTGCTTGTTAGAAGGGAGCTTGAGTGAGGTTTTGATGCAGCTCTCAGTGACTAATACGTGATAAACTCTATGTATGGGATGTGTTAAGTATAATATTAATAGTGCTACTGCTACCACCATGACAGCTCTATATGGTGGTGTAGTAAGGGATCATGATGGTAAGTGGCTAGATGGTTTCATGTTCCATGTTAGAAGAGGGAATAGCTTTCACACATAAGCTTGGGCTGTGTTTTGGGGCCTAAAAAGAGCCTGAGATCTGCAATGGCAATGAATTGTCATCGAAATGGATTGTCAAGAGCTTGTGGATCTTCTTAACGTAGGTTGGAATGATAAACAGATGGAAAGAGGCTTGCTTGCAGAGATTCAGTCATGGCTAGAAAAAGATTAGGAAGCAACTATGTCTTGGTATGATAGCGAAGTGAACATAGTGGCTGATGCAATGGCCAAGGGGGCATTAAGTGTTGCTAAGGGAATTAATTTGCTCCATTCTCCTCTTGATTTTGTCGTCAATTACCTTGCGTTTGATATAGCTCTGTAGTTGTTTTGCTCTTTATTGAAAAAAAGACAATATAAAGGACAATTATATGCAAGGATATGCAAAGATCGTCATATCATATATTCTACAAGAATATGCAAGGATCTCTTCACCAAACATTGCACCTAATAGAATGGACTCAATGCACAACAACTAAAAAGGATGATATCATAATAGTGTGACAATATAAAGAACAGTGATACATGTTAAATGCCACACAACTGCTCTAAAGCAAAACCATATCCAAATTGATGATTTATGCCTTCTTGTAGTAAATAAAATAGTTTAGTAAGTTTCATATGGAAAAACTATCATCTCAATAGAGTGAGCTAATAATATCTTCTAATGCATAAAGTGGCAAGAAGTACAATATGTAACCTTTTCTCTAAGAATATATATATATAAATTTATTTTTATCTACTTTTTTTATAGCTATTAATTAAATATAAATAAAATAAACACTAGAAAATTGAATATTATTTCATTATAAAATTTTAGTCCACTACATAGCCATCATCCGTATTGGAAAT
This sequence comes from Neltuma alba, assembly GCF_004799145.2. NCBI lineage: Eukaryota > Viridiplantae > Streptophyta > Magnoliopsida > Fabales > Fabaceae > Neltuma > Neltuma alba. The sequence goes on along the minus strand of NW_021635606.1, from coordinate 357,909 downwards.
ACAACAAAAACCACACAATCTAAACTTAGTATTCAAGTAATTATTTAGGTTGTAAGGGACAAGTTGCTACTACTACTAGTTAGATTTATGGTTACTTGGAGGGTCAATATTAGGGACAATAAAGTCTTTAGGAGGTGGAACATAAAAGAAGTCTCAAATGACAAAGAAGTCCTACAATAGGGGCGAATTAGGTGGCAACAGCGACATCAGGTCCTTTGGTGGCGGTAGGGGAGGTAGGTCGATTGGAGTATTAGTAAATATGTTGATGTGGCAGATCACTTGGGCATCCCTAATCCTGTCCTATTTAATACTAATGACTATCTCGGTGACTAGCATCTAGAACATTACGTAAAGATGTGAGTGATACAAGTCAAAAGTTTACAGCAAAAAATGTCCAGTCACGATGAGCCAAAAAAATATTTTTTCCTCCTTTGTGATACCTGCCATGAAATTTACATGAAAAACTTGCACAAATAATAACAGAAAAAATTTTATGAGCACACACAGCAATTATATAGACACATCACCGAGACCAACTAGGATGTCCCCTAGAGTGGATCCACTGCAGTCAAAAAGTCACATAGACTATAGTAAAGTCACACAGATTATATATTGAGTGAACACAAAATCAGCATATAATAGTAGATTTGGCAAGATTTCTCATATAATTTAATTAGATAAAAGTTAGTTGTTAGAAAATAATGAGCAAATATGTAAAGATTATTTTATAGATCGAAATAATATCTTAAGGGAGGACTACTCAGTAAGAGAAAGTCTCTTACCTTGTAACAAGTTAGTCTCATTATTCATTCTTCCCAAAATTACACTTATTTCTTTGACAAAAGTCTTTTCCTTTCCGATAAATAAGGAAAACCATATGTATATGGATGTTGACTGCCCCTTTCTCTCTCTTCTCTTTACTGTATGTTATCCCTTACATTTATTACTTCCTTATCTTTTTACTTTTTACTTTTTAACCAAGTCTTCTGTCCCCATCCTTATGTTGTCTTTTTCTCCAAGTGAAAAGTGGCATTATCAAATACATCACTATCTCTTTTCCTTATAACCCTCACGTGTTGCTTTTATTCCCATCCATACCCCCTCTTTTCACTAATATTATTTGCTACATATATCTTAGATCATGGTCACAAATATTTCTCATCTAGCCTAAAATGCCGTATAATTTAAGATCATTAATGATACTATCCATAAAATGTTATAAGATGCTACATTAATATATATAAATCATTTATATATTATTTAAATTTTAGGGTGTTACATAATGGGTGCAAATAATTTGAACAACAAACAAAAATGGAATGACAAAGCACACGGTTACAAGAGAACTAAAAAAAACCATAACTTGAGAAATGTATAGATAAAAGTAAAGTTTCACATTGTTATATTAAAATATATAAATAAATAGTGAATATGGTAAGATATGAAGAAAAATTAAAAATATTTGTATAAAAGAATTCCTAACTATATAATGAGAAGAATTACATGTGCCTCTACCTAAATATAAGAAAAACATTTATAGTAATTGGTTAAGCATTGAACTACTTTACCTTGACACATATCAACTACCCTTTGCTCTATCCCTTCAAATCGACATGGAGATTAAGAAGATAAATTGATAAGACATGTATAAAGCATAACCCAAAAATAATCTATTTAAAAAAAAATAATATCTAAGCTATACTTACAACATAACCAAATTGTAGACCATTCATAAGGCTTTAATGGTAAATTTTTTTCCTATCTCTATAAATAACTGAATAAAGCATGACATATAATTATGCATTTTCATCTAACATAGTAAAAACTACCCCATTGCATCTTTGAAAATGGTGCCATTTATAGCCTTCTTAGAAGATCTGCTATACAATATACTTAGTACATAAAGAAACCATCATGTTCGATTCATTCGTATTACATAAGGCTCCCTAAACTTAAACGCATATCTTAATATAGCATGTTATCAGGTTATAATGAAGATGACTAAGGCATGGATGGTAGAAGCTGAAACTAGTGAGTGGTTCAATATACGTTACCTGCCTTTCTGATGCTTCTATGGCATCATGAGGAATGAAGGTTTTCATAACATTGAATGGGATTTGTCTGAATGCTACAATTTTGGACAATTTGAGCTTCTTCTTCTATACTATTAACTTGTATAAGACTTCATTCAAAGTTAAAACTGTAAAAGCCATTTAATAACTACTACTAATATAAAACATACTGACACATAAAAATTTATCCAATTCATAGCAACAACATATCTCACTATTTTCCTAGCATTATCGAGACTCGTAGTAGAAACTAACAAACACCAGTGGTGAAGATATTACCAGTTGATATGGACAGCAATCTTGACTTTGAAGACCAAACCTTACCTTTGTTTGATGACTTAGGCAAAGCATTAGGGTTTGTGGTAGGAGAATGAAGCAAAGGAGAATAGGATTGAGTATTATATATTTTCTTTACTTTTAGGGTTTAGCCGTAGCCTATATTACTCTTCCCCCCTTAAAATGTGTGTTTGTTATATATCACTCCTTTTTTTCTTTCCATACATGCCCTTTTATTTTTACGATATGCTGTTAGTGTTTTTCTAACACTTATAGTTGCTTTTTAATTTTTGCCAATATTAGTGATTGTGTATATCTTATTAATTCATATTAGTGCCATGGTTATTAAAATATATAGATAAAAGTGATATGCCAGTGCTTGGATATTGTATGTTGATTATTATAATAATATTTTGCTAAGTATAATATAATATCGATTAAAACATGGTCATTTATTGGTTTCAAAAGAAAAATTGGTGATTAAAGTAAACTGAGCTTAGGAAAGACCAGCCTATCATTCTAGCCTGATATGAAAATGTGTACCATATTTTTGACAGTGTTAAAATAAAAAGTACACATATCTTCATATTTGGGCTTTACCTAGTTCATGGTTAGATTAAATACCACATATTAATTACATAAAGACTAGTTTTTTAGTCAACAAATAAAGATCCAACAGTTAAAAACTAAAAAAAAACATACATAGCCACCATAGAAGGATATAGAAATGCGGACGATAACTATTAGTCTATTACTGCATGACAATGTGAAGAGAAGTACCTTTGAAGAGCTATTACAACACAAGAGAACACCATAATGAGTAATAAGTATTATTTCAAGTACTTATAATTAAAATAGGGGAATACATGAACATATAATCATAATCATAACTTCATCAAACATTATACTATTGGCATTTCCTCAGGAGGAGTCAGATGGAAGCTTTCTTCATAAAGTTGAGGCACTAGAGGATTGAAAAACATTCTTGTTGCATTAGTAAATGAAATCAACTAAGGACACCCTATATAAAATAAACCAATGATCAATATTGCTTAACACAGTAAGAAAAAAGATATTTTATCTATGGGCAAAAAATACTACCAAATTTTTTTCTCATATAGACTTGCTATGTAAAAGGCACAAACTACCTATTGCATATTTTATTATTACAAACACTATCTTTATTAGAAATTAAATGATATGCTCGAATGGCACTCTTAACAAACTCCCAATAAAAGTGACCAAATGCCTATAACTAAGTCACATAATATGTTAGTCACTTGCAAAAATTTATGTTAATAAATAAGAAATACTATAAAAAAATATATTAGCCCTTCCCTTAGTCATATGTTCGACAAGTGTGAGGGTAACTTTCTTGCAATGCCCACTATTTGCTTTGCTAATCATAGGATTGTATAGCTTTTTTAGTAATCCACTATCTGCAACGTGTTTTTTGGTTTGAAGAACTTGTCTTACTTGGTAAACCACACTGTTAATGAATAGCATGTCTAATGGCAACAACATTCCTAAGGAAGAAACAATGCTCTAGAAATATTTCCCATACATCTTTTTCCTTCATTTTTTCTCCCAAGCAAATGTGATATCTACAATGTACACCTTATCCACCATTCCTAGCTATGAAATTAGCTACATGGTAATAACAATCCTATGATAACCTTGCATAAAGACTCTTGGTGACTCCATCGTCTTTAATAATAGCTAACATCCAAGTACTCTATAAAATTGTGACAATGAGGCATAGACTAGAATGGTTTGAAAATAAATTCGATAACACTGTAACTAATCTAACTAGTTCATCAAAGAGCAGCAGATCCAGAGAAACTAAGAAACTTCAAACCTCTTGTGTAGCCTCGTTTGAATAATGTTTCCTCCATCATGATGACCCTACCCACTCTTACAAGTACATATCCTTTACATCTCTCGTGTTGAAGATGGGTAAAAGCAACTAGTTCTCTTACAAGCATAGACATTACTCCTTTCAAGTTGGAAACAATATTAGGAAAGTTTTGAATGTAGTAAGTAATACGCAACACCACAAAACACTTTATATGACATGACAAATGTTAATATGACATCAATATGAAGATTTTTTGAAGTTTGAAACATGGCAATGGGGGAAAATAAACTACTATTGAACAAGACATTAGGTAAGGAATATGTTAAACTAAACAGCTTGCACGTAGCGCCCTGAAGCCATATATAATAACGCAAGAAATGAGGATGACTTATGAATGGTTTTTCAGGTGAGAAGCCATTGATAAATCATGTCATAGTAACAGCTTCAGAGCAAGGGTATTTCATTTTTTATTAATATTAAAGATTAAAAATTGATTCTTCTACATCGTATGAGTATGATTATAATTTGATAACAATTTATATAGCTAAAGGAGCTATATTGAATATATGTAAATAAATAGTCATTTAAGTCATGCTATTTTTATCTTGAAATTAAATAGTCAAAAATCATACAATTTTGATTCTAAAAAAAATCTTTGTGGGGCTTATTTGTACAAAAACTTATAAATGTAAGTTGTAAATAATATAATCTTGAAAGCTAATATAAAACCAAATATAAATCAAGGGAAAATTAATCTTTTGGTCCCTTAACTTTTAACTCACTTATAACTCAGTCCTTCAATTACGACTCGGTGCAACTCAGTCCCTAAATTTTTGACTCGCTTATGACTTAGTCCTTTATCTTTTTATTTTTTAATCTTATTGTCCTTATTATCTATAATCCACTTCTGAGTCATCCTACACAGCATTTGAGTTATCCTTGTCATCTATGATGTTAAAATTGCTCCACCTTAGGTCGGTTTTTGTGAAAAAATCTGAAAACAAAAGAAGGAAGGGCCGTGGTAGGGATGAAGATGTGAAAGACCCCCAGAAAAAAAACAGAGAAGTTGTAGGTATGAAAAAAGTCGAAGCTTGAAACAGATCGGCTTTGTGAAAAATTGCTCCGCCTCAAAGTCCATGCTGCCACAACAACGCTCCAAATTCATTTTCTCACCTTCTCTCATACCTCACTCCACTTCACTCTAACTCAAAGCCACTATATTATCATCGCTTCTTTTGCTTCAACTGGGTTTCACTTGAAGAGTAAGGATAATGATCTGCGTAAAAATAACCTTAAGTGTCTTACCAGTTCTCTTTTTCTCATTTATCTTATTCTTCTATAATTGTGAATAGAAGCTAGGGAACTAAACGTAGTTTTATCTTTTTAATATTAAATAATAGTTTAATTTAATATAAGGAGTCATGCAATGGCTGAAAGAATAGACAATGGGAATTGAAAATTAAAGAAAGGGATCAAGGAGAAGCCGCGGAAGAACAAAGGGAAAAGAGAGGAACCAGAGGAAAGCAGCAATGAAGAGGAAAGGAAAAAGGGAGATCAAACAGACCAGAGGCGAGAACGAATATCAGTAGACGAGACTAATGGTTCTTCCTCACATGATGTAAATTTCTAGCTAACTTAAAAAAGACATGGGGCTGAGGTGGACCAATTTTAACAATATCATAGATGACAAGGACAACTTAGATGCCATGTAGGATGACTTAAAAGTGAGTTATAGATGATAAGGACAATAATATTAAAAAATAAAAAGATAAAGGACTGAGTCATAAGCGAGTCAAAAATTTAGGAACCGAGTCGCACCGAGTCATAGTTGAGGGACTAAGTTATAAGTGAGTTAAAAGTTGAGGGACCAAAAGATTAATTTTCCCATAAATCAATATAGCGCACAATCCGAATCATCTCTCTCGCGGAGCCTTTTTATTTGAAAATCTAAACTAAACTAAGTACCAAAAATATTGAGAGGTTTTAAAATTGATTTTCTTTAATAAAACTACTTTGTAAACAATGCAAATTAGATAAATCCTAATTACTATTTTTTTGGGCTTTTTAATAAAATAATAAATGAAAATATTAATTTGGATTTTAAGGAATTTAATGATGAGATGCTCTTTGGAAATGAACCAATGATTAAACTAACTTGATTAATGATGTGGGAGTAACTTAAGTGATAAGGATTGGTTTAGAAAAGTTGTTCCTTTTAAGTTAATGCTCAACTAGAACATCAATTATTTGTTAAATTCACTTCAAACATAATCTCTACACAAACCAGTATAAAAATCATACTAACAATGAATCAACAAAGGCATAAACATATAATTAAATATATATTCATAAACTCAAGTACTCAAACTTAAAATTACCAATCCAAATCTCAACAATTCCAATCCAAATCAAGAATTACAACTAGCAATTCCAAGTTTTAAACTGCACATAACAAATTTCAAACCAGAAATCATCAATATACAGTTTAAACAAAAATTAGAACTAGACTTTCCTTTGTAGGTCCTAAGCTCAAGTCATTAAATTCAATCCCAAAGAGCACAGTAAAACTCAGCTACTCATTGCTTTGAATCCAGTCATAAGGAGCTCTATAGATTCAGCAGCCATGAAGAAGTGTTGACAGCAAGCCGGGGAAGCCAAAAGAAAGCTGAACAGAATGAAAGAGGAAGAAGGAAGTCTGGGTGAAGGAAGAGGGAGCGTTGACGGTAAAGGAAGATGAATGGTGGTGGTCACGTTATGGTGAAGGGTGTGGAGATAGGTGAGGTCAATGGTTCAGGGAATTGGAATGGAGAGGTTTGAAGCTTGTGTATGTGTGGCGGCATCCTTCCCTTCAATCCTCTATATCCCTCATAATCAGATGCCCGCAATGTTCTCATATTCAAAACAGTGAGTTTCATTATCCATGGGTCTTTCACTGTAACTTGAAATCTTAGGTTTTTCTTTTCAATTCTTTTGGGTCTCCACAATAACAACTCATCTTTTCTTTCTTTTTTCCAAATTTTTCAGAATAACCTACAAAACAATTTAACAAATTGTAGTATAAAAAATCCCAAAATTTATTAATTAAAAGCAAGTATGAAAATATGACAAAAATAACCTTTTTGCTCTATTTACTAAAATTGTTCATCAATTGAAAATAGCAATAATAAATGCCAGTTAACTTGCTTTAATTGATTAAAAAAACCCCAAAAGATATAAAATAATAAGACAAAATAGAGGTTTATCAACTCCCCCACACTTAGACCTTTACACTCCTAAGCAAAGATACATTAAAATCAAAACAAGCACTAAGACAACTAGAAAGCTATACAAGTTCATGATAAAAATATAATAGTATAATCAATGATATCCAACAAATTAACAAAACTCATAGTAAAATCAGTACAAAGAATTAGCCAAGTATCCAATCAACCATGACAGTAGACAAATGAGAGAGAGAGCACTCAAGGATAATAGTGTTTCACTCAACTCACCTCATTGGAATAATTTCCACTCAAATGCACTTAATTCACATTCTATCATAGGCTTGTAACAACTCTAGTATCTCAATTACTATCATAATTATAAAATAAATCATGAGGACTTTGAAGGGTTATAATAATGGGCATAGGTCAAATGGAATGAATAAAAAAAAATGGCAAGAACTATGCATGCACAATGAGTGATAGGCATCCTAAACGTAAATAAATATTCTATGATAAAATCATGCCTTATTTCCCTTCTTTCTTTTGCTTTTCTTGTATGCTCATCTCTTTTTTTTTTTGTACTTTTCTCTTTTTTTTGTTTTTTTTTTTTGAGCTGGCATTCTAACACATTTGTAAAATCAGTAGTAATATCCCAATATAACAAGGCATAGATGTGTTAAGATGCTATGAAAATACAATTAAGATGCATATGCATTGTCACTTGTCCAAATAATAACAAAAAGAAAGTGAAGGCTCAAAAAGGGTGTGCAAATGGTGTAGATGAAAATGGTTTGTGTTTGGAAAAATAGGGATATGAATAAGAATGCCTCAATCATATTTATCATATAATTACAATGTAATTAGACTAAGAGTTGAAACAAGTTCTGTAGAATAAAAAACTAAGTGGATAATCACATAAGGAAAGGAATTTAGGCCTAAACTTCTTCCAACAAGGTTTACTCTCAAATTCACTCACATTGGCTAATCAGACACCAAACTAACCACAAAGCATTAATGAAACTATTCAAATTACTAGCTTTAAGAGTATCATAAATCAAAGCATTATATTAAATCATGAATAAGCATAACTCTAAATTGAAATAGTGAAAGTCATTTTCTCTTTTTTTCCCCCCAAAACATGGAGTAGCAAAAATCTAAATATGAGGTATAAAGAGCACCAGAATCATCACAACCAACAGCAAATATAGCAAGACTCAACCATTTATAAGACCACATCAAGCAACATAAGGACTCAGAAATACAAAATCTTTCCCCACACTTAAATCATGTATTGTCCCCAATGCATAACCCAAAATGTGGAGTAATGATAAGAGAGAGAAAACCACAAGGAGAGATTTTATTGAATTAAAAACAACCACAACTACTTTTTCCTAATGGATTACCCCTTTCCCTACACTTAAATCAAACAAACATGTTAAACAGATATCACGAGCAATCACAAAACATGGAAAAATGAATCAAGGGAAGGAAGGGGATAACCTGACAGGTTATGGAGGCTTATAACTCGAATGGTAAAGTTGGAGCTAATCCAACTTTACTCGCATCCGCTGCCTTTTAGCAATCTTCACCACTGCTTTCTTTTCATGTGGACAAATAGAAGTGATCACCACAGGTCCAATCTATCTTGCTTTCCTCTCGTGGTGTGGGGTTTCGAATTCAGAGAATTGAACCCAAACTGACTCACCAAAGGCCAATAATTTTTCTTCTTCATTTTTTTTTGAACTTCGGATCATCAATAGGAATGTCAAGTATTTGGAGATGGCCAATAAGGTGCTTGATGTCAGAAGATGTGAGTCTATACTTTTCTTCTTTTGCTTTTGTTTCTTAAGGCTCTATACTCTATACTTCAACATTATCAGAATCACCAGATGAGCCAGGGTTAGCTTGCAAGATGCATTCAACAAGTCTGACTTGCTTCTGCTTCTTTTTCTTTTTCTTGTTGGCTTTTGAATGGGCAAGAGCTGCTATAGTATCTTGTAGGGACTTGACCTTTGTGATCAATTGTGTTGTAAGCTCATATGAGTTCTTAGTCCTTTTAGTGGTACCTATAGCATTAACACCCACAATACCTTCCTCAAGCCAATTTGAGTTAGAAACAAGAACAACATTTGATGTAGTAACTTTATAAGTACATGGTGTGAAAAGAGTACAATCCACATGAGCAACTGTGGAGTACTTCATGTCATTACCATGCATAAGGAAGGGAGAAGAATGGGGTGAAGAAGTGGGGGGTAGCATATAACCATCAATATGAGTATGTGTAAAAGATAACCAATGTTCACTAGAAATATCATCAATCAAAGCATCAATAACACTAATACCAAATAATGAATTATCTTCATACAATCTTTTCATGGAATCTTTAATGTTGAAATGCACATAATGATCTCCCACAAACATAGTAATAGTCCCTGTTGGCAACTTAATATTAGTTTTTACAGACATCAAAAAGGGCCTACCTAGTATCAAAGAATCATTACCCCTAGATTCACTAGCTATATCCAACACATAAAAATCAGCTGGAAAGACTAGGTCTTTCACTTTTACTAAGATGTTCTGAAGTATTCCGTGTGGATACCTAATGGTCTGATCAGCAAGTTGGAGTACTACATTTGTTGGCTTAAGAATATTAACCCTTAAAGACTCATAAACTAACTTTGACATCACATTGATAGCAGCTCCTAAGTCTAATAATGCATGGAGAATAGGACTCTTGCTAATGGTACATGGCATGGTAAAGGAACCTGGATCTTGATACTTAATTGGCAGAGAGGATTTAAACATAGTAGACACATTCAATCCCAACCGAACCTTATCATGTGGCTTAAATTTTCTTTCATTAGTTCATAAATCTTTCAAAAACTTAGCCTATTACAGTACTTTCTTAATCAATTAAACCAAGGGAATGTTAACCTCTAATTTGCTAAACATCTCAATCAATTCATTATCATGTTGTTCATCGTGCATTTTCTTTTGTGATCTAAGAAAAGATTGAGGGAAAGGAATGTCACTGATTTTTACCTCTTTACCTTTATGTGTGATAGTTCCTTGTTGGCTTAATTCATCGTGCTCCAAAGTTGTGCACTTGGCATCTGTAACACTTTAGTTGGTTCTTTTCTTCTTCTTGCCCTTCAGTAGGCTCTTTAGTGTTAGCCAGTAGTGCTCTTTCTTTAGAGCTCTCAGATTTCTTGCTTAGTGTAGTAAGATGTGAAGTAGGCTTAGCTTTTATTTCTTCATCCACATCCTCTTCAGTGAAACGTACTTTACTTCTGCTTCTCAGAGTGATGGCATTAAGGACCTCGAGATTGATAATTGTATTAGAAGGTATGCCTCCACTTTTGGCTTGCAGATCACTCACATTATCGGCCACTTGAGTTAGATGAGATGTCACAGTATTGTTCTTCAACTCTAACCCTACCAACTTTTTACAAATAGTTGCATTATCACCTTGCATCTTTTATAGAATTGTGGCAATGGATGAAAATTGGCTATCATTTAAGGATTTATCTTCTTTCAACTGGTTATCCATGTTGTTAAGTTGGGCAGCCATACTCTTCAGTAGTTGGTTGGTCTTATCACTCTTTGGTTGAGAAAGTAAATTGTTCTGGAGTGGAGTAACCACCCTTGAAGGTTTTTGAAAATGGCTTGAATAAGCACCAAGTCCACTAGTTCCCTCTTGAAATTGTTTCTGCCCTTTGTTATCATTATCCCTTCAACTGAAGTTAGGGTTCTGTCTCCACCTCTCGTTATATGTGTTAGAATCCACTTCTGGTTCGTAGGGTGTCCCTGAAACATAGCAAAAAATTCTTCGTATCTTGAAGGACATACATTGCTTATGTGCATAGAAGAACCATAATAATCACAACTAGGAGCTACCAATGCCTGGGAGGTTCCCATTGCATTACATTGTCTAGGGTTCCTTTCATTCTCTAGTTTCTCTAGTTCCTATCAATCTTCTCTATAAATTGCTTAAGTGTATCATTAGAAGAGGATGAAGCTACTTCTCTAACACACTGTCTATCTCTAGTGCCATATTGTTGGTCATTTGTGGCAGTCTTCTCAAAGAGGTCCCATGTGCCTTGCGGAGTAAGATTAAGAATTGAACCATTAGCAACAGCATTAATAGTCCTCTGATAGTATGGTAAGAGACCCTTATAGAAACACTGAACCAATTATGACTTAGCAAATTGATGATTTGGACATCGAGACATCATGGTTAAGAACTTAGTCCAATATTCATAGAATGACTCCCCTTCATCTTGTTGTGCTCCAAAGATAGCTTTGTTAAGCTTGGAAGACTGAGATGTAGGAAAGAATTTCTCAAGAAAAGCATTCTTGAGTTGCTCCCAGGTAAGTGTAGCATAGTGCTGGGGCAAAGTTCTTAGCCATTCCTTGGCTTTTCCTTCTATGATAAGGTAAAACGTTCTCCTCAAGAGCTCCTCTACATTTGCACCCTGTGGCTTCATAGTAGAGCATACCATCATCATAGTTTCAATGTGTCTCTAGGGATCATCACCTGAAAGACCAAGAAATTTAGGCATAGTATTAATCAAGTTACCTTTGATTTCAAAATTAGCATCAAAATTGTAAGAACTATAAGGATCAAAATTCATAGTAGAGTTATTTATTTCTCTAAGACTCCTCTTATCTTCACCATTATTCCTAGGCACATGATTTTCCCCATGACCATTATTATCTCCATTACCCCCATTTCTATTTCCATTATTTTCACCATTACCACCATTACCAGTACAATCAGCCATGTCTAGATTTTGGTTAGGTACACTAGAAGTATGGTGTTATAAGGGAAATTCACTTATACTTTTTTAACCCTTTTCCTTTTTCTTCTTTAATTGCCTCAAAGTTATCTCCAGTTCAGGATCGTAGAGTAAGGTTTCTTTATCTCTGGGCATGCAACAAAGAAATTCAAAGTAGCAAAGTGCAAAAGCAAGACTCAGAATATCAAAAATTCACAAGTATGAGACCAAAATCAAGTGAATCTCAAAGAACCAAATACTTCTCAATGAGTTTCAGCAAAGTATATGTCTATACACTCAAAGAGGTTTCAAAGTATCAATTACGAATGCACAAGTATGAATAAAATCCAAAACTTGTCTTTACACTCAAAATTTTGCAATTTAAAACTGTCTAAAATCAAGAACTAACCAATTCAATCTTGTAAATGCAATAATGACTCGCAAGCAACTTTGAGAAATGGTGCAGTAAATCAAAAGCTCAAAATTTCAAGTAGAAAGCACCAATACAGCAGCAACCAAGTTAAAGATAGCAAGTCAATTGAGAAATTCTAGCACAAATGCAAAGATGCAAAATGCAATGCAAAAGATATGTAAGCACGTATGTTAAATTCAAAATAAAATCAAGATATCTTTTTGATTTTTCAAAAATTTTCAATGCAATGTGAATGCAATCTAGATTAGACGGACTCAAACACTAAAACAACTAAAAAGTGGCACATGAACGATTAACCCAATCAATATAAAGTTGACACTTAATTTACTAGAGAGTCAAATAAATTGACTCTCTAGTAACGGCGCCATTGATTTGAACCTTTTTAGTCACCTTGGGTTAAATAAAAAATAAAACCAAATATAAATGTAATATAGTGCACAATTCAGATAGTCTTTCTCGCGGAGCCTTTTTATTTGAAAATCTAAGCTAAACTAAGTACCAAAAACATTGAGAGGGTTTTAAATTTGATTTTCTTTAATAAAACTACTTTGCAAACAATGCAAATTAGGTAAATCCTAGTTACTATTTTTTTTGGGCTTTTTAATAAAATGATAAATGAAAATATTAATTTGGATTTTAAGGAATTTAATGATGAGATGCTCTTTGGAAATGAACCAATGACTATCCTAACTTGATTAATGATGTGGGAGTAACTTAAGTGATAAGGATTGGTTTAGAAAGTTGTTCCTTTTAAATTAATACTCAACTAGAATATCAATTATTTGTTAAATTCACTTCAAATATAATCTCTACACAAATCAGCATAAAAATCATACTAACAATGAATCAACAAAGGGATAAACATATAATTAAATATATATTCATAAACCCAAGTGCTCAAACTTAAAATTACCAATCCAAATCTCAACAATTCCAATCCAAATCAAGAATTACAACTAGTAATTCCAAGTTTTAAACTGCACATAACAAATTTCAAACCAGAAATCATCAATATACAGTTTAAACTAAAGATTAGAACTAGACTCCCTTTTGTAGGTCCCAAGCTCAAGTCATTAAATTCAATCCCAAAGAGCACAGTAAAACTCAGCTACTTATTGCTTTAAATCCAGTCACAACGAGCTCCATAGATTCAACAGCCATGAAGAAGTGTTGACCGCAAATCGGTGAAGCCAAAGGAAAGCTGAACAGAATGAAAGAGGAAGAAGGAAGTTTGGTGAAGGAAGAGGGAGCGTTGACGGTAAGGAAGATGAATAGTGGTGGTCGCGTTATGGTGAAGGGTGTGGATGTAGGTGAGGTTGATGGTTCAGGGAATTGGAATGGAGAGGTTCAAAGCTTGTGTATGTGTGGCGGCGTCCTTCCCTTCAATCCTCTGTATCCCTCATAATCAGATGCCCGCAATGTTCTCATATTCAAAACGGTGAGTTTCATTATTCATGGGGCTTTCATTGTAACTTGAAATCTTAGGTCCTTCTTTTCAATTCTTTTGGGTCTCCACAATAACAACTCATCTTTTCTTTCTTTTTTCCAAATTTTCCAGAATAACCTACAAAATAATTTAACAAATTGTAGTATAAAAAATCCCAAAATTTATTAATTAAAAGCAAGTATGAAAATATGACAAAAATAACCTTTTTGCTCTATTTACTAAAATTGTTCATCAATTGAAAATAGCAATAATAAATGCTAATTACCTTGCTTTAGTTGATAAAAAAAACCCCAAAAAGATATAAAATAATAAGACAAAATAGAGGTTTATCACTAATCATTCAAATATCTTATATTATGAGAAGTATTGGTTGTTTTGAGAAATATATTTCTAGAAGTCTTGAAGACTAATATTTGACAAAACTGCTACTATTGAACAGTATAGAAATTCACTAAATTTAACTTGCTTAAGACTAAGACGATGGCAATATATGCAATGTATATATTGGAATTCTTCATATATATTGGAATTGAAAAAACTGGATTGCCATGTTAATTAAGATAATGATTTTTCCTTAATCATAGAAATTCACATTGAGATGTTACGAAAGACATTTGCAACTTTGACACATTTTTTGTTCAAGAACAATGTTAACATTGTTGTTAACCCTTAGAAGTTTGTCCAGCCAATGTGTTCTCAGTATTTAAAATATTTTTTCAGCGGAATTGAATACTCTAAAATAGTTTTTAAGTGTAACTCTATTTTTAAAGTATTTTCTGAGTTAATTTTTTATCATTCTTTTTTTCACATTTTTAGTAATTATCTTTCATGTTTTTAGTATTTATCTTTAACATTTTCAATGGTTTTCAATTTTTCAGTAATCATTTTAAACATTTTCTAGACTATCTTCTATGATTTCAGTTTTCAGCTCTAATTTTTAATCTTAATTCATTTTTAATAAAAATGCTGGGTCATTGGGAAAAAAAAAAGGATGCATTTTTAATATATTTATGACATCTAATTAATTAATCTTAACTATTCATGCTAAAAAAGAAATTAACGTTAAATTCACTCAAAAAAGAAATTAACGTTAACCCATTCCCCGCGTAATATTTTGCCAGGAGAGAAACTCTGAAACAATGCAGGCCTTGATCAGATATCTGCCTCCAAGAATTTGCAACGTGGCAGAAATTAGTCGTCAATCCCTCTGGTCCATTGTTTTCCCCAATTTTTTCTTGTTTTTTATTCCCAAAAAAAAAAAAAAAAAAACCTTCAGCGATACTTACAAATTCAACAATGCCACCACAGTGGTAGGAGAGGAAGAGCGAGAAAGATCTGTGCTCCCGGGGTCTTGGAGCCATGGCAGTAGCAGTGAACTGGTGCAAGCCTTCTCCATTTCTCGGTCACAAATTCGCAACTCGCTCTGTAAGTCCGCGTGATTTGGCTTCTGTGTTTGAGTGGGAAAAATGGCGAATGATGTTTCAAAGTAGTGCATAAGTCTATATATACCTTCTTATGCCCATGCTATTAACTCTGTGTAGTTCTTGGTATATTTAGTTTCTTTGATGTTTTGCAGATTTACTGATTTTGCAAATGATAATTTCGCTGTAGGCTAATCTGTTATCTGGACAGTGTATGGGGAATTCATTTCAGCCATCTAGAATCAGTGCACTTTTTTGGCAGTCTAGAAGGTCCAGGGAAGCACAAGTAATGGATTCTGTTTTGGGACAATTTACTTTGACAGGGTCTGGCTCAGAGGTGTTTTATTTAAGTGGTCCTTTCATAGTTCTTTGTCGTTGAAGATTTATCCGTTGTATTTGCTTGTGATATGCTCAACCTGTTGCCCTTTTATTGATACTTGTGTGCTCAGGACACAATGGTGAAGCTGGCACAACCCAAAACGATAACAGTTTCAGTTGTATCTTCTATCTCGGAGGTAGCATCCAGTGAATGGGATGCTTGTGCTCTGGATGCCACGGGCACTGAAAAGTTCAATCCATTTCTTACCCATGGATTTTTATCAAGTTTGGAGGATTCCGGAAGTGCAGTGAAGGTGTGGAAATCTTAGCTTCTATTTATCTTTTTATAATGACATGTCAGCTGAACGGCTAGGAAGTGTATAGCTCTTGGTTCTGTCTGTTTTTTTTTTTTTTAATTCATCTGCTGTGCCATGTTATAGCTTAATATGTTGGAGTAGTTAATATCAACGGGTAACCCCCCAACCCCCAGGGGGCCCCCTTTTATCCTAAAACCATGGATCATTCAATGTAAACTCTGTAACCTCCATTGTAAGTAAATCTGACAATTTTGGAATAGGTTCAATGTTGCTAAGTCAAAGATGAAAATGCTAAGAAAACAAAATCCCTTCGGCGGCCCAAAATCAAGCCTCCCCCACTCCCCCCTCCTGAATTTGGTTTTCTTTGTATCTATTATTAGTCATGTTATCTTATCCTCCTATTTCATGATAATCTCCTTAAGTGTAAGTTCTATCATATTCTGAGCCAGACTGCTCTTATATGTTTGCATTCTCTCATCGCAGATGGAATACATGGTTGGGTTAGTATATTGACCCATGGATGCCAGAATATCCTACGTTAATGCATTTGAGATCTCTTAAAATCAAATCAAATGGTTTTATCCTTCTTGCCATTTGTGGATTGCTTCACTTGATGATCACAATTGACTGGATTCTCTTTAAAATCATGAGTATTTCTTAGGCTTCAGAGTCCTAATTAGTTTTTTTTTAATCCTTTGATCTGTCATGGGTATTCACAGACATGTTGCTACTAATTTCCATGTTGTTCAGATGGTCATTTTGTGTGCAACGAAAACGAGATTCTATTGACAATACCTTGGATGCTATTTGATGTTTGATAAAACCGATTGTCTGTAAACCAAGAATAAACACGTCTTTCATTTCTCAGGAATTGCTCTTCTTTTTCATCCTCAAACATTTTGTTTGTATCCATTCAGGGTCCATGGTTGATGTTACCACAACTTTTTCTTCATATTACCAGTGTCAAATTGTCAGTGATACTGTGAAAACATCTGAATTTTCATATTATTGCTCACAATTTCAGGAAACAGGATGGATGCCCCGCCACATCATTGCCAAGGATGAAGACAACAAGATTGTAGGTGTTGTCCTACTCTATCTTAAAAGGTTTGGCATCTGCTACATCATCCATGCGGCAAGTTATTTTCTAGTTCGTTATGGAGCTTGTCTATTGTTCTAAAAGTAATTTTCCAGCTGCTTTGTATTACAGCTTTTATCTAACCTTTTATCTATTGTCTGTCTTCTCACCTATTGATTTGGTTGCAGCCATTCATATGGTGAATTTGTTTTTGATCATTCTTGGGCTGATGCATATTATAGCTATGGGTTAAAATATTACCCAAAGTTACAATGCTCTGTGCCATTCACTCCAGTAACTGGTCCAAGGATTCTAGTTCGTAACACCTCATACAAGGATCAAGTCTTTGACATTATAGTATCTGCAATGAAGGATCTGACTGATAAGGTATCAGATTTATCATAGGGCCTTAACTTTCAGCAAGTAGTTGTAGAAATACCCTCTGTTTTACCAGTATCCCCTAGTATATTTAATTTGTCACTTTATCATTACCAGTTGAAGCATTGTCATTATAATTAATGTCATGTTCATATATCTTACTGCTCTCATTATTGACTCTTAATATGAGACTTGAATTCTTACTCTTGACAGAGTTTAGAAAATTGTTTCTTATTAACTACTTCCAGTTCTAAAATTTTCTCTTAACTTGCATTTATGCTGCTGCTCAGTGAAAGTATTAAAGGTTAGGAGGACCATTACACTTCCATCTGCATTTTCTTGCATAGAAAGATTTTGTTCTATTTTGTTTCCTTAATTTCCGTTTGGTTGTTGTTCTAATATGAACATCTGCCATGCATTTTTAATCTGACTTCATTTTCCTGACAGTTCGAGCTTTCATCATTGCATATTACTTTCCCCACTGAAAATGAGTGGAACAAGCTTGGTGAAAAAGGTTTTCTACAGAGGATGGGAATGCAGTACCACTGGAAAAATCGTAACTATAAAAGGTGAATCACTATATGTGCCCCATCTTTGGTAGTGTAAAATGTTCCTAGAATGCGTTCGGTTTGTATGTTTGTTTTGGCATACATTTTGGCTTCATCTAGGCATTCTAATTTTGTATCTGGGCTGAGAGAAATTGAGTTGGAGTTTCTGACGAGCATCTTTTACTTCTTTTCCTCAACTTGAGGCCCCCCCCCCGGGGGGGTCTCTCTCAAAAGAAGCTGAAGATCCCCCCCCCCCCCCCCAAGAAAATGATGACTTGAAGAGGTTCTTTATTTTGAACTAATGGTTGCTACATATAGGAGGAAGGAAGCCACAACTGAACCACTAAAACACCCTCAACCAAAAAAGAAAACGATAGGAACATAGATGCAAACTAAAGAGTCAAATACTGAAAGCAAATAATGAAATGAAACCACCTCAGCCCATTAACTCCTGTAATTTCATGTGATTCTTTTGACGAGTCTACCCATTAAAGGCCCAAGAATAACCATATATTGAGCAGCAAAACAATATTTAAAATAAATTTGAGGACTGAACCAAACATAAAAAAGATTCTAAGAAGACATGAAAACATAATAGAAACAAGTCAACTGATACTTCATCATTTGGCAAAAATTCTATTAATCAAATGATTTCCAATACTTCCCTTCAAGCTGGGCAAGGCTTGGAGCTAGAATAGTTATTCTACTTTTCTTCCCTGGCATTTGCCAAACATGTAATGGAAGCCTCCCCTTGAAATGAGCTGATGTTTGCATGTAATTTTCAATAGCTTGGCGACAAGTTCCTATAAGTAAAACACTCTGGCACAATGTCATTTGTCTGAAGCTATTAAGAGTTTCTGAAGGCAGTAAAATACAAGGAAGCATTACAAGCTATTGTGATGCAAACTAGGTTTCGGTTTTTTTTGCTTACACATACTGTTTCTTCAAGCTCATGTGTCCTTCGTCATTTTTCTTATTTTATTTTTCCAGGTCATGAATGTCCTTGTTCATTGTTCCTTCTCACAAAAAGACTATTATTCAATTGTTCTATATCACTTATCTCTGACAGTCAACTTTTTCTTAGCTCCAATTATAGTTTTATGCTTTCTGAACTCTGATTCCTTTTAGATATTTTTATTTTTAACATTGAATTTGTACGACATCAAAGGACGTTAAATACTGTTTCTTTTCTTTCTTTTTCCCTGTGTCAAATGCCTGCATCTCTGATCTTGAATTAACATGTCTTTCTTAAAATACTGGACCATGGAAGGAATCCAACTTTGTTTGTCAGATCTTCAATCTATTAAAAAAGTGACATGATGTGTGTGATGCAGTCAATCAGTATGATACATCAGTAATTTAACTTTGGCTCCTGTGGTGAGTTATAAGATTACTTTTTTGTATCAGTCAATCTCATTTTGTTTTGTATCTCTACGTGGCAGTTTTGATGAGTTCTTGATGGACATGAAGCAAAGTAAAAGAAAAAATATTCGCCAAGAGCGCAAAAAGGTTGGTCTTTGTTGTTGAAGGTTTGGTGAGATGGAAAGAAAAATTTTAAATTGTGTTCAATGTACAAATCCGCTAGCAGTTTTCCTTTTCATACTCTTTGTGACAGCATGATGGGGGAAAAAAATTGATTCTGAATTGTTGCAAAAATTGTTCTCATTTCTGGGTTCACCTCATGTAGTATAATGGTGGTGTATCTTAGATAACATCAAAGCAGTTGAGTTTATTTGTTGGCTACATTATTATAGAAACTTTTATGTGCAGATTTCCGCACAGAACTTGATTATGAAACGGCTCCGGGGTTATGAAATAAAGGTACTTTTATTAGTGTTATGTAGGTTTTAAGGGTTTTTGTGTTCGTTTGTTTTCTTTCTTATTTTTTTCCTTTCTTTGTGCATATTCTTTATGACGTTCCTGTTAGAGATGTCTCATTCTACTCCTGTAACTTTCTTCTTTGTTAAAATTTCTTTCTTGTTAATGTGTACAATTGTGTGGTGTCATGCAGTCTTTTGCAGTCCTTTGGTGTGTTTGGTTGGAGTGAATGCTCATATTTATATTTTCCTTGGAACTCTGATATTTGATGTGGTGGTAGGGATTTATGTGTGGCCACATTCTGGTGCTCTTCCTTGTGTTATTCTGATCTTGAATCCAGATATGCAATGTGATTGAAGAATATCTTGTTACTAATAATCTTGTTTGTGTATTTTTTTCCTCTAGGAGGATGTAATTTGTCTTTTTGTTTGTACTGTCTTCCTCTTTTTGATAAGATTTTTCTTTCACGGCAAGAATTGATCTGAAAAGCTTGTGGTTGTTGGAAAAGTCTTGATGCTTCTAATAATATTTTAGTGACCGACACTGGTCAGTTTTGGTGTGTACTTTTATATTGCACATCCATGTGAATAACTTTATCTTTCCAGTAAGCAAATTTTACTTCTGGTATATTATTGGGCAAACTTCACAGTCGTATTGTTTCAACTTACTCTGTTGTGAATTTGTATTGGCAGGCAAGGCACTGGGACTCCTTCTATAAGTTCTACAGGAACACAACTGATAACAAGTCTGTTCCTTATGATTGAATCTTTCATTTTGAAAAGAATCAAATCACACCGATGATATGGGGATGTATCAAATATTGGTACTTATACATTGTTGTTGCTTTATATTATAGGTGGGGTAGCCCTTACCTGACAAGGGAATTTTTTCATGAGATGGGATCAAAAATGGGAGATCAGGTATTGCTAGTTGTTGCAGAAGAAGGAGATGAACTTGTTGCAGGAGCTCTAAATCTTATTGGAGGAGATACTTTATATGGGCGGCTATGGGGATGTAGCCCTCGGAGTTATTATCCAAGTTTGCATTTTGAAGCATGTTATTACCAGGTACACCATCATTTTTCTAGGAGTTTAATATTATTATTATTATTTTTACCTTGTATATTCTGTTTATATTCTCTAGTTTATTTCCTTTTCTTCTTAAATTTTCATTTCACCTCAGTAAGGCTTACACCAACAGTTTCTGGTGTTGAAAGAAAAGGATGTTGCTCATTTTATACTCTGTATTAGTGTATTTTGCTTTTTCAAGCGTCGAAGCTATTTAGCATGAATGTGATTTTGATGCTAGTTGCATTGATATTTATCCGCGTTGTAACATTTCCAGTTTCCACCTTCTTCCCCTCTTGTTTTACTTGTCTTGGCTTTTCCTTGTTTTCTTAGATTGTTTGCATTGCAGCTTGTCTTCAAGTTTCAGTAACAAAATGGAAAAAAAAGAAGTTTTGAAATCATAAGCATGCTTGGGAATTGGGAGGAGAATGAAAGGAGTACAAAGAACAGGAAAGTGGAGAGAAGGAAGTAGAAGATATGATCAGATGAAAATTTTCCCTTTTCCTTGATTGGCAAAATTTTCTCCTCCAAAATCCCCCAATTTGAAAATGCGAATGAAAGAAGATTTCAGAGAGTTGGACAGAAATCCTTAACGATTCCCAAACTGGGTCTTCTCCATTATCTCCTGTTCAAGTACACTACACTCTTAATGATTTTATCTCTTATACTAATGTTGTATAGATAAACAAATTAGTTCCCAATAAAAGAAATTCAAAACAGCCCTATTATGACGCTAGCAGTTGCACAAAATCACAGAGGTTTGGGTTGTTTACACAACGGTTTACTCTAAATTCTCAATCACAGTCTGAGTGAGACTCTGTTTCTCAAGTGTTTTCTGGCGCTTTCATGTCTCCTTATTCCTTGATTGGATCCTCGAATTCTGATGGTTCACCAAGATCTCAAATAAGATGTAGTATATAGCTCATGAAGCATATAATGTAGTTGTTGCACTGTTTGGCGTTACAGGCTATTGAAGCCGCGATTGAACTCAATCTTCAAACAGTAGAGGCTGGAGCTCAGGGTGAGCATAAGATCCAGCGAGGCTATATGCCAGTGACAACTTATAGCTGCCACTACCTGACGGATAATGGATTTAGGAAGCCTATTGAAGACTTCTTAATCCGTGAAGCTTCTCAGGTATGATAATTGTCAGCTGACATGCGTTCTTTTGGAACTATATGCCTTGCTTGAAAGGATATGCAATTTTTCCACTTTATTTTTCTGCTCTTGGAAGGGTTAAGGACTAAATACAATTAACTGATATAATGGCCAAGAATGGAATAGACAGAAAAGAGGAGAAAAGAAAAGAGAATATAGAACAATTCTATCAGGTTCAAATTTAACTAACGAACTCCGAAGAAGTCCCTTATAAGAACCTTGTTTTAGCAGCAAACTTCCCAACTAAACTGGGTTGGGAAATCATTCATTCCAAGCTGTCTAAGGTAGGCCCCACGTGGGCAGAGTCTAAAAGGTTCCAGCATTGACATAGATATATGGCAAAATGATGTGTATTATTCAGATTCAATTTTCATTGTTGTGCTGTATCTAATACAAGTATCAAATTCATATTCGGGATAAAACTTCTGTTTCTGGAACTTATTCTTCTTAGGCTAGAAACTTGTTTTTCCCCCTTATAAAAGAATCAATTAAAAACAACATACAAGAAGTCCAAAATAAGCATACGCAAGCATAAAAGATAAAAAGCAGTCCAAACAACAAACACTCGTGAATGAAAGCAATTGTAGGAAACTTCCAACCATGAAATAAACATTTGGATAAAAATAAACTGCCAGACAGGGGCCAAACTCTAGAAACTTGTTGGTTAACTTGACGAGCTGTGATGCAACTCTCTGACTACATGACTAAAAAACAACTGCAGTAAGCAAATAAGATCAGAAAACCAAGTATCTCCAACTTTGGATCATACCTCAAGATTATCTCCTGTTAATGTTGCGTCTAGATAAGAGGTTATGTTCTCGTTTGTATGACGAAGGATGTAATGTAACCATTTTCTTGGTACCGACCAAATTCTTCCAGAAAGTCCAAAGACATACTTTTTAATGACAGTTTCATTCCCTTTTCAAGTGTAGCCTTTCTTGTGAAAGGTCATTATTATCCCTCTTCATCTAACCCTGATGATTTGCAATTTTGTTTACTTTGATTTCTTGTCTTTTGTACAGGTGAAGCTTGTTATTAATCTCTTACATGATTCTGGCCCTTTCAAGGAAGATATCCTGAGGGGGGAAACAAATTGACACAATAACAACTTTTATATGTAAATATATATGTATATGGTTGTTTTTACTCTGTAATTATTAATTTTTTTCAGGGATTATTGTATATAACATGCTGAAGCGGTGACCATCCATGTCTTTAGGCATTTGCTGCCAATAATAACTAGCGCAGCTGTAACTGGCACTTGGGCCAATGATATAGAAGTGAAGGAAGAAATGATTTATTTAAATAAGATTAATTGATAAATATTGAATTTTAAGTTAAATTTGGTGTTCATTGAAACGATGGTGTCCATTTAGGCAAAAAGTTATAGATATCTGGACTTGTTATTTCCTAATCTATAATGAACAAATAGTATGAACTTATTATTTTCTAATTTAAAACTTGTCATTGCATAATATTCACGTATCTTTAGATTTTTCTGATGATTATATTTCTTTTTCAAGCATCATAGCAATTTGGGAGAATTACCGCAAGGTTTGAGGAAGGAAATTAATTATGATGAAATTCTAATGATAAGTGACTGGTATGAATCTGTTGTTATTTTCTATTCATGTTTTTCACTTGTCAATGGGTTTAAGATAATTAAATTCTTTTTTCGAAACTTGATTGTAATTTTTCTCAGCAATTTTCTCCAAAATTTATGCCCGGAGCAGACTATTTTGGGGTCAGACCAATTAGAAGGGAGACGTTCAAGCTTTGACAGTTGAAAATAGCAATTCATTTGAGAAACTTTCCCAACACTTTGGTCGTCATCCAATTGCAAACAATTTTAGATTAATATTCGATTCGCCATTTTGAAAGATAAAGTGTCCCTCGTCTGCGTTGATATAGTATGTCAATTTTGTTTGGCTTATTTGATGACCTTTTTCAATCTTCATGCAGAAATGACGTTCATGTTTTGGACAAGATTTTTTAAATAATTAAGGAGGATAAATTATTTTGCCCTGATTGATTACTTTTTGAAAAAAAAAAACTGTTTTCTGCTTACATGAATTGAAAAACTTGTTTAGGTAGGTATTTTCTTCTCAGAAAAAGCTTATATATTTAATGTTCTTGTTTATTTTATATTATTTAGGGAGAATCACAATAAGGCCTCAAAGAAGGAAAATAATTATTAAAAAGTCTTAATAACAACTTAAACGGCTTGACAAGTTTTAAAGTGGGAAATGATAACTTTTAGAACTTGTTTTGTAATTATTTTTCTTTTAGAACCTCATTGTAATTCTCCCTATTATTTATTAGAAATAAAAAGCTTATTATTGTTCTACTTTTTAATCTACTGTTCTACCTTTTAATCTTTAGAATAAGAAAATATGAACAATTTGAGTTACATTTTTTTTCTACGTATTTCTACGCATTAATGATATTTCATAAAAAGTTATTCCAACATCATATGTATGCTTACGTTTCAATAGTAGGAAAAAAACTTTAAATATTGGATAATCAAATCAAATAATCTGATTCTTTCAATAAACACACTCGACCATACAGAATTAGTTATTAATCTGCTTCTTAATATAAGATCTAATTAACCAATTTAGAGAAATTTAGAAAGTTATTAGATTATTTAATTATAGCATATATTACATGACCTTTCTAAAATACTCATATAGATTATTATATTATATATTAATTTGTAAGTGGGGTAAATTAATTTGGAGAAAAACAATAAATATAAATAGTTTAAAACAGTTTAGTAATTTTCTTAATTTTTTCAAATTGTTAATTGAGTCTTATATTAAAAACTGAAGATAGTATTAATTAACTATAGGTATTTCCATAAGAATGAAAATCTAAATCTCAGCTGTTTATCACCAAGTTTGTGGGGTGATTTTTTTTTTTTTATATTGCTATCTAATTAGACTAGATTCGAGCATTGTCGGATTTAATTAGAAGTAGCGATTCCAAAAACGTTTTCTTATATTCACATAAATTCAAACTGAATTAAGATCTCATACCAAAACCTCATTTATTAGGACCAACACTTGTTGAACTGCGGGGCAAATATTTACAATACTTCATTCTTTTTTGCATAATTTATTCCATTAGTTAATTCTTTTTTTTTTCTTTTGCTAACCACATATTCTATTCAAAATACTGTCCCTATCAATACATTGGTAAAACTAGAATTTAATTAGCTTGTACAATACACGAGAGATTGTTTTAAAAGAAAATCAAGAATTCAATATTCACTCTTCCAAAGCTCCTTTTAAAATGTTAATATCTTCCATTATCATCCTTGAACTAAACAAGTTGGTCTTCATAAGTAATTAATACTAAGTCCTTAATATAAGACCCTGTTTGGCTTTTATTTTGGTCCTAAATATAAGACCCTAATCCACTTTTCATATTACTCAATTTTTTCTAAGATAATTCTTCTAATAATTATAGTTATGGTCAATACACTTGATTAGTAAGGATATTTAAGAAAGACAACATCTATTTAAGACAAATAACTAACTCAATTTACTTTCTTAATCTCTTCAAATTAGTCAACTGACTCTATAATTAGGATTGAGGTAGTATTTTGGTCTTTTGCTCTCCTTTCAAAAATAATAGTCATTACCTAGCGCGGCTTGACGATGTGACTTCAGAACTCCAAGTTTGTTCAGAATTCCAATTTCACGTCTAATGTCGTCTTTGCGTGATTATGATATTTATAATTTTATTAATCTCAATACCAATATCAATATGAAATACAACATCTATCACATTATCATCATTAAAATATTAATTAATTATCAATATAAAATTCTCCATGCTGGCTTATATACTAAGGGTGGGGTAAGATAAGAATAGAGGTTAAGGGTTTCAAACCCTCTCAATATGTTAATAAAAAATGGAAAAAAATCATTATGAAACTCAAGGAAAGAATTTAATACTACCTTCGGTCCTAATTATAATAGTCACTTGACTAATTTGAGAAAATTAAGAAAAGAAGTTAAGTTAGTTATTTGTAATAAATAAGTGTTATCTTTTTTAAAATATCCTTACTAATCAAGTGTGTTGGCTAATTATTAGAATAACTATCTTGGAAAAAATTGAGTAAATATGAGAGACAAAATGGATTGGGATCTTATATTTAGGATTAATACAAAAATCAAACGGGGTCTTATATTAAGGACCGGAGCTAGTAATAAAAAAGTCTTACTAATAATAATTGAGTATTATGGATCCATAGTTATTTTCTGTCCCGGAATCTGTTATCACATGCTGCTTGTGAGAGTTTTCGGTAATTACATTCCTTCATAATAATTCTTCGGAAAAAAAAAGTCATAAATAATACAGTCCTTATCATTTAGTGAAAAACATGCAATAAAATTTAACTACGAATTTGAAAAATGATACAAATGAAATTTAAACATTAGTAAAATTGGTGGGTCCGGCCAATAATAAAATAAACTTCCCTTTATTATTCATCATATTCATATTTGCTGACAGAAGAGTTTGGATGTTCAACATTCTTTCTTGAAGCTCTAGAACTCCATCGACAATAATTAAGAACTCAAATTATCCTCACGCTTCCTCAACAAACCTAACTTTCACACCACACACACATATGTATTTCTTCTATCAGATAACGGTCAAAGGAGGAATGCTTTGCTCATTCCAGAAAAAGTTGCCAGGATCAACAGAAGCTTTCACTTTAGCCAATCTTTGGAAATTATTCTTGAAATACTTAGAACCCCAAGAAGATCTTGCTTCTTCATAGTTGTGTTTTAGATCTGTATTCACTCCCAAATCCAAGTCTCTATAATTCAAATAAGCAGCCCTCGGATTCTTCGAAACATACGGTGTCATGTAATCGTACAATCTTCTCATCATCGTCAAATAATATTTGTCTGTCGTCTCATTATTATTCGAATCCCACGACACATAATATTGAATCCCATATATGATCCCTCTTCTATGCGGAAATGGGGTTTCTGATTCTGAAATCTCACTCATTCTTCCTCCGTAAGGTGTCAATATCAACGATGGAGGATTATCCTCAGATAATAGAATCTTCCATAGCCCTTTCAAACCAGACAAAGGAACAGGTTTCGTTACATAGTCGGATTTTGCTTTGAAACTGATCTGAGATTTTTGGTTTCTTTGAAGTAGCACGTCAATGGAGGAGTTCACTGAGTATCCTGCAAAATAAAGAACAGATTGAATCCAACTCATTTGTTTGCAGTTATTTCTCCGCAAACCCAATTCTGCAAAATTCTCACTCATCAAAGTCACAGCCTTATCAGCTTCTCCAAGATACAATCCTGTGAAAGAAATTGTAATAGTTTTAGAAGATGAACCATTCAGATTAACATTTCCAGTTCCCGTTACTGCATGAAGAAAAATCTCCCCAGGAAGCTTATCTGCTATATTTTGCCACTTCATGAATGGTTTTGCTGAATCATCATCATCTTCAAGAACATTTGTAGAAATATCAAAGATTGTTACTGTTGGGGGGACACGTAAGATTTTAACTTTCCATGAAGTGATGACACCAAAGCTTGATCCTCCTCCTCCTCGTATGGCCCAAAACAGATCTTCTCCCATTAATGTTCGATTCAAGATTCTACCATCAGAATCCACCATTTTAGCATCAACAACGTTGTCAGCTGCTAAACCATATTTTCTGAAAATAGTACCGAATCCACCACCACTTACATGTCCTCCTATGCCGATTGTGGGACAGCTTCCTGCAGGGAAGCCATGGATACTGCTTGCTTTAGCAATTTCATGATATAACTCTCCAACTGTTGCTCCTGATTCAACCCAAGCAGTTTCGTCTTCAAGGTTTATACTTATCGATCTAAGATGAAAAAGATCGATAACTATGAAAGGTTCAACATGGGAGGTATAAGAAAGACCTTCATAATCATGACCTCCACTTCGAACTCTAACCTGTAAACCGTGTTGTTTTGAACAGGTTATGGCAGATTGGATTTGAAAGATGTTATTTGGAGTGACGATAAGGATTGGTTTTGGGGTTGACTTGTGTGAGAACATGAGATTTCTGATGGAAGAGTGAAGAATGGGTTGATAAGACGGGTCATTTTGGGTGAATATGACTTGTGAAGTTGCATTATTATTAGTGATTGTTGTATTTGCGGAAAAACATTGAACAAAGCTATCTTTGAGGCTAAAAGAGAGAGAAATTGATGGGAAGATGGAGATGAAAATGGTGATGAATAGAGGAGGAAGAAGAAGCAAAGGTTTCTGAATTCTCATGGCCATGGATACAAGTTTAATGTGTGGAGAGAAGAGGAAGGATACACACAAACATATATATGAGGTGCTTGTGTAATAATTGGTGAATAATACACATATGGGTGCGTGCGTCTTATATGGTTTAGAGGTATTTGTAGAAGTATGATGTTGGACTAACGTATTGTAATTTTAATGCAAAACTGGACAGAACAAGTTGACTATTTTTAAGGGATTTTTATTGTGATAGGGCCAAATTATTAATATTGTATTTGAGTAAAATACGCTAAACTTCCGAATTAAATTAATTAATTTCTATAATATTATAAAATTACTTAATGTTATAATTCTAAATTTTTAATCTCGTTTATCTAAACTTGTTTATTTATTATTTTTTCAAATGCATATGACGTTTTTTAAAATATAGGAAAGGTATGTATAATTAAAATAAAATACAAGGGTGTTTAGAATATTTTATTTATTGTATTTTGAATTAAACAAGTTGGTCCTTGTAAGTAATTACATGTGTTTATGTAATGTTGCGGATTAATAATAATGTAACGTGTACGTTTTATATGGTCAGAAGTATATATTTTCAAAAGCATTGTCTGGGATCAACTCATTGGAATTCACGTGCACATGTTGCCAAACTGAATTGACTATTAAAAGGGATATTTATTGTGGTGGGGCCAACTTATTAATTGCATTTTTTTTTGACCAGGAACTTATTAATTGCATTTTGAATTAAACAAGTTAATGGTCGACATAAGTAATTTATATCATCGATTGAAAAATGTTCATTCCAACTTAGAGGTTTGTTCATATTCCAAACTTTATGTCGTATTGTCTTTGTTTGTTTGTGACCCCAAGTTTTACTGAAACAATTGCAAGAAATTCCATCACCAATTATATTTCAAATTTGAAATCAATAGTTAGGTGTTTTAAATTTAAAACTAGTGATTTTGGTTCTTGAAGTTTAATTTCATTTTGATCCTTTTAAAAATTTTTGGTCCTTGGACTAGAACAATGTTTTTAATCCTTGAAATAATGATCAAAATAAAATGGAATCAAATTTCAGATACTAAAACTATTGATTTCAAATATGGCTAAAACTATTAGTTTTACATTTTAGGAACTAAAACTAAAATGAGGTTAAATTTTAGAGACTAAATATATTATTAACCTTTTAAAAAATGATGAAGGGTATTTTGGCCATTAAAAGAATCCTGTATGTGAGATCTAAAAAAATTATTGATGAAGGGTTTCTTCATAAAAATGGATACCTGAAAAATTTGCCTTTTTCATTGGACTTAAGGTTATTGAACTTTCAAATTTAAGTAAACTTATAACAAGGATGTAAACTCAGATTATAAACTTATATTGTAAGCTCACAAGAGATTACCCCTATCACAATAAATAGCTAAATATATGATTAAATAATTAAAATACCCAAAAAATGAGAACAATTTGGTTTCGATGTATTTCAAATTCAAACTTCCTCTTGCTTCACTTTTACAGCTTCTTGAGTCCTAACTTTCAATCAGAGGAAATAAGTTAAGTTAGTTATTCATAATAAATATGTGTTTTCTTTCCTAAAATATCCTTACTAATCAAGTTTATTGGTTAGAACTATTATTATTAGAGGGACTACTTTGAGAAAATATATATATATATAAGAGACAAAGTGGATTGGGGTCTTATAATTAGGATGAAAATAACAATCAAACAAGATTTTATATTAAGGATCGAAGGTAATAGAAGACTATACGAAGGTCCTCATAAAAAATAAAAAAAAAGAAGACCACGATGACTATAACAAGGCAGCATGACTTGACAACTTTTTTTTTGGGGGAATAAACCTGGATGTTAACACTTGAACAAAAAACAAGAGAACAAAGCCTATCTTCATCATCAATCTCCACCTCTCGGTTAAGAAATGGTGGTTGACCAATGATAACCTTGGTTGACCAATGATAACCAAGTATTTTTTAGTCTATGGGCTAATCTTTCTATCCTATTCGCCATCCCATTTCCTCCCTACTCACATGATACAAATCAATCAGTAAATCTCTCTGTAACAAAAGTCTAATGTCATCAATAATTTCTCTAAAGAGGTGATTATCATCACAACCCCTTGAAATAATACTAACAACTTTAATATAGTCACTGTAAAAATCAATATTTTTGTATCCCTCAGTCCAACAAAAGTTGAGACCATCAAGATACCCAGTAACCCAGCAATCACCAAAGGAATTACTATTATCTTGCCGCTAAAATCACAGATCCACCTAGTTGTAGCATCTTTGGTTACACTACCACACCCACTTTTACCATCTCTGTCCAGAAATACATGGTCCAATTTTTTGTTCTTTGAACATAATTGTATAAGATAAAAAAATAAAATTGATAAATTAACTCACGAATTTAATTTAAATTTACAACTAATATGAATTTAAAAATAGATTAATACAATTTTATAAGCCACAAATACAAGTCAACTCTTGACTCTAAGTTTGAATGTTGGGTCTGCTAAGAAAGCCATTTGCACTTCTTTGAAAATTGCTTCCCAATAACTTCACTTTTACGCCAACCAATCAAAGGGAAATCCAATTTCCATTTCCCTTCTGTTTTCGTGATCGCTAATTCCCGCTGACCAAACGGAGCCTAGATAATTTCTCCGGACAAATTCTTCAATAATGCAGATTAAATTCCCTCATCCCGAAGATAAGGATGATCCTTAGCGCATCATTCAATAGCAACAATTTGCAATCTTTATATTCAATTCCCAACAAGTTTTAAAAATGGAACCGTCACCTTCGCTCCTCATAGACATTTGAGAATCAGTTTTGTTTGGTCTATTTGGCCACTTTCAATCGCACACACATTTAAGGTCAAAGTTTTGGAAGGAAAAATTAAACAAAGAGTTATAGGAGAAATGTTCAAATTATATATAATTAAAGCTTTATTTTCTACTAACAAAATTTCAAAATTTAAGTAGTAACATTTTTTTAGACAAGAAACTTTGTAATTTTATCTTGTTTTTATGAATTTTCACACAAATAATAAATTAAAATTTTTAAAATAAGTATAAATACCTACAAAATAATTTGTTTTTTAATAAAAAATGCAAGGAGATGACGGAGTTGAAAAAGAGATATGATATTGTGGACGATTGGGAACACTATCATCTTGACCATCGAAGGAAAACATATTGGACATGCCGCACTACAATCTTTTTGTCAAAGCCATATTTAGAATACCACCAAACACTTGCATCGACTGGCTGGAAGTCGTTCTAGTTTAACTAAGGTCAGGGATTCAATCCCGCTTGGAAACATTGCAGTGTTTGTGGTAGGCAAGCTGTCCTTGGGGTCCCATAAAGTGCATCTACAGATTAGTCTGAATCCGTTGATATGCCTAGAAGATAGCCTTAGCTTAGGATACCAAGAGAAGAAATTCAAAAAAGCCATATTTAGAATAAATTATATGAATTTTCAGCAAATTTTATTAATATTATATATATAACTCATGCAATTTTGTTTTGAAAACAAAGTAAAATATAAAATTTTTCCCTATCTTTGTTGAATCATAAACCTCTCTAATTTCAAAACTCGCACAAACTTGGGAAAAAAAAGAAGAAGAATAAATTACCTAGGCCTCTCTGATTTATTTTTTATTTGGGAATACACATCTCATTTATTTTTAGGAAAATTTGTGTATATTATAAAAATTTTAAAAAACGTCTATAAAATTTCAGTGAAGTTTATATAAATTTTTAAACTTCAAAATTTATATAAACTTTGTCTATGCAATTTACCCCAACGTTTTTCTACAAACCCAAGCCACTTGAACTTAGCCTAGTTATAAAGAATGGCTGTGGGGTAGCCTCAATATAAGGCAGTCAAAACTGAAAACATCCATCCACAAGATTGCAAAATTATTATTATGAAGATCATTTGTAACTTTATCTAATACCTAGAACTAGATTGGGGAGGTGGCGGCGGCAATCGGTTAGGTGTTCGGCGACTGCCGGAGTTTGAACCTGAGCTTACTTCAACATTTTGATATGGGTCACTATAACGTCTACTGTGACCACCAGATCCATACCTATAGGAGTCACTTCGACCATTAGCAGCCGCATCAAAGGCAGACTTCCAATCCTCACCAGATGAAGGTACAGAGCTTCCTATGTTGTTTTCTGAAGGAACAAATGACCAGAAACTGAAATTATTAGACTAAATTATGGTACAAGTTCATATAGATAGTACTTGATTTCAATGGGAACTAGAAATTTATCTCCCCTGTGATGCACAGACTAAAATATTTGATTAAATTTTAAATTTCAATAAATTGTATTATCTAAGGTAGCTCAAGATTCGCAAGTGTTAAAAACATGAAACAGTGAACTCAGGCCTTTTTTTTTTTTTTAGGGGGGGGTGTTGTAAAAGAGTAGTTTTGAGTCACGGTTCAAAGAAAGTCTACATAGGTACCTATAAATTGATCGCTGACAAGGTATCCATGCTCTCGCGGGGTATATATACTTAATTAATATATTAATAGATATATATAATATGTATACTCACACATATAATATATATATATATATAACTAATTAATATATATTGAAAAAAGTAAGGAGGGATAACACTGGAAAAAAGTAAGTCAAAATCGACTTATTTGGAGGGGAGGGGAAGGAAGCACAAAAGGACAAAATTTTTTACCTTCCCTCCTTCGAACCAAACAGACTCATCCTCTCCCCTTCCTTAAAAAAACCCGGGTAAATTGCAATACCCGGCATATTTCTTAGGAGAGAACCTCAAGAACATTCAGGTTTGCGTAGTGTTACCTGCCCCTCCATCAGACCAACTAGAAGCAGCAGCTGCCCTATTGTCATGGACGCCAAGTTGCCTAATGAGTTTTGAAAGAAGGGTTGACTGTTTATGGACACGCTCCCTTTTGTTCCTTACATTCTGGTCTTCCAGGAGTAATTGTTCAATATTTGCTGAGCTCCGGGCACTGTCAACATTAGCAGATCAAATTAGTGCTGCCAAATTTTATTGTGAGATTTGAAGTGTTTAGATGATAAAGATAATTGAATTTAATGCTGCTTATCATGTGTATGAATATATTTATCTCAAAGTGATGGGAATTAATACTTATTGGGAAAAAATCGAAACAAAAGTGAAAAACCCACTAGACCTAGTATTTATTCAAATGTGTAATAGAATAATAATGGAGTTGCAAGAACATTAAAAGTTGTTTGAATCATGGAAGTAGAAAAGCAGGGAAGGCTTGCTGGCATATCAAGAAACAGAAAACTCAATTGAAACTAAGGAGAGAGGAGACAGAATGAACCTGAGGGAACTATATAATTGGTTAAGCATGTCTTCTTTAGCTTTCTCTACTAGGCAAAGAACAACTGCCTGCTCAGAGAAAACTAAATGATTTCATTAACAGCAATGAACAAAAAGACAGTAAATATAGCACTAATAAAAGAAACTGACTTTTGGAACATTAGCAGCAAGGCTATTAAGAACCGCTTCAACATAACCACGCACTTCCTGCGTCATCCATCTAAGTTCCTCTTCAGGATCCGCAGGCTTTCTAGCCATGGCATCCTACAAGAGTACTCAACATCAGTAGCTGCAGAATAGACTCTAGACGCCAGAAAGAAAAACTTATTGGACACATGGTAAACTGGCTAGGTATGTAAATAGAAAAAGATGGGAAAAAAATGTAGCTGCAGAGATTCATAACTTTCATGAAATTCATAACTGATTTTCAGAATAAATATCTTGGCCAGGCCAGTGGCCAGGGGAGGGGTGAAATGCATCACTGGGAAACCTCTTCATGTATAATGGCGTAATCCCAAATAAACTAACATGTTGGTTCTCCCTATGGTACGGTAAAGAAAGAGTGCAAATTTTTATTTTGCTATTATACAGATCAAATAAGAGAGGATAAGTTAGCTTTTAACTTACAAGAGAACCATCAGAAAGACTTTGTCGAATAGGAAAACCAGATTCAGCTATCGTTTGAGCTCCTCCTTTAATAAAATGTGCAATATTGCCTAGCTTGTTTAGCCACTCAACTTTATCAGCCATGTTTTCTGCCTTTAACACAACTACACTTTCAGCTGCCAAAAGCATGTTGCAACATTGACATAGATTGTTCAGTTATATTCAATCATTCATAATTTGGCCGGGCGATGATAGAATGCATATGTTAGTAAGAGAGTTACATTTCATGACAGTCTTATAGGGGACCTTGCTTGTTATCTTGAAAATGAGGCTTGGTGATTTTCCAGAATCAGCCCCATCTGCCTTCTTATCCTTAGAACCCTTGGCAGGAGCATCATCATCAGAAGTCTCCTCAATATTGCATTCCTGGTTATAAAATTCAAATTAAAAAAGGAACATCCAAAAATTAAATATTATCGTTTAATAAACCCATTTTCTCTTTGTTATTTGAAACCTCTAGGAGCTGCCATTGTAGGCTACTACACTATCCTAAACGCATCTGCCAATTTAAATAAACAGGATTCAGAAATTTTATGCAGACCATTATATCCGCCATTCCACGAATTAATTTTGTTAAGAACAAGGGCATTTTTCGCTCTCTAAGAAATCCATACCTCTAAAGTAACAACTCCTCGGAAATGTCGCTCCTCTTGTTTTTTGGTGTAACCAAGCTGCAGCAAGGCAAATCATAGCACATCAAACAAGACTTGATTGTTCTCCTCATCAAATCAATGCATCACTAGCAGATACTAATGCATTTGCACATACCGTATGCTGGAATGATTAATGCAACATGCTTTGGAATATTATTTTACAAATAATTAAAAAAATAAAAGCAAAAAGAAATTATGGGTAACATAGAGAAACCAAAAGCGAAATTTCAATTGATCAAAGATAACATCAAATTTATGAGAGGCCTTGACTTATCATGGCAGTATGAATTATCAAACATGAGGCTCTTGAATTTCCCATTTATCTCATGCCCAATTATATCATAAATAGTTGTTCAATCATTTAGAAAATTAAGTCATACGCTTAGCAAATGGCATCATACAACTTGGTGAAGTTACTTTCGTGTAATGCCAAAATCACCTTACTGAAAATTAAAGCATCATCTTTTGCCCAAATGGTAACATAATTTTTCAATTGATTAAATTATATTCAATTTTCCATTTCCCTTGAGTTTATAAATACTTATATTCCCATCCCGCTACAACCCTAAAGGAGATCCTCTCCCCAGATACCACCCTTTTAGATAGGCGGAACGTCCAAACTACAGCCCACCTAGGAAGGGTCGTACTAGCATACCTTCACCCCCAAGCTTGAGGTAGATTCAGAGACAGGGACAACATAAGTGGAAATAATTACCCAAACCATTTTGTAGAAGCAGCTCCTTAGAGAGCCCTGCCAAAGAATTATCCTTATGTCTGCATGTGAAGGAGATTTGGAAAACCATTAAATGTTATGAGTGAGGGGACAGAGAAGGGGGTGGGACAGGGAGGGAGGAAGGATGAAGTTTGTTAGAAGAGGTTATATATTGAAAGGATAAACGTAGAGGGAAAAAGAAAGAATTTGGTAGCTTTTGGAAGAGACACTACCATCTCAAAATCTAGAGGGTGCTTGTTTCCATCTAATCCTTTTAGTCTTTATTTCTACTTTGTTTTAGGAATTTATATTAAGGTAAGAACTAGCCTATTCATTCTCATCTGTTTTCTCCACGTAGAGAAAGAATCAGAACCTCACCAATATGTCAATATCGTTAGTTTCTATTGGGTTTCATCGCCTTTCTTCTTTCAGAATGAGATTTCTTTGCCAAAAAAAAAAAAATTCACTTAAACTCACCATCAGACCATTAAATAAGATGATTTACTAACCTTCCCAGTCTTCTCATTCAAAACAAACCATCTTCTACTCCAAGTATTACCTTTTCCGCTTTTTTTATATAAATATCCTGCATTCAGAAGAGATATTGCTGAGAAAGAAGTTAATTCAAATTACTCATTTATCTCATATGATACCTAGCATTCCAATGGAGAGAGAAAATAATACATAGGAATCGTCTAGAAATTATTTGTAGTTTAGCATGAAATATCTAAAGGAGGGAATTGCTAATGAAAATTACAGTAAGTTTAAACACCTAAATATTCATTAACTTGAAAATATATGTTTTTCTTCTGGAAAAACAAGGTTTATAAGATATGAAGAGAATTACGAGAGGATAAAACAACCTCATCACCTTGAAAAGATAACCAAGAGTTTTATTTATTCCTTCTTCTTTTTTTGGGGGGGGGGGGGTGGCGGCTACAGAACATTCAATAATTGTCCTGTGCTTCAGCAATGTCTTTCAATTATTGAACTTAAAATAATAAGTGCAAGACCAATTAGTGCAAAAGCAGCAATATAAAAAGTTCTGTAAATGAAACAAGTCTAACTGTGAAAGAAGACAGATTTTCCAATGACAGAAGCAGATAAGAGAAATATGAGAACAAATTTATTAGCATGCAACTCAGTAATTGGAAGTGACAAGAGAAAAGAAGAAAAGGTACATCAGCAAGCCGATGATAAAGCCCTCAACTCTAATAAGCCAATGACAGACGAAAACCACAAATGGACGGCAAGAAAAATGGAAATAACTTGAGATGGATGATACTTTTACCGAACAACTAAAAGATATTACAAGGGAAATAACTAACTCAAGCTAAACTATTGACCCTCTTACACCAAGATACAGAAATTACAATGAAAATAACAAGAAACAGAGAAAAAAAAAAAAAGGCACACAACACAGTGACTCTGAACTTTCAAGAGGTCGGAACTCTCCCAAACATCACTATACTTCCAAAAGACTGAACTCCCTTACCTTTTCACGGAAAGGCTAATCTTATACCCCCAAAAAAATAATCTTTACTCCCACCAACTCTATCCATACCTATGGCAACACCTAACCTGACTTGTCTTTTACCATTTTAATCTCACAGTTATAAATCTTGGGATAAATCTCTTGACCACTGGTGTTAGTCTTCTCTGTATCACTTCCCCTCCAAGATTGTCTACCATAGGTCTTGGGAAATGATGTCCTACTCTTTTGTAAATCACCGGCTCTATCAGCTGACAATTTTGATAATTGCAGGAATGTAGAGCCATAGACAAGAATATCCGATGCAAATAAAATGATGGGATGAGATGATCAGCCACCACGAAGAGGTGCATATAACAACATTTGAATTTATACATCTATTGCGAGCTGCTGTTTGATAAGAAGGATGACAACAGAACAAAAGGAGGTAACTCGTTTAAGTAAGATGACTTTTGAAGCTTTTAATCCGGGATAAAAGAACGACAATTAGAAGAAAAGAGAAACCCAAGTAAATAAATGACACTACCGCAAGAGGAATGGCCTTAATGATATAGTTAGATCCACATTAACCGTCAGGATGAATTTGTAAAAACCTGCTGTTATCTCTCCTTCAGGCCCTGCAATCTTCAAGCTGGATGTCTCTTGTGCATCTTTGTCGTGTAGACCAAATTTATCTTTCAATGATTTTAAGGTTGCCCCACTTTGTTGACCTTTTTGAGGACTACTATCCTATAAGGGGAAACTAAGTTTCCATCACATTTGTGTCCTATGTAAGCGAATTTAACATTGGTATGATGAGACAAAAAGCAAGCCATTAGTTCCTTGAAGGAACTAAATAATCGCACACCCTATTTGGAGCTGACTGTTCTGCATCTACTGCTTTTTTTGAGGGCCGCTTTTGCTCTTCCTCTCGGCGCTGCCTCTCCATTCTGATGAATGCAACAGAAACAGGCATTAAAACATATCGAAGTTCAGTCAAATAATACCAGCTTTTGCAGGATATAATATTAGCATGACAACAAATGAGATACAAAAGTCAAAATCTTAGGTAATCATTACACCTTTCCTTTTGGCTTTTGGGTGGACGCCTAGGAGATTTTTGGAGCATAATAATCAATAGATGCTCATAAGTTCTCCATAATAAAAGCAGACGGGTCATTCAACCAATCAAAGCATTAGTTTAAAATTCACTAGTTGAATTCAAACCAATCATAATTTACAACGAAGTAAGATATTTTATTTCAAATATTAAAAAATGTTATATAATATTAAAAATATAGTCACAAATTGAATTTATAATAAAGAATTAATAGTCAATTGTCATAGTATTCATTGATTTTTACCACAATGACTTTTGGACAAAAAAAATAATTTAAACAGAGAAGATTTCTAAAAACGTGAAAAACCAAATTTAAAATTTATATTATAATTCTTTATGATTTTCATTATTTATTGGAATATATATAACGAAAGATAAATGTAAAGAAGGTTAGTAAGAAACGAAGCCATGCCCCCAGGTACTGTAACAAATTATGGTTCTAAGAATAATTACTACATATTATTTGTAATCATTGTAATCTATTATTTGTTGTTTTGTAACAGAATCTTGGAATTTCAACCCCTTTAGTTTAGAGATTTAGTTTTTGCGCATTTTATTTAATTTCCCAGGATAGTTTCTATTCTTTGTATATAAATTTTGTATAACGCTCCCCACTATGAATAGCATAAATAAATTTTTCACTCATGTCTGTCATGGTATAAGAGCTCGTTACTTGTTTCTAGGCTTCTGATTCATGACGTCTTTTTTCCTCTCTTTGTTTCTTATCTTTCCCATTACTGTCAGTAGTCAACCCTTCCTTTCACATCATTCTTCAATAAAAAATATCTCGAAACGTGAGGATTAGGGATAGATTGCAGCCTATTTAACAATTGTACTCTATGTTTCAGTGATCAATGAATGAAATCATCTTTCAAGATTTGCACTATATATCTTGAGAATCTCAAATAATATTCATTCCCAATAAAGCTCCAAGTCACATGAATCTTTCATGGTGTTGAATTATCATGAGTTTCAAATCCAAACTCAGCGCGTCAAGTAGGAATGGGAAAACAAGGTGATACCATTGAGAAGCATAAGATTTTTTAAGATCGTATGTACATATGCATTCAAAGAGATTATACATACCGCCTCTGTACCAAACGAATAAAGTGTTGGGGTGGAACAAATGCACGCTCCATATCAACCAAGGCAACGACCATTCTTTTGGCCTCACTCTTAAATGCATCTAGGGCAGAACTTGCTATTGCCACAATCTAATAAAAATTGATAGGTATATGATAATTAAATATCCAAAGAGTGGGCCAACTTATGTCTAATTACCACAAAGCATTGTTACCTCTCTCTTCAATGGAGCATATCTTCCAAGACCAGGTGTAGCATTCGCAGCAGCAGAAACTATTTCCACAAGCACACGATGCACCTAATTTGATAGTTGCCAAACAAATTCACTTGAAAGAAGCTTAAATAGGAATATCAATAGGGGGAAAAAAAACACAGGTAATTGTTCTATTTGTATGGGCTGATAATAATTAAATGCATGTGGTAGTATAAAGACACATTATGCGTCATATCAACAATTAGTTCGATAACATGCGTTGAAAACAGGGATTGTAGAGAAAAATAGGTAGACATAAATGGAGGAAGAAAGGGAGAAATAAATATATAGAAGGAGAAAGAGGGAGAAACAGAAAAAGAACTACTGAATTTTTTTTTTTTAATTGTTACACCAAAAGGCTTTGAACCTTTAATCTCTACCTACACCTCACATTGCCACAAGAGCTGACCCCATGTGGAGATCTACTAATATTTTATTCAATCATAAAACTAAATGAAATGTCTACACCCAAGGGTTTGCAAGGAAACTATAAAACATAAAGACAAAAAAACAAACTGAAAAGAGAATTCTGATCTAATTGATGGATTAATCCCTGAAACATAGATGAATACCCAAATCATCATTAACCAGACCCCTCCTCATTTTAATGCCTCCAAGACAACCAACTGTGCTTAATTATTATTTCTGCAATGTTCCCAAATAGTCAGGCCTCTACCAAGATCTTTCCGAGCTATCTTTACTCATCTTGATAAACAAAGCATACAAGATACAACTAGCATACTGAATAAAATTATCAACTCAATAGAAGCAAACCTCATCAACACAAAGGCGTGATGGCTCCTTTGCCAGTTCGAGAACACCTTTAATTAAGGACCTTAAACCTTTCTCTGGGGAGATAAGATATGGTTGATATCCATCTGCTTCAAGAACAACCTGCCACAAACTAAAAGGGCCATATAAGAAACAAGAACCTTAGGAAGTTATAGTCCAAGATTCAACCTAAAACCAATAAAATGCATTCTAAGAACACTTACCCTTTTGACATTTTTCATGTCAAAGTGTCTGTCAATTGGAAGTTGCTTGATCCTGTTAGGAAAATTGCCTTCAAAACTAGCAACAACTTTCCAACCATTTCCCTGTAAAGGAAAACAAGATAAATACTAGATTTGAAAACCAGCTACTGCCAACACCCTTACATCTGTAAAGTAACCTAAGGATTTAATCACACGACTCTTCAGATATTAGGGTCTCCCATTATGATAGGGCTCAAAATCAAACCAGATAAACAAATAAGATGCCAATTTAAGTAAGCAGCTCTTCCAATTCTCCAACAACCTCAAGGATTTAAATACGGGAATTAGCAACTTGTGTGCAGAGTCAATAAGGCTTTATATAGTCTAAAACAGGCTCCAAAGGCTTTGTTTGAGAGACAGGAAGCAGCTCTAGTCAACAACGATTTCTAACCAAGAAAATATGGTCCTACTTTGTTCATTTGCATTATCCCCATAGAAATTAGTTGAGCATTTGTTTATGTAGATGATAATCTCATCATTTTAAACCAGTTGATTAAGGAGCTGGTTCATAGTCTAGAAAGGGAATTTTTACTGAAGGATACCGGTTCTTTAAACTATTTCTTGAGTATTGAAGCAAAAAATCTTAAGTTCAATCAATTTTTGCAGACTAAGTATGTGAAAGATCACAAGACTCGAGAAACGTCCCTAAGGTGCATGGGAGCGCACAAAATATGTATAAATTTGAACATATCACATGCTTTGTATATCTTTATATAGGAGATTCTTAATATATTGATACAGCTCCAACTCTGTTCTTGATTGTCCAACACCTGCCTCACTAGACTTCATTTACAGGCTTTCCCTCTTTCCCTTTATCTGTGTTTGTTACTTGTTCATCATTTTCCATGTAGTAGCTTGTTAATAAAGTAAGTACTCTATTTCATCAAGAGAAGACAGGAACTAACCTCGCCTCCTGCAAGATGTTGAAGAAATTTATCCTCAAATTCACGGCATAACTCCAAAGCTAGAGCTCTGGTACCTGCAGAACTAGCAGTCATTTGTCCCCCAAGCTTCACTAATTCTTCCTGGACAGTCTGAGACTTTCCCTGTAGACTGCAGCATTTCCCCAAAAAAAAAAAAAAAGAAGAAGAGAGAGAGAGAGAGAGAAAGGAAAGAAAGAAAGAAAGAAATATAATAAGTTTGAGAAAAGAAAAACAAATGTAGCCAGCGGAAGGTGCAACCTTAAGAACACAAAATAGAGAATAGGGTATCATATGCTAGCCAGCAAGTTTTCTCGTTGGCAGCAGACCAATGTGCACACACATTCAAAGATAGATAAATATATGAAGTGCAATCAGAATCATAGGACTTCTCCATCCATCATTACCTATACTCAAAGGAAGAAGAGGGAAAACTAGGGAAATTAGGCAGTTATGCATTTATTTATGATCCGGATTGGTAGTTTGGGCGTTGTATTTCTCTTGCTAACTGTTATCATGTCTTGGCACTGTTCTCAGCGTTCTAGTGTCCTGGTGTCTTGTGTAACTTGATGTCCATGAGCCCTATGTATAAGTATTACTTATTTGATTAAGTGTCAGATGATTGTGTCTGTATATGTCCTCACTATATCAGGACAGATGCTTGCATTGAAAAGTCATACTGTGAATATTCAGATTACTGATGGAGAAATCCTTGTCCGTTAGTTTGCGGCACTAGATTTCTAATCCCACAGGCTAATAAAGAATTCTTTTCACACACGCCAGAACCCATCACAGAATGTTGGAAAGCCCTTTCATTTTAAGCAACATGCAATGTGCATACTGAAACATCATGAGAAGGTGCAACATGAAGCATTCATATTAGACAGAAGTGTAGACACAAGGACAACATCGAATCCATTAATCAACAAGCTACATGAGGTTATGTATTTTCTTCACTACTTGAACCGTTTAATTTTGGCCCAAAAAAAAAAAAAGAACTGTTTAATTACAAACACACATTACATACTACCTCTGGTCCTAATTATAAGACTTTTTTTGTAAATTTAAGTAGACATAAAGAGGTATTACTTGTTCATTTAAAACAATTAGGTTATGAGAAGTGTACATTTAAAAATAACTATCTGCTCTCTATTAATTAATTTATTTTTGTGAGATAACATTTTTCATAGTAAATAATAAAAAATATCATGGGCAGGAGCAGGAAGCACTTCCAAGAACTAGCAAATAATCGTTTTGATTTATTAGGTGAAATTATACGTTGGAATTTAACTGCCGTATGTATGCATGTGTATGTGAGTGGCTGACACAGAACATCAAAGCTTCTACTTAAAAGGAATGCAAAATTTCAAGACAAGTTCACTACAGCTACTAATTATGTGAACAAAAGGATAACTTAATGCAAGCAGGCTGACAGTTGGTGACAAAAAACAAGTACCCAGAAAGAAGAGTTGGCAGCCTGAGCTTCATTCGATTCCGGATCTGGCCAGCAAGAGACTCAACCAAAGCTATTCTACCAAGTTTACTTTGAGAGGCTCCAGTCAATATTGATTTTAAACTTTCAGTCTCAGCACGCCAAGCTGTTTCTAAAGAGCTCTCAGTCCCAGCACTACCAGACTGTGCACTAGCTATAGCAACAGATTGACCTATTAAAGCAATCCATGGAATATCAGATGTTCTGGGGGGTCCTTCGTTCAATAGAAGAGCCTGTACAGCTGCAAGGGCTTTTGGTTCTGCAGCTGCTTGATCAATTTTACTGATAACACCAACTGTTCTGGTGGCTACAATTGACCCCAAAAAAAAACAGTAATTAATGATACAATATAAGAAAAATATTTAAGAAAAAAGAGCTTTCTAAATAAATAGGCACAATTAGGATAGTTTGAAGGGGCTGGAGGAACAGAAAAAGTAGAAAACTTACATTCTCCATCATACTCTTTTGCTACTCTCAGGGCTCGTGATGATGAAATTTCCGGTGCCTGTACAGCAGGAACTATCACGAGCAAAATAGCATCATTGTGTTCAGCATATTCACTGATCTAATGAAGGAATAAAGCCAATAAAAAAATAAAACAGTAAATTTCTCTTTGAAGAAAATGCTCCCAAACAGCCAGAGACCGAAGATGAATAAAACACTTACTAACAAATGAAAATACAGGCAGAAAATACTAAATAGTCCAAAATATGCTTCATGTTGAACATAAAGCTTAATCAATGACAAGCACACATGTACTCACCAATTTTTCATCCATTATTCGTTGGTCCAGTCCAGGCAAGTCAATCAACTTCAATGGTGGAGCTGAAGAAGAACAAAAAGCGTGAGTCTAAAATTCATCCCCCGCTTCTCCCCATTCTTCACTTTGTCTATTTCTCTATATCATTATTATGGTAAATAGGAAAGCATACAGTCACGAGTCTGATTTCATCACTTGCTGGGGAAGACTAAAACCGTAAAGCATGACATGAAAAAAAAAAACTACACTAAGCTCATGTACGAAAGATATTTGTACGAAAATCCATGGATTTCATCACTTGCTGGGGAAGACTAATAAATATTTGTACGAAAGATATTTATTAACTAAGAATTTCAATAAAAAGATGTTGGGACTGATCTTGGGGATAGATCGTCCTCAATGTAAGTGA
The DNA here is from genome assembly GCF_004799145.2 of Neltuma alba. NCBI lineage: Eukaryota > Viridiplantae > Streptophyta > Magnoliopsida > Fabales > Fabaceae > Neltuma > Neltuma alba. The sequence continues at coordinate 313,542 of NW_021635606.1, read as the reverse complement.
CAATGACATATTGATTTACAATCTTTAATATATTTGAAATTGAAAAGCTCACCTTACTCAGTGTATCAAGAGTGTCATTATTCAAGCAGAAATTAAAGTAACAATTTTGCAAAACAGGTCATTAAGTAGAAAATTTCCAAAATTTACGCTCATATTATTGTCTTGTATTTTCGAGCTTGACCACCATAAACTTGAATGCGTCATTCTACTCCCAATTGTTTTCACAGTGCCCAGCGGCCAATTTTGGTTGGCTTTTGCTTTTAGGAATTTGTTAAAGTTTCAACCAGTTTTAATCGACTAATTTTAGAAAATTTTCGAGGCAAAATTGCCCTTTTATCCTAGTTAAATTGTTCAATTAACTGTCAAATGTTACTACAGAGTAACATTGCACCATTTTATAAACTGTCAGAGAAACATTACACCAATCAAAAGTTAAGAATATCGATTGCAACTGGTAGAAATCTTCCAAAGCAAATTTACCCGTTGGCGGTATAATACATATCAAAATAAGCATATAGATCTAGAAGGTTCTTGAAGAAGAAGGGGACGAGAATAGATGTTTGAGTATTGTATGCCCTGGGCAAAGGCAAAAGGCGCCTCCAACTCTGAATTGCCTCAGGCAAGAGGCACTAGAAAAGCACAAGCCCAAGGGATCAAGGCACTTAAGTTAGAAACATTGTGCTAAATAAATTAAAAAAAATAGATAAATGTGATTTGAAAGAAATTTTGACATGTAAATTCTGTAAAAAAAGAAAAAAGAAAAAAAAGAATGACATATGAACAAAGAGATACACGAACGAAGTAAGCAATGACAGTCGTGAACCATTAACAAAATAGTAAAAGATGAAATTAACTGGGGAGTACATAAGCATTATTAGTAATGGTGGGGTAAGGTCATGAATACAATGTTGGGGTTTTACCCAAATCCTACCTCCCATAGTTCATATAATTATTGATTACTTTTTCCAGCTAATGAATGTTCATATATAGATTTTGAGTGTGTTTGGATTAGCAGTGATAATACTGATTTTTATTTCATCTGATTTTTGCAAACATGAGTTAGAATAAAAATTAGTTAGTGTAATATAATTTATGTTTAAATTGACTTTTATAAAAGTCAGTTTGATAGATTGAAACTTGGTTGGATAAGTAATGAAAAAGTAAGTTTAGATATTCGCCTGCTTTATAAATTGATTTGTAATATAGTGATATGTATAAATATTTTAAAGAGATCAAATAGCATAAAATATAATTAAGTCATTTATTTAGCTCCCATAATCTCTTCAAATTAGTTTACTTGGTCTTATATTAAGAACCTGGGATAGTACATTATATATATATATAATTTGATAAAGTTAAGAAAAATAATAAATAAAAAATAATTAAATTACTACTGAAAAAAAAATCAAATTATTGGATCAAAATAAGATCCACTTAAATACATTTATCTTTTTTCTCATCCGTATTTACTTTTCTCTCCACTTTGGCAACTTTAAAAGCTCAAAATTTGAGCTTTCCACAGCAGCCGACTTTTGAGGCAAAAGTTGGTTGTACAAGAAGTTTACCCAAACAACCCATAAGGCACCTTAGATGTATGCCTTACAGAAGGGAAAGGGCACAAAAGGTGTGCGCCTTTTGGCAACTCAATGACGGCAGCACACCTCATGATGTCTGATCCACTGGACCTGTTTAGTGCCTTGCCTTGGTGCCTATGTGAGCACCTTTGACTACACTGCCTTATGGTGTTCAGCAAATTATGTATCCCCATGGTTTTTCCTCAGACATTCAGAGACAATGGAAGACTATTGTTAATGTTAATAATAAATAGTAAAAATCCATTAATAGGCCTTTTCTCAACACCCTCAAGTCTTTGACTTGAAAAAACGGCGTTTGACATTCAAATCGTCATGAGTCTGATTCTTACGGTTCCATTCTTGACCATTGTCTACACTTCAAGTCCTAAGGCCTTTCAGGTGGAGAAATGTTAGAGATAATAATAAAACTTACTCGTTAGCCTTCTCCTAACAGCTGAAACGTTTGGGATGATAGGGTGATTTACAATTTTGATATACTTTATCCACAATTTCTTCTTTCCATTGGTCTTTCTCTATTTCATGGTAAAAATGGAGCACATATTATAAACACACAAATGCATGCATATCTTTGTGTCTTTCAGGTAAATAACTTCACAATATGAAACAAAAGGATCCAATAAGATCATAAAGAAAAAACTGGAGACCAAGACAATATTCAGAAAGCATCTTAGGCTATCCTCCATTTCTGTTGAAAGTCAGTCCTTGTTTATTATCTTTTCCTCAAAAGCACTAGTTCATTCATGCTAAAATGGAGGAGGGGGCTCAATGATGGGCCTACCGGTACTTGTGCGTAGTTTCAGGTATATTTCTTCATGATTCTTGCCAGATGAACCTTTGCTTAGCCTATCCTGTAGAGAATGTCGAAGGGCACCTATAAGATGAAAATTGAATCGAGACGGTCAGAAAAATGATAGGAGCAGTGCTAGTAGAAGGCTTTCAAGCCATTTTTATCCAAGCGCTTATGAGACATTTACATTGCTCAATGAATTTAAAACCAAATATAATAATAATATTAGCTGTTCTTACTTGCAGAAACTTGTTGAGATTTATTTTCAATTTGTAAGACGATTGACTTGCTGCTTAAAGAGCTATCTCTATTTAAATCAATGCTTATGGGAGCTCTGGTAGCACCATTTTCACCGGTGGGCTGCCAAAAGTTTAATTATGACCCTTTAAGGGAGAAAACAACAGAACAGTGAACAAAGTCAACAAAACGCATATCAGCTGTAACTTACCAAAACAGGATGTCCAACCAAGCTATTCAAGGCAGCAGATTTTCCGGCACCCTAAAAAGTCAATCCAAAGAAATGAAGGGATTAAAAGAAACGCTCGCATACATTTTGTAGGGTTCAAAAAGCATAACAAAAGAAAGAAGTTTTTGCAATGGCAGGGCAGCAACTACATAAGTATTAATAGAAAAGCAAGTGTTGTGAGTAAAGTTCTGACTGACCATAGTTATGCCTTTTATCCTTTTCTTTTTAATTTAGATCGTACTAGGTTAATATTTCCTTGCGTAGTTCCTATTTTCAGCATTGCCAACCAAAACTGTAAATTGCAGTTAGAAAAACAAAGGATTACAAAGTAACTTTTCAGATGCTAACGAACGCACTACTCCGGCCAATTCTCCTCCAGTCAAGAGCTCCAGAATCCATTAGAAATTTAGATTCCATGAATCAAAATCTGTGAATTCCATCTTTTTGTCAGGCGCAATGACTTATCAAAGACGACATGAAACCTATTCCACAACCCTGTTACGTTGGTTCATTTTGTAATAGATCCAATTATACATAGCCGTAAATAGTGACTCCTCTCTTGTGAATTGAAAGCTTTCAATTTCCCGATTCCAAATGTAGCTTCCTTATCCCATCATCTGCAACCTCTCATAGAGCTCTCTGCTCTCGCAACAACACTCTGCAGTTCCAGAACAGCTCCCCGATTATACGACGCATCATAATCCAGCAACCACGATACCGATTTCCACACATTGCTTCCTTCTCCCACCAAATGCAACTTCCTTGGTGATAATAATGTTTTAGGTTCACACACCAAGACTCTGTTCAGAATAACAGATTCCCAATCCAAACAGGGAGCACTGTCCAACCACAACGGGATCGAAAATTCTACAACACCAAACTGAACACATAGACGAGAAAAATATAGAAACTTACCACATTGCCGAGGGCAACGACATTGAGGAATGTGGAAGGCCGCCTACTGGGTGTCGTCTCATCAACATCTTCATCGGCAAGCACAGATGCAGCTTGGCGCATAGAATCCGAAAGCTGAACCAACTCCTCAATGGCCTCCATAGATTCAGAGACTATATTCCAATTTCCAGCAAAGAAAGCGAAATCGTGAAAGCATGAAACGGAGCTCGGATTCCGATATTGCTGAAAGGAACGGAGGAAGAAGGATGAGAAGGAGAATAGTTCTGATGGTGGTAGATACGATTCCGGCGATCGGAGAACAAATTAGAAAAGAATGCGGCGGTTGGGGTGGGATCAGAAATAGGACTAGTTAACGAAAATGGAATTAAATCTCCCACTGTGGCTTTTCACGTAAACGAGATTTGAACTTTCTGGCTCTTCCATTTTGGCAGGAAACGCCAGTGTTTCGCGCATTAAACCGGAAAAAATGAGACTCTGGCGCAAATAAAAATAAAAAATAATAATATTATAAAAACAAATTAACTAATTTGAATAGATTAAGTTAAGTTAGTTATTTATAATAAATAAATGTTATTTTTTTAAAATATTCTTGTTAATCAAGTATATTAGTTAAAAATATTATTATTACAAGAACTATTTTAAAAAAAATAAATAAGTATGAGAGAAAAAATAGATTGAGATTTTATATTTAAGATCAAAATAAAAATCAAAACTTTTATATTAAGAACTAGAAGTAATACTAGTAACTATTTACATAAAAGAAAAAATAGTTATAAAATTTATATATTATTAAAAAATTTACATTCTTTAATTTTAAAAATGCTGAAAGTTAAGCAAAAAATAATGTTTATGCAATTTGAAAATCCCAAAACTGGGTTAGGATCATTTTTAATTAAATATTTTGAAATTCATTATTTTGCTTGAAAATAACAAAATAAACAAGGAGATTACCTACATCTAGAATGTTTTTTATTTACTAGCTATTATAACCATTTACAAAAAAATTTAACACTATATCATTCAGGTAAAAAAGATTAAAATACAAAATAACTTGCTTATCCACCATGGTGAGAAAATTTTGGAGGATTTGTTATAAAACTAAAAAAGAAATATAGAAGAAGAGAAAAGAATTAGAAAGATTAGAAGATAAAAGTATTTCTTATTCCATTTGATGTACTAAATACATGACACATGCCCTCTATTTATAGGCACAATTTTACAATTTTAGTAGAATTTACAGATTATATAATAATAAAAGATAATTGTGATCATGAAGAAAAGATAAGATATTAGAGATAATGTCAGAAATATGAATATCCACAGGGATATTATTATATTTATAACACTCCCCCTTAGATGTCCATTATATGAATGTGCCTCATTAAAAAAAACACTCCAACTAGAAAAAACCCAATGGGATAAAAAAACCTAATAGAAGAAAAAGAGTACATCATTGATTGATGTATTATCCAATGCTATCTCATCAAAAACTTTGTAAGAAAAACTCAGTATTACAAAACTATAGACAAAGGAAAAAGAATACAAAGTGCATAAACTCCCTTCCTTGGCAACATCAACTCACATCTTTAAGGCAACAAAGTCTATTATAAAGAACAACATTTTTAAATGTTGTAGTGAGATAAACAAGTCAAATGTTAATTTCATAATCTTTTGAAAATCATGAAACAAATAATCCTTTTGTGCTTTACTGACATGCAGATCATATTGTGATCTTTAAACATGAGGATCAAACAAAAATCATTTATCCACAAAGCCATTAAGATTAATCTTGGCGTCTGGGCTAGATTCAGATAAATAATATCACCTCTATAGTGTTCTTAAAGTAAGGAAGAACGTGCTTAACTTTATTCCAAACTCTTCATGTTAGTTAAATACTATATCATACTAATTAATAAATGATATGTCAGGTTTTGTGTAGCCAGCTAGATGCATAAGTGCTTCAGTGACACTAAGATATGGTACTTTTAGACCAAGTATTTATTAACACCTTTTGGAGGTCTAAATGGATCTTTAGTCCGCATCTAAAGATCTTGCAACTATTGAAGCACATGATACATAAATAGAAATAATAACAAACCCATTTTCAAATCTTTTTCTAGATAGGCAATTTAAAATATTTTTATATTATTCCTTTAATCAATATTTACTAAATCAGTTATATCACATATGCCTCCATATAGAGACTTATTTAACTTAATTGAGTGGTGTTCTTGAGAAGATAATTGTATGCTTTTGAAAATTTGAATCTTTCAAAGATTTTCATATATTATGATCCAAATTTATCTATGAACTCATATAAGGAGTTGAATCTTTTTAGGATTCACATAAAATTTCACCACATAGTGAGTCATTATTATTTCCTAGATGCATACGAAATATTTTTATATATTATCAAACTCCCATATTGATAAGATATATAAAAAGGTAATCTACCATAAGATTGCATTTATTTATTTTCTTGGTACGAACGCTTATTTATATAATACTAACATTATATTTTAAGTGCTTGGGCTAAAGATGCACAAATCCCTGTGACAATGTTGCATCTTTATATTTCTGTTGGCTAACTATCTTTCTATTTGTATCTTGTGACAAATTGATATATAAGATCTTTATTTGATCACATGATATCATCACTAATATTATTGTCAACAATTTTATTCTTTTTTGGTTCACTCTTCTTTTATGACATAATATATTGAGATCTCATTACTGATTTCAAATACTTAAACTTCTTCAAGGGTTAAATAGTCATGTCTTAGCTTCTCTCTCTCTCTCTCTCTCTTTTTGTCTCTTTAGTATGATCACCTTGATTATTTGCTCCTTTTTCTTTTATTTTGAAACCTACCATTCTCTTCATGCTTCAGACATATCTCATTTTCATTTATATTTATAGGAGCTATTTTAGTCAGAATATGAGAATCAATAATTCTCATTTGGGTCAATAATTATGTCTAGCAGATATTTAGCTACATTTTATGAATGTAGTATTTTATGAACTTCTAGTTCATGCTTTTTTTTTTTTGATACAAAGGAAAATCTAAAAAACAAACAAACGACCAAAACTAAAAAACACCAACAAAGACAATCAGCCGATGCCGTCAGGCGAGAGTAAGGTGAACACAGTATCAGGCCCAAGGAGTTGAAATCCAGGATTATCCATGAGAGCGCGTTTTGCAAGAGCATCCGCCATACTATTAGCTTCTCTGTCAATACATTGGCATTCAATTTTCCAGTCTCTGCCAATCATACTTTTAATCTCCATGATGATATTCCAATCTTCATGCAAATCAGAAACGTTTCCTTCAATTAGAGCCAGCGCCTCCTGGGAGTCTGATCTTAGGATAACGTCATGGTGTCCTCCATCCCAAGCTCTTCTTAGTCCAAGTAAACAACCCCAGAGTTCCGCAGAAAGTGAATCTCCCGAATGAAGTCTTGATAGGAAGCCTTCCAAGACTCGTCTCGTACCATCCATAAGGACGCCACCACAAGCAGCTATGTTCCTCGTGTGAGTGAAAGCCCCATCGACCTCAATAATTGTTCTGTTATCCGGATCCAAAACAGGGGAGCTGAGGGCCTGTCGAAGATTAGCATTCAGGTTAGTACCTCTCAACTTGTTATTGGCATCGGACATGCTAACCAGGATAGCCTTAGCATGGTCAATGATTCTCTCATTGCAACCAACCCCACTTGCATGAATCACTTCATTCCGATTCCGCCATATAAGCCAACAAATGATTATGAACAAGCCCTTCCAATAACACCCAACTCCTCTCAAGTTATTTCTGATGTTTAGACGAACCCAACTATCGAGGGACCCTGAAAAGAAGTTGTCATACAGAGAGGGACAGATAGCGGACATCCAAATCGGCTTAACGTGTCTACAGTCTCTGAGGGCATGAAGCGTATCCTCAGGATGGAGTTTACATCTCTCACAAATGCCATTAGGATGCAGATGACGACTGAACTTGAGATCATTTGTGATAAGTCATCCGTGGGACATCAACCAAGCAAACATCTTACATCTTTGAGGAATGCGGAGTTTCCAAATGTTAGACCAGCTCCCTGTACTAATGTTGTCAACTGGGTTCAAGCTTCTGTACGCTAACTTGACAGAAAAGGCACCACTTTTATTCCATTTCCAGCGAGCATGTTCCTCCCCATCTCTATTTGTGACGATTTGAATCCCTTCTTTCACCATATTCCAAGATCGTTTAATACCGCTCCAAATATTAGAACCAACTTTCTTGGAATTAATGCTTGGAAGAAGGTCATTGCCACGGCCATACTTGCCTCTCATCACCTTAACCCATAGGGAATCACAGTTATTGACTAAACCCCAGCCTAGTTTCATCATGAAAGCACGATTCTGCTGTTTCAAGTGTCTCATTCCAAGGCCTCCAGCTCTTTTTTCTTTGATAGTAAAAATGCATTTTATGTTTTTTTTTCAGATACTCATTTTTTTCCTCTCATGTTGACAACATACGAAGTAAGTTTTCTAAATCCATAAGCTTCTTTGAGAAACATTAATTTGTTTTATCTAGAGACAAACAAGAATAAGAAGGTTTTTATCTAACATTAATTCTAACTTATTTTTAATATCCATCAATGTACATTATTATCATAGAATAATAGATATAATACATTCTAAGATGAAAAATATTTTGCTCATAACTAAAAGCCAATTATGATAAGAGAATTCATAATACATTATTGGCTTGATGCATTTATGTACAAAAATATATCAAATCAATTATTCCAACACTAAGACGAGAATTTTATTCTCATAAGCTTTGATCTAGTTACTTATAGAGGCTTTTGCTAAGTGTATAATCATTAACAACTTGAAAAACAATCACTAACAATCTCAACAAAAATCATAGAATTGCATAATCTGAGACTTATTCATTCAACGTAATTATTTAAACATATTTGCAAATTTTATGCTACTAATTAACCATAGACATCTATATAACCATTATATAGATGCATCTTTAATTTATAATGTATTATTTTGGTTCACATGGTGTCTAAATGGGCCCACATTTATAAAACTGATATCTTATAAATCTACATGAATCCAATTTTAAACATAGCTAGTGATATTCTCTTTTTTTGTTATTTTTTTAGAACAAATAGCACATAAAACTTCTTAAATCATGTATCATTTGCAAAAAATCTTTTGATTTTTTTTAATAAAGATTAATACATATTTTTCATGATATTTTGCATCATTATAATCTGAGATGATCTAACTGATCATTCAAACAATAAGCATATGGACTTCAAGTTTATTGCAATATTATTCTCAAACATTGATAAATTTCTACTTATCAATGGAGATGATAAATCATGATATAACTCTTTTAGAGCCATATAGTCTTATCTTTCACCCAATGGAAGTAACTCGCACATTATAATATTATTCTCTAACATCAATAGGGATAATAAAACATAATATAGCTCTTATAAAGCCTTATATTCTCATCTTTCACTCAATTGTAATATTATTATCAATTATTGGTAAATTTATGGTTACCATGTCATATTATTTATTTTTTACCTTAATAATTCATAAAGAATATATTATCAATTATAGATTTTATATTTTCGATGATAAACCATGATATAGCTTTTCTAGATATTTATTTTTCATATTATGTACTCACGAAGGGTCAAACACCACTAACTCTTCTGGAGTATTTTTTAAAGGGAATATGAGATACAATGGATGGTAGAAACATTAATGATAACAAATTCCATCCAATATGATTTACACTTGTATTCTAATAATCCCTCCCCGAAGTGTAAGTCATGTAAACAAACTTTTCTTATTTATGTATTTTAAATAGGGTGAATTGCATATAATAAGTTGATAACATATCTTTAACTTAAAAATCTAAGTGCTTTCTTATTTAGATATAATCATAAATTTCAATCCAATTAAGCTATCACCTTAAGATTCTTTGATGGACAAAGTTCTAATATATATGTCTATAGATCATAATTTTCATTATTGATTCCTTTTCTGCCTACAAAAATGGGAAAACTACATTAATTGTTTAATAACTATATCGATTTTGTTACCAGTTTTTTATGAACTACATAATTTTTTTGTTATTAGTTCTTCTAGAACTATATCACTTTTTTACTTATATTTCTTCAAAAAATGCCATATATGGTTCTTCAGGAACTATCATATATATTGTTATTTCACTATATGATATTTTCACTTTTTATTATGTTTTTTTCAAAATATAAAGTATTTATTTATTTTTACAACATGCATATTTTCTCAATATTTTATTATTCAAAAACATTACTCCTTTGTATATATTCTATAACACTTCAAAATTTATTCATAAATTTATAAATTCAACAGAAATTTGAAGATATCTATAAGGACTAAAATCAAATTACATAGTTACAAAGATTTGAATCATAAGCCTTCAGGGCTTTAATATTAATAAGTCATTAGTCTTCAAGACTCTGTATAGTAAATATATTTTTCAAAAATTATTTGTGTTATTCAATATTTGAACCATAAGCTTTCAGGATTTTAATATTTGTAATCAAGCCATCAAAGTGTCACGAGTTGTTTTTTTTTTATATCATTTAATAATATGAGTATAATGGTTGTTGGTCATTTAATAATATGAAATTATAATATTAATAGATATATTGAATGTCAAGAATATATAAGAATAAGATAAGAATAAAAATTAAACTTTAAATTAATAAAATGTAAAATTTAAATATAACATGAAATAAAGAAAAAAAGATAAACTCTTGTACCTCGTATGCCAAATATGAATCTCTATTGTAAAGTCATGTTTCCTCTCAATAAATTGGAGTTATATGGAACTAATGTAGCTATTAGCTAATTACTTCATGTAATGGACAAAGATCTCATCAACAAACATACCAATCCATTGTTCACTATATAGTCAATAGTTTCTCATAATAAAATATATTTGAGCTATTAGCCTTCTAAGCTACATTATTTTTAGTCTTGAAGAAAGATTCTAATTATCATAATTTTTTTATAAACAAATCATATAATGATTCTTCTCAGAATCAAAACTCTATAGTTTCTAGCCATTTAATAAAATAAAAAAATAAAAAAAATATGGCTTCTGGCTATAAAATAGAAAGTCAAAGTTACATTATCAAAATAAAAAATCAAATATACATGACTTCTAGTCATAAATTAAAAAATCAAAGTTATATGGCTTCTAGCCATTTAGTAAAATAAATAAAAATCAAATATATATGGCTTCTGGTCAAAAGATAAAAAATCAAAGCTATACAACTTCTAGTCATTTAATAAAATAAAGAAAAGTCAAGTATAAATAGCTTCTGGCTATAAAATAGAAAATCATATCTATATGACTCTTGTTTATTTAATAAGATAAAAAATCAAATATATATAGCTTCAAGCCATTTAATATAATAGAAAATCAAACATATATATATGACTTTTGGCCATAAGATAGAAAATCAAAGTTATATGGCTTCTAAACATAATATAGAAAATCAAAACTATATAGCTTCTAGCTATTTAATCTAAAAAAGATGAAAAATCAGAGTTATATGGCTTCTGGTCATTTAATATCAAGAAGATGGAAAATCATAGTTATATGGCTTCTGGCTATTTAATTTTAGAAGGCAACCCTTTAGGGAGATTGCAAATATCAATTGGAACTTTAGGTTCCATCGAAATAGTAACATTAGGTTAGTGAGGAATAGAAGAAAAAAATTCATCCCATCACAATTAGTTCAAAAGGTATAACATCCATATCAAAATTAAACTGTAATGCTAAAATGTGAAGCAAAATCTCTAATCTTGACCATGGGACCCGATGTATAAAACAATGGTAAAAGATCTTTTTGAATCCATCTAATGGCTCAGATTACCCTACAAGATTGATTACAGATATAAATACTTTGAAACATCATATATACAATGCTCAATATATTTTCATTTGAATAGAGCAAATGATACTCTAGAAAAATTATATAGATGATGCTCTAAAGTTATATTAAGGATCAATGGTATATATCTTGGCTAAAGCATCATGCTTATAATGTGTTAGAAAACTAAAGAAAGAGTAGAGAAGAAGAGAATAGAATTAGAGAAAATGGAAAATAGGAATTTTTCTCATTCCATTTAAGATATTAAATAAATGGTACATGGCTCTATTTATAGGAACAACTTTACAACTTTAGTAGAATCTACATATTACATAATAATAAGAAATAATTGTGAATCATGAAAAAATATAAGATATTAAACATAATGAGAAATATATAGATATCCACAAAGATATTGTTAAGTTCATAACACGATTAATATATTAGTGTCAACATTTCTTTTTTTTTTTTTAATGAAATAATAATACCAACATTTCTAATGTTCATAGGACAATGAAACGACAAAAATGTTGACTCCTATTATGCTTTCATTAATTTTAACCATTGTTGTTAACTTAGACTAATTTTTAATGTTGCACCAGTTTACTGACATTAAAAATTAGATCATAGCCCATGATTATCAAGTCAAATGATCTGGCGTGCTTTCTTTTTCTAATGAAAAGAAATAAACTTAAAAGTTATTCACAATCCTACACTAAGTTCTTAAGCTTACCTTTAATCCTTCTACCACCCACCATCTCACTTAGAAAAGACGGTGGATGGTCAAAGGTACAAAACCTGATAGTTATATTACGTGCATAGTTTGCTAATCTATCTACATATCTGACAAAAATTAAAATAGGCTGCTCCTAATAGGTTGAAAGATATAGCTCCTAATAGGTTTCTCACAAGATTTTATTCTCTTTTTGAGCTAGTTCTGTGAAACTTGCTGCGTATCACTCCTTTTGTACACAACTACATAGTACTTATTTTGGGAGAAATATACAATGAAGTGAATTACAAACTTAAACGAAAAATTAAAAGAGAGATAAATTAAGAACTAAGTATAATTTTCAAAAGTCACATGATATATCTTGTCATTTATTTGGCCAAAATTGGGCACTTTTATCAAAATACTACACACAGTATTTATCCTGACAGAGATTAGTCTTATACCCAAAATAATTTGAAAATATTTTGAATTATATCAAAAATAAAATTATCAAAATATTGTACTATGGAGACTATTTCCTAAAATGCTATATTAAATCTTGTTCATCAGACGAACAAGTTTGAATTTGCAAGAAAGTCATCTAGTAAGAGAACGACTTTCATATTTGACAATTTTTTTCAACAAAATTGAAAGTTGTTTAGGGCATGATCAAGTTTAGCGGACGCTGCTACTATCACTTATATGTGCCTCTTCTTCTTCTTCTTCTTCTTTTTGGCTTTTTTATTTCATAAAAAATTATAAACAAATAACAAAGATGTGAGTTGATGGAATGGGCATTCGTTTGTAACTTTTGCTGAAATAAAAAAGGAAAAAGCAAAGATATAGAGATGTGGCAGGTGCAGAACGATTTTCAATTTTGTTAAAAAGAAAAAGTTGTCAAACATGAAACTCTTCTCCTATTGAACAACTTTCTCAAAAATTCAAAGTCGTTTATCCGGTGAACGAGTTTCAATATAGTATTTGAGAAATAGTTTCTGCAGTATAGCATCTTGGTGGTAAATTATTTTACTATGTTTAGCATTTTGATAAAAATGCCACCAAAATGATCCTCTATGTTCCAAGGTTGCTTGAATTGTATCCGAATACTGAAGTGTCATTTTTTGTTTCCTTCCTTCTCACCAATAATCCTTACAAGAACAAACCCCTTTTTCAAAATGGTGGAATCTATTGCGATCTCTAACCACAATTTTCCTGCTCGTAATTTTCGCTATGAGCTTGATCATTGAATGGCAATCATTGCAAATCCTTATATTTTTCATGACTCTTAATGTCGTGCCTGGCTCAGTTGAAATTAGTCCATAACATATTGCAAGCTTCTCACTATGCACAGCCAAAGCCCACTCTTTTTGCTTATCATCATCAACATCATGTAAAGCCAATTCTGTTGCAGGTACATAGCCTTCCAACCTTGTCAAATAGTTCAACTCCTCTAACTTTTCATAGATTCTTTTCCTTTGAGGGTGTCTTAGGTCTCCTGAGAAGAATTCATGAATAATACTATTGACTTCAATGGAACTACAACCTGGTTCCTTCAAAACTCCTTCCTTCTCCATTTTCTTTCTCACTTTTGCAGCATGATTCCATCTTCCTGATGAAGCATAGAAATTTGACAGCATTATGTAGGATCCAGACTCAATAAAATTGCACTCACTCAATAGTTTAGCAACACGATCTCCAATCTCGGCATTTCTATGGATTTTACATGCACTTAACAAAGAACAGAGCATTCTACTATCAGGATGCACTCCCATTTTGCCAATGAAATCATAAGCTTCTTCGAGCCTACCTACTCTAGCAAGCAAGTCAACTATGCAACCGTAGTGTTGTAATTGTGGCTCAATCCCATGTTCTGTTTCCATTGATTGAAATATCTCATAACCCAGCTCCACCAAACCTCCATGGCTGCAAGCATTCAAGACTCCAACAAAGGTTATGCTATTTGGTTTAAGACCTCGCTTTATCATCTCCCTAAACAATTCGATTGCCTCTATGCTCTTTCCATGCATAGCTAACCCCACAATCATCGAATTGTAAGTGGTCAGATCTCTCACGTTCAGTTCTCTGAACAATAACTGCGCTGCATCAATATCACCACACCTTGAATACATATTGATTAAGGCACCACCAATGAATTGATTCATCTTGATATTGCACTTGCTCATGTACATGTGTACCCATCGACCTAGCTCCAAAGCACTCAACTGCATACAAGCAGATAAAACACAAACAATGGTGACTTCATTAGGCTTCACATTCTTTGCTAGCATTTCTCTGAATATCTCCAAACCCCTATTGAACTCCCCATTCTTTACCAACCCACCTATCACTGCCGTCCAATAGACCGTGTCACTTGATTCTAGTTTACTAAATAAAGCCATCGCCTCTTGAGTTAGCCCATGATCAAAATAGCAAGTTGTCATAACTGTGCATGCAACAACATCACACTCAGACATTTTATCGAACAACTTCCGAGCATCTTCCAATCTATCACACTTCCCATATAGTTCCATAAGCTTCAATGCTATTGATCGGTTTAAACTCAACCCGGATTTCAGAACCTGACAATGAACTCCTTTGCCATAGCCAAGAGCAAGTAAAAGAGCACAAGCTTTCAAGACTGAAGTGATCGCATACTCATCAGGCAAAATCAACTGGTTGACCATTTGAGTATACAAGTTAAGAGCATCGCTGTGAAATCCAAGGGAAGCCAAACCATCAATAAGAGCAGTGTAGAGGTACACATTGGGGTTTTCAGTGCGGTGAAAGACCTTGGTAGCATAACCAATGGAACTGATTTTACAGTAAAATCGAGTAAGTTCGAATAGGAGGAAAGGATCTTGCTCGATTCCTTTCCTTATGATTTTGGCATGAATTGATCGGGCATGATTCATGTCTTTACTCTTCTGAAGCATTGAGATGAGGTTCGTCCGAAGGATCTGATCATTATTGCCGGGAATTGAATTCCGACAAAATTTTGGGTTTCCCATAACGGGGACCAGATTTGAAAAGCTCATGTTGGTCTCCAAATTCCTGCTTGTTTCGGCCTCCTATTCTCGGATTTGTCTCCAATTTCGGCCCGAAATGTAAGTCATCGATCCGTTGTTGAATCATCTGAAAATTTGAGTTATTGGCTCCAAATAGCACCGTGCCATGCAGACGAAGGGCCAAGTTCGTTTTCACTTGAAACGCAGAGAACAGTCACGCGAGATATATGATTAAGATTAAAAAAATTAATTAAATTAGATATTTATAAACTAAATATTAATTGCTTTTCTAAATTATTTTTTTAAAAAATTTAATTTTTAATCTCTATAATTTTGACTCGTTGTAAATTTAATTCTTGATTTTTAATTATCTCCAACTCAAAACTATGAACAGCTGAAGTTTTAAGAGAACAAAATTATAAATATAAAGTCATTGGAGTCAAAATTCAAAAAATAAGTTACAACTGAGTTGAATCAACTTAAAGTTTAACAATTGAGCTACAATCAAGTTAAAACTAATGAACAAAAAATCAGATTAGACCAGCCAATTCAGACTGGTAAACCGACCTGTGATTTGGTCTGGTTTAGCAACAAAACTGGAGGAAGATTGAACCAGAGTAAACTAGATTAAACCGGTGTAAACTGATCACAACCCGCCAACCCGCTAGTTTAGGTGGCTTAGCTGGGTTGTTTGAAAAAAATAAAAAAAAGAAGAATATGAGACTATTTCACACACACAAACAAAAAACAGTGATTGAAGAAGAAGAAAAACATAAATAAAAGAAAGATGATCGTTTTCTTTCATTTCTCTAGTTCTACAAGTTCACTTTGTAAATAAAAATAAAATTTATTCTCATCCCTCTGGCTCTTTGAGTGCATCTGAATGAAGATAAGGGAGCATGGAGCTGTGAAAACAAAAGAAAGAAGAGGGGAACCTCTAAATGAATGAAGAAGAAAGAAATATTGAAATAGAGAGAAGAATGAGAATAAGAAAGAAAACAATCATAGCACGTGAATACCCAACCCATTCTGTACAAAGTATGAAAAGACTGAATAATGAAAGAAAATAATTAAAAAAAATGTGAAGTGGTGACTTTTCCATTGGAAAAGCAGATCGTGAAAAATGTGAAGACTTAAAATTGAAAGAGGTGAATAAAAAATTAGGTTTCCCATGCGGTTCAAGTTTCCCACGCAAAATCATCTTACAAGAATGGATGGATTTGACTAATAAGTATTCATATCACATTATTTATTATATATAATTTCATAAATATATCTTTTATTTTATGTATATTATCACAATTATTTTTTTAGATAATTATTTATTTTATATGCATAATATTAGGTATTTATTATTATTTGACATTTTCTTCATATCTTTATTTTAATTTTCAGTTAAAATAGCTAATATATAATTTAAAACATAGCATTTGAATTACTACCGGTTTGATTACAGGTTGACCCTAATCTGACCTATCAACTTTTAACCCAGTATCTCGATTGGTTCAATCAACTTTTTGTTCCGTGGTTAAAACAATTTCTTTAATTATTTGCATTAAAATTTATTTTATTGATGAAAACTTTTATTTAATATATGCAATCAACAAAATTATGGGAAAAATTTCAAATAAAAAAGCCTGAAATTATGATATTCCAATTTAGACACTAACACTTCAAAATGACAGAAAAGAAAGTAAACTAAATTGGAATTTTAAAATTCTAAAAAATTACAAAAATGCCCCTCAAAAAAGTTTGGTGCCCCTCATCGGAGCCTTGTTGGCGACTGGCCACCACCGATAGTTGGTTGGTTGCTTGCCGGCACTGGAACTCTAGAACTGGCCACTGATAAGGTAGCTGCCAGTGGAGGCTTTTTTTTGGGTAGGATGTTTAAAAAAAAAAAACAAAGAGAGGAAAGTGAGGTTGGTGGGATTTTGGCAAAAGAATTTGATCCTCCAACCTGGCAACTCCTAAATTTAAGGGTGACCACTAAACCAACATGCTTTGCTAACATAATAATGCTATATATATATATATATATATATATAAGTTAACTCTTTATTTTTGCTCCAACTTGTAACAACAATTCATCTAGGAATAACAAATTTTAAATTGTGAAATGTCAAGTTTGATTAGGGATTAACAATACTTTTTTTTCTTGATACATAACATGTAAATCAATTAAAAATGACAATAATTTCTCTAGTAATAATAAGTCCTAATTGTAAAATGCTGGATTTGGAATTAATAACATGTTTTTTCCTCATACATAATATGTGAAATAACATGTGAATCAATTAAAAATGACAATAACTCATAAGGGAATAACATGTCCTGATTGTGAAATGAAAAATCTATATTAGGGATTAACAATACGTTTTTTTTTAATACAAAATATGAAATAACATGTCAATCAATTAAAAATAGAAACAATTTATTTAGAAATAACATGTCTTAATTGTAAAATGGTGAGTCTGAATTTAGAGTTAACATGTTTTTTTCTGGATACATAACATGTGAATCAATTTATAAATACTTTTTAATCTATATATATAACTCATTATAAATTAAAATACTTTTTCATATACTTCTTTCATTTCCATTGTTTTTGCCTCTCTTTTGCCTTTTTTTTTTGGGGTTATATTGTTTTACGTGCTTATATATCTATGTAGAGATTAAGGGACTCAAGGCCCTTGCATTTTCAGGGTATATACATATCAAAATTATTTATGTAGCCAAATTCCAAAATATATTAATATAGTTTTACTCGAAAAGAATTCACCATAACAATCTATTTGGTTTTTCTATAATATATTAATATACTTTTGCTCAAAAAATATATTAATATACTATTTTTATTTTATGTTCATATTTTAAAAATAGGAATATAACTTTTTTGACAAAAAATAAAAATATATCAAACTTTCAAAATAATAAAATATAATATGATATTAGATTTAATTTGAACAATTTTAATTAAAGTCAATAATAAATTACATATATCTAGTAGAGCAAAAAAACATGTTGTTCACCTCAAATCTAAACTTATCATTTCACGATGAGGATTTATTTTTTTTAAATAAATTGTTGTCATTTTTAATTGATTTACATGTTACGTATAAAAATATGTGTTATTAATCCCAAATTTAGATTTGTCTTTCACAATCAGAACTTGTTATTTTCAGATGAATTGTTGTCACCTAGTTGGAATTAAAGTAAATGAGTTAACTTTTTTTTTGGCATTATAATGTGAATAAAGCATGTTGGTTTTGGGCTCACCCATAGCATTAGGAACCACTAGGTTGGGGATCAAAAAAGTTCCTCCTCCTTTAAAAAAAAATCCTCCTGCAAAGGAAAAGCCCCCACTGGCAGCCCCCTCGCCAGTGGTTGGTGCTGGAGCTCAAACGGTGAATAATTGCTAGTGAGGCTCCAATGAGGGGTTCTAAACTTTAAAAAAAAATAAAATCAAAGGGTATTTTTGTAAATTTTAAATTTTAAATTTATGTTTACTTTTTTTTCCTATCATTTTAAAGTGTTAGGTGCTTAAATTAGAATATCATAATTTCAGATTTTTTATCTAAAATTTTTTCAAAATGATTTGAAAAAAATTATGAATTTGAAAGAAAAAGTTATTTGAAATTTTGCATTTGATATGTATGCAAACCTCTCTAACTTGTGCATTTAGAAGCAATGGAATAACTAGTAAGTAGACCTATGATTCATTTCTAAAATAATTATTAAAGAATATACAAAGAAATATTGAATCATAATTACTTTTCTTTTCTTTTCTTTTTTTTCTGTTATTGATTACAATATTATCTTTAAGGAGTACATACTAAAGGGAAGAAGCACCTAATACCTAAAACTTACATCAGCAAACAAAGATAAAAACCTATACAGTCCGAAACTAGGAAATTAGTGCCTATATCAGTGCCTAAAGGACCTTGGATAATCTTTTGGAAATTCGGGTGGTCAGGAGAGTAGATTATGAGGCTGAAATTAATGGCAGGTTGAATTTGTGGCTGATTGATGATGAATAACAGTACTTGAAGAAACAGGGAGAGAATAGTGAACCACTTTGCAGCTCTTCTTCTTACTTGGACTCAAAATGCCTGAAAATATAACCCTGAAAGGACAAAGTAATAGAAAATAACTTCTTACCATGGGATCACTTCATCCTCTAGTTGGGCAGATAAATTGACCAATCTGCAACATTATTAACAGAATAAGAAGAAGGAGCAGGCATAATTGCATTATGTGAAGTGCGCGGCTCGCTTAAAGATAGCATATGCTTTTGATAATTGACTTCTAATTTAATTCTATTAACCACCATTGAGGGGTGAGACTTCGGCTTCTTATTCCTAAAGAACCACATATAATAGAGAGTCCAACATTATCCTCAAGCGTAGCATTGCATAAAGAGTCCATAAACCAAACTTCAACATCAGTTGCTAGAATTGAGTGTGAGTAAAAGTCCCATGGAGCAGAGAACCAAATTGCCCAAGCCCATAGATAGCGGAAAAATAAGTAAGATCTATTTTCAACCTCTTTTTTATGAGAGAAACAGGAGGTATCACTATCAATCGGAAGATGATGACACTGTAGAATTTCTCTGAAACAACTTTTCTAAATAAATCTATAAATTTAACTTTTTTAAAGTAACTTCAAGAAATAATTTTTTTTATAACCAAACTATGCTAACAACAAATTCAAATCTATCACAATCATATAAACTAACTTACTATATAATAAGGTTATCTATGATAGAAAAGAGCAACGTCCAATCCTACATCCTATCATAGATAAAAGAACTTTTCTTAACTCATTCAAAAACAAACCATGTTAGAAAAGATTAATATCATCCAACATGGTTATAAAACAACATATTATATAGCTCATAAATCGAAATAGCAAGATTAATAAATTCATAATAAACAGATATGCAATTATAGGTCTCTAGCTAACTACCAGCATACATACCACAACAAAACAAATAAAAGGACACAAAAACATAATAATGCCTGAGTCAAGTAAACACAAATTGTCTTGTGATGGCAATATATAGGAAATAATATAACTCATAGATCGAAAAGGTGCTACAAGTCGTTATTATAGCTTTACTCCTCCTATGCCTTTGCTGACGTCTCTCCTCTAAAACTTTTACCTAAAAAATGTTAAACAATAGGAATGAGACAACATCTCAGTAACTAAATCCCTACCTATCACACACATTAGGATGGGCTAGCGAGGTATCCGGTGGGATACACAAAGTTAATAACAGTTAATAGACATTTATTTAATAGTTAGATTCATAATAAGCATATAAGTCAAATATTTTCACCAGTCTCCTGTAGCTAGTAATTTCAGAAGAGATAACATACTTTTCATTTATTCAAAAGATATAAATATCAATGAAGATTTCATGTCATATGCAATCCATAAACCCAAATCCACCCTTATATCCTCCTTATTTTTGTCGATTGGACCACAGGCTAAGTTTTTTCCATTTGACTGGTTGCTCTCACAAGCTCATCACACGAGTGATATGGACTGGCTAAAGACCACAGAGCACTCGATAGACCATGAGTTCTCCCCTCGAAGAACTCGTGGAGTGTCGCAGTCCCTCAAAGAACTAGTAGGACAACAATAGTGGCCAACTATAGAGCTTCATATAGTGGCCAATACCACATGACAAGTATTTAGATCTCAATAACTTCGATCATCTCCTCCACAACCCATAACAAATGCACATGATTCAAAACATTCAAATGGATATATACATATACAAGAAACATAACTCATTAAAACTTTAAATCAAGCATCATATTCTAAAGGTCAATTATTTTCAAACTAACTTTATTTAGTTCTCTTCAACATAGTATCCCACAAGATAGTTTATGCAAATAAAAATTTCATATAAAAGAATTCAATTATAAAAACCACTTACCACCACATGCCAAAACATGCAATAGATAGAAATTCAATTACATAGTCTCTTAGCTAACAATCAAACACAAAAGAAGCTTGTAATCGAACATACAGCAATAGAGTTCATATCTACAAATAGAATTAAAACATTATCTTTATAGTGTTAGAGTAAGTTACTCACAAAAGTTCTAGCTTTTAACTCCCTCTCTGACATATTCACGGTTACTCAGACTTTTAGCTCAAAAGACTTTTTCTAAGATTTGTAGTAAGAATATATATATATATATATATATAATGACTTAGATTCAAATCCTAGGTTCTCTTAACTTACATTTATCATTAGAATCACTAACTTTGTAACCTAGATAGAAAACCCTCAATTTATAACTTATGTTATATCTTTAAAGAATTTAGACAAACAGATTTAATTTGAGTTAATTTATTCTCACCACTAAAGTTTAATTATTGAACCAACTATTAAAGTTAATGTCTTACATGTCACAAGGTTACTCTTAAAATTTTGGATCGATCCAATGATGAACGAATTTAAAAACACTAACTTACTATTCAAGGTTCTATCTACCAAATCTTTAAAAAAAAAATTTGAAAACGTACCTAATAGCTTGTAACTCAAAGATTGGATTGACGATCCAATTGTTAAAATTGACGAGTTGGATGTCCCAAACTGACTAACCAAATTTCAGGTTGATCCAACAATTCATAAACTCAAAACTAGTACTTTTTTAATATTGTCTAAAATATGTACGAAAATTGTTTGCTTAATCATAACTCTACCTACTACCTCCTATATATATATGGGCTCCTAGAGCTCCTTCATTCTAGCATTTAGTTAATGTGAGACTTTTATATCATGTTATACTATTTATTTCTATAATATCATACACACACATTCATACACAAAAGTCATGATTAATTAAATTTGCCTACATTTTAACCTCTATTAACTTGTTGCTAAAAAATATTTATTTATAATTTTAATTAAATTCTAGACATAAAAATTTAGGATGTTACATTCTCTGAGAGGGAGAACATTTAACAAGAAGCATCATAAAAGCAAACTAACACTTGGTAGTAACCTTAGTCTGTTCATTTGTTTCCAAAATAGTGGAAAGTCAACATTGAAGGTAGACATAGAACTAGACGGCAGAAGCGTGTAACCTACAGCAAGAGAATATACCCCCTTGTGTATTTCCTTGCCCAATAATAAGATCAGATCTATTAGAAACAGAGAAAAGGGTTTGAAAAAAAAAATTCCCACTTCAAAATCATATAATGAATTAACTAAACTCTTGTTTCAACAACCTCTCTAATACAATAGTAAATCACTCACTGACGTAATAGTCAGTGAGCAAGGGGATTGCAGTGGCCACACAAAGCGGCTGAAGGGATTAATTTGCTGACCACTTCCCATCAACTAAAACATGTGATTTAGTACATCTCTGACATAATTACTTTTCTCAAGTTAAGAAATCATACATCAATAGTTTAAATCTATAAAACATTTAGAATAAGTATATGCGAGATTACTTATACAATACTATAGCAATGCAAAAGGGATGAATATCATCGTTAACAAACGTGTAAAACATATATTTCCAAGTGCCCAACCCAAGGAAGAATGAATCAGAAAATTTTTTTAAAAATTATTCATAACTCATAAAATCAGAGCACAAATGTTTTTATTAAGTTGCATTTCTAAAATTTTAATGATGCATGGAGAGATGTGGCTCTTAAGAAGAGAGAAAAGTAAATGTGCTTACATGCCTTATCTGTGCATCAAACTATAAAGGAGGTAGAATAAATAAATAAATATTATTTTATCTAAAATATCCTTATTAATTATGTGCCTTATAATGGTAACCTTTTCACATGTACAATTACCATGATTACTACTCTAAAAAAAGTAAATAAATATGAAAGATAAAATGAATTGTGATTTTATATTTAAGACCAAATTAAATTTTTAACTAATTCTTATAGGTGACATTAATAATGTATAAAAGCACTTTGAAGATATAAAAATTGATAAAACAATTGCTTCAACTCCATTTAGGATAGTCCCTGAGACCTTTTTTTCCCCATCAATTATATTAATTTTCTCATTCATATTTACGGGAGAAAAATTTAAAGGGTGAATTATTACTATATACAAGACAAATTACAAAATTTGAGCAGCATTTAATATTTTTCCTAATATATCCTTATCAGATGTATAAAATGACTTGACCACATGGAGTATAATACCGTTTCTCCATGCGGAATTTAAATTTCTAAAGCATTTAAGATTGGGGGAAAAAACCAAGTACACAAGGGCAAACTTGAAAAGATAAAAGCATAAACGCAAGAATTAATTAAATTAGTTTTTTTGACGTGCGAATTATTCTTTTAGTTCTATTTATAAGTCACTTTTAACATGTTTAATACAGATTAAGAAAATTTGTAAACTGTATTAATTCTCATTTAAAATTTAATAACTTTTCAATTTTATCCTTATTTAATATACATTATATATCATGTAAATAAAGTCAATACAATAATAAATAAAAAGTAAAATTATACATTTATATAAAAAATTTATCTCAGTACCTTCTAAATAGGACTAAAAAATATCTTTTCTTTTTCTTTTTGTCTTATAAATCGGAAGAGAGGGGTAGATAACTTTGTCCCACAAAAAGGAGGAAGCATCAAAGTGAGAAGCGGCCAGGTTTAATGATTTGGTGGGATCCACAAATGTTGTGGTTGCTGAACTGCTTCCTTTTCCTTGTGGATTTATACCAAAGTGAGACTTTTTTGGGGATAAAAACAAAATGATATTAAGTAAAATGAGAATTTACAAGGTTGAAGTTACATGATAGAAAAAGAAACAGGGCAAGTATAAAGGCCAATACAACTATACAATGATAAAAATCATAAGGTGAAGCAATCCTAATTATAGTAGCTGAAAATTGAAAATATTTGCAAGGGTTAGAGAACATATGAAAGTGAAGTTGAATGAAACTGAACAAAATTTACCATATATGAGGTGAATGGAGGGGAAACAATGGGATTATCAAATTTTAATTAAAAAAATATAAGATAAAAAATGACTAAAAATAATTAAAAGCTTTTAACTCAACTTTTGTAATTTTTAAATTGAATTTGTTATAAAAAAAAATTTTTTCTCCTCGCCTCTATTTTCTTTATACCAGATGAACCCTCAGCCTCAGGGAATGAATACAAAAATTAAAGGTCTGCTTGCTCTCCTCACATGCTCCACTACCTCATACCACTAGGATATTATTGACCAAATTTTGCAGATAGGAGACATATCTCTGTATTACAAAATCTTCTTTTAAAAGAAAGTATCAAATTAAAGTTGATTAATTTAAAAAGATTATGGAAACTAAATATATTAGAGAGAATTTCAATAAACCCCATGAGTAGCTAATTAATATCAGACAACCTCTAAAATATTTTAAAATTTCAGTCAACCCTCTTAGACCAAAATGAAATTAAAATTTAAGAGTAGAAATACAATTAGAGTTGCACATAGACAGGACTAGAAAGGACAGGACCTGTACCTGATGCCTAATCCGAAAGATGAATGGACTACATTTTGTAGTAGCCGAAAAATTAGAAGGTGAAGCAATCCTAATAATAGTAGCTGAAAATTGAAAATATTTGCAATAGGAAGAGAACATATGAAGGTGAAGTTGAATGAAACCGAACAAAATTTACCATATATTTGGCATGAGGTGAATGGAGGGAAGAGAAATGGATGAAAAAAATTTAATAAGTTTGATTTAAAATATTAAAAAAGTGGGTTTTTAAAATTTTAATTAAAAATATAAAATAAAAGAATAACTAAAAATAATAAAAGTTTTTAACTCAACTTTTGTAACTTTTAAATCAAATTCATTAAAAAATTTTCTCCCCGCCCCTCTATTTTCTTTATGCCAGATGAACCCTCAGCCTCAGGGAATGAATGCAAAAATTAAAGGTCTTGTTGCCCTCCTCACGTGCTCCACTACTTCATACCATTAGGATATTACTGACCAAATTTTGCCGATAGGAGACATATCTCTGTATTACAAATTCTTCTTTTTTTAAAAAAAAAGTATCAAATTAAAGTTGATTAATTTGAAAAGATTGTGAAAATTAAATAAATTAGAGAGAATTTCAATAAACCCCTTATAACTAATTAATATCAATCAACCCTTAAAACATTCTAAAATTTCAGTCAACTCCATTAGACTAAAATAAAATTTAAATTTAAAGATAAAAATACAAATATACAATAATACCCCTTTTTAATTTTTTTAAAAATAAATATTAATTATCGTCGGAGGATTTTCTTAAAAAGAAAAATAAGTGGCTAGGGGGTTTAAATCCATAATCTCTTGGCACACCAAAAAAAAAAAAATCATCCAGCTAACCAATCCACTTGGTCATATAATGTAGAGAAAAACATGTATAGCAAAATAAATGTCCAAGTGTAAATAAACAAATGAAATTCAACGATTTACAAGTGAAATTCAGTCATTTACGGCAAAAATTTGGTAATTTACATGAAACATAAGAAAATTCTCAACCCCAAATGTAAGTGTTTAGAATTCAACAATTCACAACTCAAATTCAACAGTTCACAAGAGAATTCATAGTGTTTTTTAATGTTTATGTTTCTTGTAAATCACTGAATTTGGGTTGTAAATCGCTTCTTTTATTTGTTTTGTAATGTTTATGTTTCTCATAAATCGTTGAATTTGAGTTATAAATCACTAAATTTTTGTTGTAAATTGCCAAATATCACTTATTTATTCACACTTAAACACTTATATTTGGGGTTGTGAATTTCCTTATGTTTCTTGCGAATCGCCGGATTCAGATTATAAATCGCCAAATTTTTGTTATAAATCTCCTAATTTTACTTGCTTGTTCGTACCTGAATACTTGCATTTGAGATTATGAATTTTTTTATGTTTCTTGTAAATTGTCAATTTTTTGTTATAAATTGTTGAATTTTACTTGTTCATTTACACTTAGATACTTATATTTGTTTTGTTATACATATTCTTCTTTGCATCATAGACTTAGTAGATTGGTTGGCTTGGTGATCTTTTTTTTTTTTATGTGTCAAAGGGTCATGGGCTCAAACCCCCTATGGTCACCTTATTTTGAAAAAAAAATCTCCGGCCACTAGCACCGAAAGTTGGAGCTCCAGCAACAATTAATATTTTTCTTTTAAAAAAAAAGAAGGGTAGTATTGTATATTTACCCTTAAATTTTAATTTCATTTTGGTTCAAAAGGGTTGACTGAAATTTTAAAATGTTTTGAAGATTGGCTAATAGTAATGAGCTGCCAAGAAAGTTTATTAAAATTCTCCCAATAAATTATTCAATTATAATATGTTAGATGATATTTCCAACATACTTATACGTATCATTAGATTATATATCAATTTATAAATTAATTTTAGAAAAAACAATAAATATGAATATTTTAAAATAATTTATTTAGTTTCGTTAACTCCTCAAGTTAGTTAACGGAAAAAAAAAAATGGTACGTTCAGAAATTAGAATTTAAATGTAGGTGCTTGAATTTGAGAAGGCTGAAATTACTGATTTGCTGGCACATTTATCGAGCCAGATGCGACAATATGTTTGATATTTTTTCTCTTGATCACATTTCAACAATGAGTCATCATATTTTGTCTGTTAACTAATACTGGGCGGCAAATAAATTACTTGATTATGAAGAAAGTCTTGCCATCAATTCCATAGCTTCCACTCCAAGCATTGTCAACTTCTTCTTGGAGTTTCCTTTAAAGTTAGGATTTTCTGTAAAGTCTGGGCCAGGGATTGATTCTGCAAAATTTGCTCTTTCAAAGCAGTCATAAGATCATGTTTGAACGTATCAATGCTGTACATAAACCTCTGACAACTACATGAACGGTTAAAAATTACAGTAACTTTTCAAGGTAAAATAATAAATGAATGAATTACAATAACTATTGCTCATGACCAATTTTTTGAACAAATAGAAATAATAATTACCCACCTATAAATTTATGTATACTGAATAATGGAATGGATAAGCTGATTTAGTTTTTCCCATAACTAGGCCCTGACTCTGCACGCCTCTTATTATGAAGAACTATGAGGAAATGAAGTCAAATAAATTGAACATGAATTACAAAAACCAAAGAGGAAATGAACTAGGCTCATTCATTCATGCATGCATTATGCTGCAAATGCTACTCACATCTATAGAATTGCATCCTCAATCTGATAATCTTCAAGTTTCAAAGGGATTGATTACATGGCGCTTTGTAATGATTTTGAAGGGAACTGAAGATTGTAATCTACAAAAATCTTATTGCTTCGCCTACTTGTGAGGGTCCAAGTGAGGGTATAGTCCCAAAATATGCTCAGGCATGAAGTCATGCCTCGTCAAGATCCCAACTATTGGAGGTCTCTGCAAAAAGTTCAGATACAAAGATCACTCCAAGCCATTATAGATGTTAAAGCTAACATAACATACAAAATTACTATTTTCATCCTGACCGAGTATTTTAACAACCTAACATATGAGTTATTCGTTTCAGAGATTGTAATAGAATTTTTCACAGGTCATCAATTATCAACTTAGCTTCAGTTAGAGTGCCTCTATGACCAGTGATCAAGTGATTAAGGTTTTAAACCATTTGAAACCTTTAGTAGAGTCAAATGCATACAAAAGACTTACTGCAGGTGTCTTCGGCACCACCAACAAGTGTCTGAGGCCGAGCTCCCGGAAAAGAACTGCAGCTTTTGCTAGAGACATTGATTCCACCACTGTATACGGTGACGTGTTAGTAATTGGATGGAGATCAACATACATTTCCATCTCCTCCTTTGAAATGTCCAAATCCTCAAGCTTGGGGCCCTTGCCCAACCCTGGCTTTGCAAAATCCCGTGCTTTGAAGTTTCTCATAATAGTAGACCCAGTCATCATCTTCTGCTTTGTGAACTTCTTCCTTTTAAGAAGCACAAGCAGATGTGACCGTAAAACCAACCCAAACAACTCAGGAGCAGCCGAACAAGGAGGTTCATCGATTACAGGAAAGCCATGGTGCCTAGTAATCCTTAAGGCATGGATGATATTTCCCACTTTTTCAACCCCAGAAAAAGTGATCAGAGGGCCAGAGACAACATCACTTGCAACTAAATGCCTCATGTATGGTTCAGCATGTGCTTCCATATAAGGCAGCCCCTTCATTTTCACCATCTGATCATATACACCTTTGTTGAAGCTATCAGCCACAGTCTTTGAAACAAGAAGAACCAGCATCACCAGTGGTAGCATTAGGAGGTCATTGGTGAGTTCAAGGAGTATGACACAAATAGAAACAGTCATTCTCATGGTACCGCCTAGGAAGGATGCAGCTCCAAGGAGAGCGAACAATCCAACATCAAGTACAGTGAATGGACTTAAAAGACAGCCAGCAAGCCGCCCATATGAGGCCCCGGCAAGTATGACAGGAATAAATAGTCCAGAGGGAACAGCAATTCCATAAGTGATGATTCCAAGGAAGTATATGGCAACAAAGAAGATTAGAAGTGTAGAGAGATTAAACTCCTTGTCTGAGCCTGCTATAAAGAGGTTGCGGATGGCATCATCATTAGTAGTGAAAAAGAGAGAAGCAAGATCATTGTAATGATTAGGGGGACATTGGAAATTCTTGTAATGGCCAGAGCGACCTACGGTGGGACACTGGTCCCCCAAGTTAGGAGGGCAAGGGATGCAGTTTGATAGCCATGGAAGGCCAAATGAACAACAAGAGGTCAAAAGGGAGATTGTGACAACAAGCACAATTTTAAATATAGGGCCTCTCCTGCAATCCATAACAATATCAATCAGCAACCCAATAAAAGAATAAATAAACACAGATTACACAGTTATACAGACATAAAATATGAACTGTTGATATTGTCAAATAATAAAAGTCTAATATATACAAATAATATTCTACTTTATGGCCCCATTCTATGGCTGCATATTTAATATGAAGGAAACTTAGAGCAAGATATAGGCTGTATGATTCATGACACTCTAAGCGTAGAAAGGGGCTTTGATTGCATACTCGTTCATGATGCTATAAGTGCGAAGGACCTTGTCCACAAGGTAATTGTAAAGGCTTCCCAAAATCCCTCCAATGACACCCAGAAATACAACTGCCAGGAGGTCAGGGGTGCTGTATGCGGGCTTTGCTTCATTAACATCAAACATTATCAACCCGCCTTCCCCAAAAAGACCACAGTTTCCACCCCGACACAAGTCCATGAAACTTCTCAGTACTACTGCTACTACTGCTGTTGTGAAGAAAGTCCGCCACAGAAGAGCACTCCTCCACCTTAAAAAGAATGCAAGTTCAATCAAATAAATAAACTCAGTCACAAAGAAAATGAATCAAGAAGTGTACATTTCCGCATGGTTTTTATGAACAACTTCCAATATAAGTTATCCTAGTGTCAATCATTTTGCATGAGAAAACCTATAAAGCAAATTATATGCCTAGATTCTTAATGATGACAAGGGAGAGAACCATGAAGCTGCTTCTTCGAGTGCAAAAAGGACACCACCAACTGGAGCACGGAAGGCAGCAGCAACCCCAGCAGCCGCACCACATGTGATCAAATCCCTTCGATCTCGATCATTTTTAAAGAATCTGAGCCATTTCCATGTCAGCCGATACTTTTGAGAACCACCTTGTCCAAGTAAATTGGCTATGCAAGCACCAGTATGTACCATAGGTCCTTCCTTACCAACAACAAACCCCGCAGCAACACCAAAAATTGAACCAAAGATCTGCGGAGTTCAAACCATGTTTATGTCAATATAATCCAGTCAATTTTTCAGTAACCACTGCATATGAATGAAATACGCCAGCCATAAATCTCAATATTACCGAATGCTAGAAAAATTTTATTGTTGTGGTTTCTGGTTTTTAAAATGAACAAGGCATATGGAATTGACATGACAAATTTGAAGAGAAGGAATTACATTTTCCCTTGAAAATACTCTAAAATCAATCATAAACCTTAACTTAAGAGCTTAAACTCTAGTATTAAAATGGTCCTTGATGCATTGATTGGGAAAGAAAAGAAAGTTAGATCTAGCATCTTGATAGAAAGTAATTGAGGTGTGAAATTGTCTTTAACAGAACACGAATGATGAGGTTCACATACATGCACTTTGATATTGATAGTTTACCAACCTTGACAAAGAGGGTACTTGGAGCCAATATAGAATGGGCATCTATACCGTTGAGGTAGGCCTTCACCTCAGGTATGCCAGACCCAGCTGCTGCAGGGGCAATGTAGGCACAGAGGATGGCCGCGGCAATGGCCAAAATCATGTTACAACCGGCCAATGCCACAAAGGCCTGATAATACCTGCACTGGAGTAAAGATAATATTGTAGTTACCCCAAGGCTCCTTATAGCTCACTTCATTGCACGTAAAAAGCCAAGAGTGCATATATACACACTTTTAGGTCTTGTAGGGCATTAGAACAAAGCTCAAAATGTCAATACAGACACAGAAGAACAAAGATTAGGACCTAATATAAATTTTTTGTGCTCTCTTCACTTTCATTTTTCATTTCAATTCATAATCATACACGGTTATACTAAAGTTTGCAGGACTGTTACGCTTAATATGTATGCACTCACACAACAGACCTAGGAAGCAAAGAACCTACAAAATTTAGCCTCTTTTTCATCAGCTTCAAACCAAACAGAAATGGTGAACTTAAAATATGAAGCTGGGCTAGATTGAGGATCCCGGAAAGACAATTATAGGGTTCAACCTTACAAAACTAAATCAATATCAATGAGACACTCTATTTTCTCAAGGAGAAATGACAATTACACTTGAAACTGAGGAAAAGGGAAAAATAAGAAACAATAAACAAAGATTGCATTTGATTGATAAGAATTAGGCATACTTTTCTTTGAGCATGAGACTGTTAGTGAGTAGAAGCTTGAAACCAGCAATGTTCTCGACAGCAAGGTTATTAAAAAAGCCAACAAGCCCTGTGCTCAAACCAATTAGAAGTGCAAGAGTCCATTTAAGAACAATATATTGGCATATTTCGACCTTCGTTCTAGACCTCCAATCTTGTTTAAATAAATCATTCTCAATGATCCTGCAAGAAAAGAACAAAAGTGAGGCAGAAGTTATGCGATGATCCGTGGAACATAATTCAAAACAAAATCAATCAGGGTGGTGCCATTTTAGCTTAAATAATTAAGAAAACAACTCTGAGGAAGAAAAATGCTTTCTGATACACAAAAAGATAAATGATCTCAGACTGAAGAACCTCAAAAGAAAAAGGGGGGAAAAAAGAAGAAGAAGAAGCTCAGATTGACCACCTTTTGACTCATTTCCTACAGAGCAATAAAAAAATTCACATCCATAACAGATGATTTGAACAATGATGAGATCAAACTAAACACTCGACGGAAAACCCAAATGAAAGATTTGCTTTTCCATGAAAATTCGGAACAAGGGGAGGAAAGGAAGCTCAACTTGACCACTTTTTGACTCATCTTTTTATTGAAAAATCAAAAACCCAACTCCACCATGACAGATGATTGGAAGGACAATGAAATCAAAGTGATCAGCTGACAGAGAACCCAAATGAAATTTTACATGGAAATTCAGAGCAAGAGGAGGAAAGGAAAAATAAAAAGGAAGAATACTCGTAATCAAGACTTTCAATAGGGCAAACATTGGCTCCAACAATGGCGAGCTGCGACGTGTTGTTCATCCTATTGTTCTTGAGAAGCAAAGGCTCTCGGAGATAGGATTCTTTGATGACGACGTCGTCTGATGAAGGTTCTGAAGTATTGTCTTCCCTGTCTTGTTTGCCATAATCATTCGCCATGATCATCGCCACCCCACCACCCTCTATCTCCAGGTCCCTCTCTACTCCATTCCCATCCATTTTGAAACTTTCAGGGCTTCTTCTTAGTTCTTCGTTTCCTTCAAATTAACGCCTCTTTGACCTCCAGAACTCTCCAAAACCAAAACAATCATCAACTTCACACTTTATTCCCTCCTCCTTTTTCTGCCTCTCGGTCTCTCTCTCTCTCTCTCTCTCAATCTCAATCTCTCCTTTCTCGCTGCCTCTCTCTCTCTCTCTCTCTCTCTCTCTCTCTCTCTAGTGAACTTTGAAGAATCTTCTTCTCTTCCTACGCCATTGTTTACCAATTTGTCAAGCTGCTCTCTCTATCTGTCACTCTTGGAAATAATTCAATTTTTTCCCTCTTCCTCTTTCTCTTTTTTTTTTTTTTTGGCCTTTGTTCCCGGTTAGGGAGAAGCTGGTAATGAGGATTTGATGGAAATAAATCAGCCAACTCCGAAAAAACGGCTTTAGGAGAAACAGAAGGAATGTGTGAAAATTAATAAATAAACAAATAAATATACAGATTCTTTCAAATTTTGGCAAAAAGTTATATAGATATTTTTTTGGTAATAATATAGATGCTTTTTGAAATATCCTTTAAGAACTAAATTAAACGAATCTTCATATTAAGTTTTAGTAAAATTTACATCATTTTTAAAATTTTCCTGAATTTTTTTATATTTCGTTTCATTAATTAATTAGATGGACGTATTTCTTTCATTAGTAGGACATATTTCTGTTTAAAAAAACAAAAACGTCATTCATGTAATTAAATTAAAAAAATGTTGTTTAATTCAATTTAATTTAATTGAGAAATATTTTTATAAATTAAAAAATATGCATGAATTTAACTTTAAAGATTTATAAAAAAAATTTAATCTTATTATCCATGGATCATGTTATCAAAGTTTTACATTACTTGTGAATTTAAGAACCGTTCTATTATTTTGGAGATTAAAAAAAAAATGGCATGACTAGATTCTAGAATATTCTCTATAATTTAATATAATCAATTTATTTAATATTTAACGAAATTATTTTATTAAAAAATTTAAAGTAAAACTGTTATTATTCGCCTGAAATGCGAAATGTCACGTTTGGGCGGATGCAGTTGACAATTTCACATGATAGGGGTGATTTCCGGCGCAGGTTGAGAACAGACCACAGCCAGGCTGTCAGAGAGAGAAGGACTGATATGATGACGTGGCTTAACGTTCCGATGCTTCTTTACGTTTTATAAGATAAAATATTTTTATATATTTATGGGTAATAGTGAATCTTAACACCTAGCACTTGATTTTTTAAAAAAAAATACTCCTCCGGTCCTAATTATAAGACCCAATTGACTTATTTGAGGAGATTAAGGAAGTAAGTTAAGTTGGTTATTTATAATAAATAAGTGTTGTCATTCCTGAAATATCCCTGCTAATTAAGTATATTGGCTAAAACTATCATTATTAGAAGGATTATCTTGGAAAAAAATGCATAAATATAAGAGACAAAATGGATTGGGTCTTATAATTAGGACCAAATAAAAAGTCAAATTGGGTCTTATAATAAGGACCGGAGGAGTACATCCAACACTCTAATTTTTATTTTAATATATCTAATATCTTAAAAATTACGGTGCTTTACGTAACTTAAAAAATAACATTAAGATATTAGTTGGCCTAGGAAAATAAAGTTAGGATATTAGATAAATCATATAAAAGATGATGCATCAAAGAAATAACATGAGGAATACTAGATGCACATTTACCCAGTATTTACTTTGCACAAGGTAAAACTATTTAAAATAAGTCAAATGAAATACCCACTTAAATTTTAGGGTTAAGGTATATTTAATATTCCGAAATATTTTTTCTCAAATACAACCAGTATTCTAAAGTATTTTGTAGTGCATTCAGAGTCCTAAAATGTTTTTTTAAGTACGTATAACACTTTAAAGTATTTTTTTGATACATTCAACATCGTAAAATGTTTTGTTAAATGTGTCTAGCATCCTAAAATATTTTTGTTACATCCAACACCAAAGCAAAAAAAAAATATTTCAGGATATTGGATTACCTAAAAAATATTTCAGCATTCTAAATACACTACAAAATATTTTAAGGTGTTAGATGCGTCTGAAAAAATACTTCACGCGATAGATACATCTTCATCCTAATTTTTAATCAGGTCTTGGTGATTTTCTTCTCTTCTTGGTGAGTACTTATAGTGTTTTAAGTATTAGTCATTACACTCATACTCTGCACGGCAAAATATAAAAATAAAAGAGATTTTTAAAAAATAAAATAACAGGATAAAATTTATCTATTTTCAATATGAAATGTTCCTTACCGTCTTTTTACACATGTATGCAGTCGAATTGATTTAATTTAGGTGTATACTATACCTATAATAAATGTTATTTAATTTAAGTGTATACTATACCTATAAAAAAATGAAACAAAATTATTGTCATTTTAAAATTAATTTTTTTACTTTTAAAATTTTGTCCATCCGTCAGTTTAATCTTTACCGGTGGACTGATCTAAAAAGTTAGGTTTGCTCATGCCATGCTTGGGGGACAAGTCAGAATCGCACCAAAACATAGTATATTAATTTAATTAGTTAAAATATTAATAAACGATTGTCCTTTTTGTAATCTAACGATAATTGTTTGTCCTACTACACTATAAATAAAAAAATATTTCCTTAAACACTCGTCATTATCCACTAAGTCATAAATAACCCTTATTTAAGAATTAAGATAAATGTTGCTTTGAAAGTACCATTTCATGCTAGTTACATGTTATCAATCTTAAGAAAGTAAGAATATTAAACCGATTATTTTAATTGATAGATTAAGGATTAAGGAATCATTAATATATCCCGGCCAAAAAAAAAAGGAATCATTAATATAAATAATATGTATTAGTAGAATAATTTAATGATGCACAACAACACAAATCCAAAGGAGATTAAAATATTATATTTATTTATATTTAATTGATTTTGATTGTTTTAATTTACATGACGTTATCCACAACCGTCCCTGTACGGGAAAAATCTAAGTCCTTTAAAGAATTGATTAACACCTGGATGTGAAAGTTTTAAAGCTGAGAAAAATCCAAGGAGATTCTCATATGCAAAAGATGAAAGAAATAATTTGCTGTAATATTTATATTATAAAGTCATTATGATGAAATTAATTATAGTGTATGCCTCTAATGACTTTTTTAACACTCCAAATTAGAAAGAGTGGGATTATAAAAATGATCCAAAATACTTTAAATAATTGCATATGATATGTAATATATATCATGACTTTGTACATTATTATTGTCATGTGCAAGCAGGCAAATCATTCACAACACTTCAAAAATAAGCTGAATTGCATTTAATTTCTTTGTTTGCATAGGGTGTTCTCCCATTTTATTATTTTTAAAATTAATTGTGAACATTTTTTTAAAAATTATCAATATATAGGTACACATGATAGGCTGTGGTTTTTGCTTTTATTAATAAATCATGAATAATACTCCTCCGATCCTAAATATAAGACCCTTATACACACTAGTATAATGGTCTTATATTTAGGACCGGAAGAGTAAAAGTTACAAGCTAAATTAAACCCTGTGAACTCTTTATGATGAGAACTTCTATTTTAATAAGCCACAGATCCATTGGCATGACAAGGCTAATTTCAAACTTATGAAAACATAGATATTTAATATCTATAAATATCTCATCATTGTAAATTAATGTATTATTTTATTGACAACATATGATTCTTGCATTTTATAATAGATAAAAGTATTTTTACTCATTTAATTTTATATAATATTTCAGTTTATTTTTTTAATTTTATTTCAAATGGTGATTTTTGTACCAATGGTTACTATTTTAAAAAAATTATACTTAACGATAAAAAATTTTACATGCATGTAAAATCGCTTTTTTAAATGGTTTCATTTTCTTAGAATCAATTTTCAGACAAAAATATCGAAACATCAAATCACTTTACAATAAACTTAACTTTTAACTGAAAACAATGTTTTAAATTAAGGTCATCCAAGCTCAGGTTTGTACGTAAATGTTAATCTAATCACATGCACTCTATTACTTTGAGTCTAAGAACTTTGTTGCAAAATTAATTGATCTCATTTTTGTTTACGTGCACACTTCGCATTGCTTTGGGTAGAATGAGA
Organism: Neltuma alba; assembly: GCF_004799145.2. Taxonomy (NCBI): domain Eukaryota; kingdom Viridiplantae; phylum Streptophyta; class Magnoliopsida; order Fabales; family Fabaceae; genus Neltuma; species Neltuma alba. The sequence goes on along the minus strand of NW_021635606.1, from coordinate 277,058 downwards.
CGCATCAATAAGCCATTAATAATCTATTAGAATAAATTCAAGCTCAAGTGTGATGATATGTTTGTTGGTCTAATCCTATTTATAAGTTGGGAGAGAAAAGATTTTTATTCGTTATATTTATTATTCAATCCATTATATTTTGATACAAATGCATAATTTTTTATTTTTTATCGTGTAGGTTGTTATCTTTTTAAAAATTATTTATATTAAACAGGATAAATATTAAAAGTTTATTAAATTTTAAGGCATTCTAGTTCATGAGAGATGAGATTTAAGAACTTTTTTAATTTTAATAAAATATGTTAGAAGTTACTCCCACTTGATCAAAATATAAACATCAATTTTTTTTTTTTATACATATGCACACGATATCTTAGCCAATCTAGATTGCTGCTATCCAAAACCTTTGGATAAATTTAAACAACTTCTGCCAATTGATTCAAGTGGTGGTTTGAGCCGGGAACCATTAATTATTTAAGAAAGAGATGACATAAGTGTGGGCCCACACACATAATTATGATAATAACATATTTGTTCCCATTTGGATTTAAGTACTATAAATCAAAGAAAGACCTTAAATGCGATGGTGAAGAAAATGGTAAATCAACCAAGCTCTTTGAAAAAAAATAGAAGAAGACCCAAAAAATACTTAATAAAGTTATTGATTGGGAGCTTCTAATTAAAAGTTTATCCAAATATTTTATTATTAATAGAGTATAATCACGCTATACAATCCGTGTAATCCACCTCATTATGGTACCTATTCATATATCTTTATAGTTTATTCAACTCGACCCAATTCCATTTAATTTAAGTGAATTTATTCATTGAAGTATAATTTCAAATAAAATATTTTCTATTTATGATTGTTAATCCAAACAAATTAAAAATAATTCCCACAATATCAGTAAATCGTACATATGTTTTTATATTATCCAAAAAATACCCATATATATAGAAAGTGTATTTGCACGCGTGTGACTGGCCTATTGAATTATAAAATGTTTTGTATGTATTAAAAGGGCTAAGGTATAAATTTGTCTAAAAAATGTTTATTCAGGAGTAATGCTGTCTTAGAAGTTTGTTGGGTTTAAAGTTATCCTGAAAGTATTGAAATGGAGCAGTGTTGTCTATTAACATAAAAAAATATTAACTGCCAATGTCGATTTTTTAACCATCAACATTAGCTTTTTAATAAGATTGGGAACATTAATCTGAACTAAATTTTTTAAAACAAATTTGCATCTTAATCCTAACATAGTGTCACTATAATTTTCAGTTTTTTTATTCTCATTTTAAATTAGCTGTAAATTATTCATCATGATCTTGGATTCTTTTCAATATTTGATTAGGTTCATAAAGGGTTCAGATTTATATCGTGCAAGCAACTAAATAATGCCTCATGATGTGTAATATGTTTTTAAAGATTAAGAATAACTACATATATATGCATATTATACAATTATTTATCAACCTTTTTCTTATTTCCCAAATTGAAAAATGATCACTTAAACCATTTGATAGTGTGTTTCAACTTTTCAATCCATCCATTTCCATTTCTTTTAAATCTTGTCAGTATAACTAATTATATATTATGTGAAAAATGATAACATAAAAATAATGAATGAAATTCATGTGTGTGTGTGTGTGATAAAATATGCGTAAAAATATAATAAAAATGGCTAAATTAAAATAAAAAAAATTTCTAGATTACAAGGACTAATAAATTAATTTTCAAGGAAAAAATTTGATAAAAATATGATATTAAGAGGGCATAAAGTTTGGTTACTTATTATTTTCTAACTCAATCATCAAAAACTTTTTGAGCTAATTAAACAGTAATTAATTATTAATTAATTATTTTAATTATTAGAGGGACCAATTGGAAGTTTCAGTTCCAATATAAAACATGTCTTGTCCATTGCCCTACCAGACATTCTTTGACTTAAAGGTGGGATTGATTTATTAGTTGGAATTAATCACCTAAACAGTGATAGGGATCCATACGATCATGGGGTGGCATTAATTTTTTTGGATATAATTTCAAATTTTATTAATTTGAAGATAATTTTTTAAAATCATATCTTTTTGTTCTCATGTTATTAATAATAGAACGAGTTGGCAAATTGAACTAAAATATTAATGAATCAATGTTTGGATCGGTCCAAAACATTTTCAAAACACTTTAATGTATATAGCATTATGGGGTCAAATTTAAATATTATTGACTTGAATTAAGATAATTCTCTATCATAATTTTTTTCCATTTACATTATTTAAATATTTAATTTTACTTAAGAGGAATCAGATCCTCATCACAATTACTCTTGATTCTTTCTTTTTTTCCCCCCTTATATGTGAATCCAAAACAACATTATTTTTTGAATTGCAATTTGTTCTTTACGTATTTTAACTAATTAATATTATTTCTGATGAATATATAATCAAGTGATGAAAATACAAATATTATAGACATTTAATTATGGGCTTTTTAGTTAGATATCAGATATTATATTAATATTATTTTTTTAATTTTTATTTGGATACAAGATTAATTCTTCAATCCAAATTAAAAATTTACATATTATAGGTTATAAAATACTAAAAGTATGGGGTTAGTTGTAAATCGATCGCACGATTTGTTTAGCTGTCAGTCCAATCTCTCTGTTTTTATAATTACATAATAACTATTCTTTTTTTTCCCAACAAAAGACAATTTTTCATTCAACATAAATAAAACAATTAGATAAGAAAACAACCCAGCCAATCACATTTGGTGACTTTGAATTACATAATGACTATTCAACAACAAAAGCAATTTGATAACTGATCAATACAACACATGCTTTGTTTTTCTGATGGCCTAACTTCTATCAACAAAGTTGAGTCTGACAAAAAAAGTTAGTTTATCATGATGTAGAAAGTTAATATTCAAATTTTTAGTAAAAGAAACGCTCACATTTAGTATTCGATAGCACCTCAAAAAAAATTATTTTTAATAAAAAAAATATGTATACTTGGTAAAAAAGAAAGAAAGAATTGGACAGCTTGAACATTGTTCGGACTCCAAAGCCACTAATAATTTGGTTTGGACTAGAATTCCTTTTTATGGTTTGGACTCCATGGCCCCCCCATCTTCCTTTTTCTTTTTTTCCCAACAAAAGACAATTTTTTATTCAACATAAATAAAACGATTAGATTAAAAAAAAAAAAGCCAGCAAATCACATTTGGTCACTTTGAGTTACATAATAACTATTCAACAACAAAAGCAATTTGATTACTGATCAATATAGCACATGCTTTGATGTTTTCATGGCCTAACTTCTACCAACAAAGTTGACTCTAATGAAAAATGTTAATTTATCACAGTGTAGCAAATCAATATTTAAATCTTTAGTGAAAGAGATACTCACTTTTAATACTTGACAATGTCTCAAACAAAATTACTTCTAATGAAAAAATATCTATACTTAGAGGGGGAAAAAAAAGAATTGGACAGCTTGAACATCATTCGAACTCTAAACACACTAATCACACATCTTAGAAATATATTTTGATAATTGTCTACTGAGTTCCAAGTAATAAATACAAATAAATAAAGAGCCATTCAATCAATTAAAAGCTATAAAATGATACCTTGCTTATTTAGTTTCAAAAAGCAAATGTCATTACATTTCAACAGTTACTTGAAATATTTAGAAGGATCGTAATAAAATAAAAGAGGGGGCAGTTGATAAATCATTTGTCACAAAAAATTGACACTTGCAATTAGATTATTATTCGAACGTTGTTTGCACATGCATGACATATGCAGATAGGGACATCTATAAGATTAAATCGATGATATCTTGTTATACAATTTAAATTTGAAAGGTGATTGTTTCCGAAGATTTACTGAGATAATGTTAAAAACATTAAGGCAAAGAAGTTATATTTTGGGTATAACAAAGTTTTTTTTTATCTTTATAATCTTCCGTCTTGTGTGTGTGTGTAATGCATCATTAGAACATGAATAATGGAAGCTTCCCTCAAATTCCATGTTTGTACTTTTTTTTAAGTATTAATTATACAATTTTACTCTCTCGCTCTATTAATTTTGTCTGTGCTTTTCTATATACTCCTCCAGTTCTTAATATAAAAGCCATTTAACTAATTTGATTAGATTAATAAAGTTAGGTAAGTTAGTTAATTATAAGAAAAGTGACACATTTTTTCTATAACACCATAATTATTTTTCTTAATAGCTCCTCTCCCTCTTCTACTTGATTATGGTTGAAAGAGTATCCATAAGGGTAATTTAGATAAATTTGATAAATATGATAAATGAATCTTACATTTAGGACCAAAACCAACTCAAAAATTGAGTTCTATATTAAGGACTGGAGGAGTAATTTTTCATATCGTTTTAAAAAATTTTTTTAATAAGACATCGTTTTTTGAGTAATCAGCTCTTATGAAAGAGGAAAACCGTTTGTATTCGACTCCAGATAATTCTCACAAAAAATGACATATGAGTACTTGTAAAGTTGATAAACATTCAATAAATTTTATTAATGCAGAATGAATATATCGATTTAATGATAGACAAAATTTTAAATTATAAAAACAAAATAAAAATTTCAATATATTTAGAAGGATATAAATATAATTTTTTTTTCAAAATCAAGTAGGCAGCATCATTTTTCAAACACACACAAAAAATGGAAATAATTGAATAGATATAACTGATTAGCTGGCAGAAAAGAAAAGAAGAGATAGTTAAGATCCCCATATGCACTAGAGGTGAAGTTGATGTCTCATGTTGGAGGAGCATGAGTAAGGCAGAAGTTATGAAGCTTCAAACAATAATTTGGGTAATGTCTTTTTCTAAAGTTGAGCTCACAATAAGGTCACGTCTTGCATCCTCAAAAGAAATATTATTTTTTGGTCTTAAATGCGTGAATTCGATAATTTGTTTATATATAAAAAATAGTTTAAGTTGGTTACCATTTATAGTTCTTAATATAAGAGTTAGCTAAACAACTAATTTGTAAATATTTAAAAAATTAATTAAGTTAATTATTGTGACAAATATGTCGTGGTTTTCATAAACCATCATCTTTAATTATATATTGCAGCTGATCCTTGATTGGGAGCCCTTTTTAAATGTGCAACTAATAGAAATACTACGGGCAAAAAATCATAAATTTGGAAAGTGAATTGAATTGAATTTTTATATTTAGAATTAAAGTGAACCCTTATCAGAGGGGATGAATGAATAAATAAGAGAAAAAGTTCTTTTGTTTTTTTTGCTATGAATAGGTTTTTTTTCTCTATTAAAGTCAATTCTATTTGAGGCACTGAGGACACTAAATGTGAACACTTCTTTTGATGGTTTTGACCTTTAATTCGTCATGTGATAAGAAACTAATCTTTTTTATTAAACCAGCCCATTGCTAGTTGTTTTCATTTTTAAGTGCGAAGATCTGAATTTATTTAGGAAGAGTGGGAAGATCTGAATGTTAATTAAACATTCTTTCTGGGCTAAATTTGATAAGTCTAAGGGGTCAATGGCCCATAAAAACAAACGTCGAACCCCTTTTTCCTTGTTCACGTCAGTGTTAAAAGATAGGGAAAATGACGCACAGGTCCTAAGGAGGAGATTTTATTCATCTAAGGTTCTACGAAATGTCAAAATTACTAGTAGATCCCAAGAGACCTTAAAGTATTTTATTTTAATTGTAAAATGACATCAGTACCCCTCAAATTCCGAATTTACATTTTCTTTACCATTGTGATTACCAACCTCAACAGTGACTATTAACAACCTAATGAGAAGGTGTTGACAACTTAAACAATATCCGTTAACAACTTACTTTATAGGATCACATAACCTCCATATAAGAATAAATTATAACCAAATAATATAATACAACAACTTTACTACTGAAATGGCAAGTTTTTCGAAACCATTAAGAACTTTAACTAAACCTAATAGGATTATAACAAAATTTTAATGTGGAGGTCCATTGACAACCTCAACGGTGCGTATTAATAACCCAAAGAGAGCTGTTGACAGCTTATATAGTATCTGTTAATAATTGATTTTATAGGATAATATAATATCTAATAACTATAACGAACTAAATTATAACTAAATAAGGTTAAAGTTAATCTTATGTAGTTGACTAGTTGTTATGTTATACTATTTAGTTATAATTTGATCTTATGTATAGGTTATATTATCTTATAAAGTTAGTTGTTAACAGACACTGCCTAGATTGTCAACAACTCTCTTTGGGTTATTAATATTCACCGTTGAGGTTGTCAATGGATCTTCGCATTAAAATTTTGCTATAATCCTATTAGGTTTAGTTAAAGTTCTTAATAGTTTCAAAAAACTTGCCATTTCAGTTTTAAAATTGTTGTATTATACTATTTGGTTATAATTTGCTTTTATGTGGAGGTTATGTGATCCTATAAAGTAAGTTGTCAGCGAATACTGCTTAGGTTGTCAACACCTTCTCATTGGGTTATTAATAGTCACTGCTGAAGAAGTTAATCACAATGGCAGAGAAAATATGAATTGAGAATGTGAGGGGTAGTGATGTCATTTTATAATAAGAATAAAATACTCTAAGGTTCCTAGGGATCTGTTAGTAATTTTGACATTTCATGGAACCTTAAATGAATAAAGTCTCTTTCTTAGGACCTGAGTGTTTTCCCCAAACGATAGTCTAATTACTTATTTTTTTTTGGATGAAAAGTTACTCTTTTTAGATAGGGAAAAAGACAAAAAAAAATGACAACCTAACTTCAAAATAACCAGAATGTCTGCTGAATTTGTAAAATGCCATTTTGGTCACATGAGACCAAATTAGAATTATCATGTCAAATGAAAAGACCAAATTGCCCTTTATTTTATTTATTGTTTTTAAAATACCAAAGCCCTCATTGGCCGCGGCAATTGCTAGAGCTCCGACGACCGGCCGATAATTGGTCACCCGAGCTCCAGCAGTAGGAAATAATTTTTTTGAAAATTTTTACAACTTCAGTATAACAGTTAAAAACTTTTGTAATGTTATTAACAACTTCAGTATAATGGTTAACAATAGGTTTTTCGGGAAATTCAACAATTGGTCACTAGAGCTCTGATGGCCGAAAACAATATTTTTGAAAATTTTTACAACTTCAGTATAACGGTTAATAACTTTTGTAATGCTATTGACAACTTTAGTATAGCAGTTAACAACAGGTTTTTTGAAAAATTCAACAAGCTCTGATGGCTGGAAATAATTTCTTTGAAAATTTTTACAACTTTAGTATAACAGTTAACAACTTTTGTAACGCTATTAACAATTTTAGTACAACAGGGAATAACAATTTTTTTGGAAAATTCAACAAACTTCGATGGCAAGAAACAATTATCTTGAAAATTTTTACAATTTCAGTATAATAGTTAACAACTTTTGTAACGCTATTAACAACTTCAGTATAGCGGTTAACAACAGGATTTTCAGGAAATTCAACAATTGGTCACTGGAGCTCTAGTGGCCAGAAACAATTTTTTAAAATTTTTTATAACTTCAGTATAACGGTTAACAACTTTTATAACACTATTAACAACTTCAGTATAACAATTAACAACAGGTTTTCTGAGAAATTCAACACGTTGCAGTGGTCGGAAACAATTTGTTTGGAAAGTTTTTACAACTTCAATATAACAATTAACAATTTTTGTAATGCTATTAACAACTTCAGTATAACAATTCACAACAAGTTTCGAAAAATTTAACAATTGGTCACTAGAGCTCCGGTAGTTGGAAACAATTTTTTTGAAAATTTTTATAATTTTAGTATAACGGTTAATAACTTTTGTAATGCTATTAACAACTTCAGTATAGCAGTTAGCAACGGGTTTTTAGGAAATTCAACAATTGGTCGCTAGAGCTCTGGCAGCCGGAAACAATTTTTTTGAAAATTTTTACAATTTCAATATAATAGTTAACAACTTTTGTAATGTTATTAACAACTTCAGTAAAGTGGTTAACAACAAGTTTTTTTGGGAAATTCAATAATTGGTTGCTGGAGTTTCGGCGGCCAGAAACAATTTTTTTAAAATTTTTTGCAACTTCAGTATAACGGTTAACAATTTTTGTAACGCTATTAACAACTTCATATAGCGGTTAACAACAGGTTTTTTGAAAAATTCAACAATTGGTCGTCGGAGCTCTGGCTACCAGAAACAATTTTTTTGCAAGACTTTTACAACTTCAGTATAATAGTTAACAACTTTTGTAATTTTATTAACAACTTCAGTATAGCAATTAACAATAAGTTTTTAGAAAAATTCAAAAAGTAGCATTTTTACAACTCCAATAATGTTGTTAACAAGTTCTGTAATTCTATTAACAACTTTGGTATAGTATTTAACAACATGTTTTCTTAAAAATTCAAAAAGATGGCATTTTAATAACTTTAACTACTTTATTTTTTAAATTTTTACAATTTCAGTATAATAGTTAACAACTTTTATAACTCTATTAATAACTTCGATATAGTAGTTAACAACAGGTTTTTGAGTTTGTTAACGGTATTAATGAAATTGTAAAAATGTTACTTTTTAAATTTCCTGAAAAATCTATTGTTAACTGATATACTGAAATTGTTAATAGTGTTACAAAAGTTGTTAACTGTTATACTAAAGTTGTAAAAATTTTCAAAAAAATTATTTTCGGCCGCCAGACCTTATTTTATTTCTCAGAAAACCTGTTGTTAACTGCTATACTAAAGTTGTTAATAACATTACAAAAGTTATTAATCGTTACACTGAAGTTGTAAAAATTTTCAAAAAAATTGTTTCCAGCAACTGGAGCTTCTTGAATTTCCCAAAAAACCTATTGTTAACTGCTATACTAAAGTTATTAATAGCGTTACAAAAGCCGTTAATCGTTATACTGAAATTGTAAAAATTTTCAAAAAAATTGTTTCCGGCCACTAGAGCTCCAGTAACTAATTGTTAAATTTCCCGAAAAACCTGTTATTAACCGCTATACTGAAGTTGTTAATAGCGTTACAAAAGTTGTTAACTGTTATATTGAAGTTGTAAAAATTTTCAAAAAAATTGTTTCCGGCCATCGGAGCTTGTTGAATTTCTCAGAAAATCTGTTGTTAACTACTATACTGAAGTTATTAATATCGTTACAAAAGTTGTTAACTGTTATACTGAAGTTGTAAAAATTTTCAAAAAAATTATTTCCAATTGCCGGAGCTCAGGTGACCAATTATCGGTTGGTCGCTGCCAGTGGAGGCTTTGGTATTTTAAAAATAATAAATAAAATGAAGGGTAATTTGGTCTTTTCATTTGACATGATAATGCCAATTTGGTCTCATGTGACCAGAATGGCATTTTGCAAATTCAACGGACGTTCTGGTCATTTTGAAGTTAAGTTGTCGTTTTTTTTGTCTTTTTTCTTTTTAAATAAGGTCTTGGACTTCATTATTATAAATGAAAAAATTGTTGTTAAAATTTTTTAAATTTATGTAATTTAATTTTACCTCAACTATTAGTCAAGACATAATATAATTTTTTTTTAAATTGATTGCGATGTGAAAAAAAATTATATGGGGCCATATGTTTATAGTAGAATGTGTTATTTCATTTATAAACTCCTAATATATAGTATACTTTGTCGGAAGTTTTATATTTTTTGTATTGATATATCGGTTTTTGATTAAAAAAATATACAATGAAATTAGCTAGTCAAACTAGAAATGTGATAAACTACTTATGGAATCAAATCATCTGCTCAACTGCCTCGCCCGTCTTGTTAAGGAGGTTGGGGGATTAAGGGGGTGTTTGGATACCCTAAAAAGTGTTTCTCAAAAGCACTTTTCTGCAAATCGAAATAAACTCCTCCACATATTTATTTCGTAGACCATAAAATCACTTCTGAAACTATGGTTTGGTTTTCATCCAAACACCCCCTAAATCCCTATGTGATAGTGTGTTGCTTTTGGGTGTGTGAATAGTCCTTCATATGGGAAGAGTTAGAATGGAAGTATATTTAAAAAAAATAAAATTCATTCACTTGATGCTTAACTGAAAATCGAAGAGAAATTTGTGAAGGGGTCAAACTAATGTGAAACAAGATAAGAAATTATTTTTTAAATTTTTGTTCAATATAAATTCCTTTCTTTATTTCTAATTATAAAGACTTAATAATAACTTTACATAAATTAATGAAGTTAGTTAAAACTAGTTCTTTTTTGTAAAATATTAAAATTATCCTCAATAAAAAGTTATGGCTCCAATCACCAAATAGAAGGTGATATAAGGTAGGGATCTTATGCTTACTCATATATGTTGTTAGTGTTAGGCATTTTATTAAATATTAAATATTTTCTCATTTAATACATCCAACTTGCTATTAACTTTGTATTCCATATTAACATTGGATTTGGTAAAAAAAATCAAGGGTAATATAATATTTGGCCCATCAAGTTGCTTTTGTTTTGATTTTGATTTTGATTTTGGTTCCTCAAGTTTCAAATCATATGTTTTGGTTTCTCAATAGTATGATGGTCTGAGTTTTTATTAAATTATAAAAACTAATGTTTTAATTAAAAAGAAACTAGAAGAATCAAAACTTATAATTTGAAACTTGAAGGACTAAAATCAAAATGAATACAAATTTGAGAGATCAAAAATTATATTAATCTAAAAATAAAATTAAACTAGCTAATCCGCTGACCCTAAAATAAACTAGTTATAGAATGAAATCGTTTGACCGTCAAAGATTAGTTAAAGAAAAATGGGTCAATAAGAAGTCCAACTGATGAGATTGATAAGTAAAGTTGATGAAAAATTAGTTTCGATTTTTTTTTAAAGTTTGTTTGGAATAAATTATTTTTAAATTTAATATCATATACTTTTTTTCGGGTATAAGAAGTGTATTCGACGGACAATAAAGTAATCCTTTGTGCTTAATATAGCATTTAATTATTAAGTCAATTTTGATCTTAAATATAAGACATATTATCATATTTATCAGTTTTTCTAAATTATCTCTATTGATACTCTATCAACCATAATCAAGTAGAGGAGAGATGAATGATATTAAAGAAGATTATTATAGTGTTATAAAAAAAATCATATTTTTTATAATTAACTAACTTACCTAACTTCCTCAATCTAATTAAATTAGTTAAATAGGTTTCATATTAAGGACCGAAGAGTATATTTTTCCATGAAAGTCTTATACATTATGGCTAAAGTATATTCTGGTTTTTAAATTTACATCAAGTTTAAGTTTGGGTTTTTAAATTAAAAAATATATATTTTTAGTCTTTTAATTTTAACATCATTAGTCTCATTTAACAGAAAATACTAACCAGCAAATTTAAATGACAACTCTATAATTAAATACTGACAAAGCATGCTCTAAATTTTACTTCTTTAATATAATTTTTTTATATTTTAAAATTTAAGCATTCAAAAAATTGGATATATGGTAGAATATTAAACGTACTAAAATATTAAAGAAATAAAATTTAGTGTATACTTTGTCAGCGTTTAATTGTAAATTTGTCGTTAAATTTGCTTAATCAACATTTTCATTCAATGACATTAGCGGTTGTTAAGACTAATTGACTAAAAATATATCTCTTAATTTACGGGATTAAATTAAAACTTGATATCAACTTAGATGGTCAAGTATACTACCTTTGGTCTTAATTATAAGAATTTATTTATAGTCTTCAAACGAAGTCTTATAATTAGGACAACAGGTAGTATTATTTAGCCTCTGTATTAGTTTATAACTATTAACTAGATTTCTCTTTTCTTATCATAGCTAGTCAAAGCCCTTAACCGGCGTCTAAGGTTGAAGAAACACGAGGGAGGCAGAAGTTATGGAGCTTCAAACAATCATGTGGGTAACGTCTTTTTCTGAAGTTGAGGGGTGAGGGCTCATTTATAAGGCTGTGTTATGTCCCCCAACTCAAAAAATATCCTTTTAAAGGGAAAAGAGATATTTATAACTCTAACCTATTATTAATTTAATTTTTATCAGTCATATGCATTACATGGATTTTAAAATTAAACTGTATTATTTATAATTTACTAAAATTATATAAATATGATGAGATATCAAAGGCTGGCCCAAAGAGAGAGATATCAAAACATATTCTTCTTGTTTATAGCTTATAAATAGTAAAATTTATTATAGATTTTTTATTTTATTGAACTGCATTTTTGCAGAGTTTGATATGAGAGATATATAGTCTTTTATATATATATATATATATATATATATATTATGCCTAAGTTATTAGTTGTTTATAATTATAAAAATCAAACTAAACTGGTTATTCCAAATGAACATTATTTTAACATATAGATATAAAATGGAATAATTTTTGGCATTTTTGCTTCAACTTGATGATACTAGAACTTGGAACCTCAATAATAATTTTTGTAGCTTAAAATGAAGCCCAAATATGCCAGTAGAATTGAATAATTTGAAAGTTTTTGTAGTTACTCGTTGGTATTATATTTAATGTTTAATTTGTTTTATCTTCTGATTCGTACAGACCCAATTTATGTGTATCATTTTAAAATTGAAAAAGTGGGGTTTTAAAATTTTAATAAATAGAAGATGTAAGATAAAAGAGTAATAAAAATTAACTAAAAGCTTTTTTAACCCTATTTTTTTATTTTTTTTAAACAGAACTCATTAAAATTTTTCTCCCCTCCTATTTTTCCAATTTCCTTCAAACCAAATGGACTCTTAATATTTGATAGTGCTTTAAATGGAAAATTGTTTAGCAAAAAAAACTTCTCAGTAAAAAAAGGTCAAACTGATCAAATGGAAAGGAGAAAAGTCAATAAAAATTAGTTTTATTTTTTATATAAAACATTTTGTCAATTTAGTCTTCTATAGTAATTTTCATTTATATGTAATATTTCTATTTTTTATAACAATTTAGAAATTAAATATTGTGGTCAGTGTCATTTTTCAACTCTAAGCTGTAAATCTCTAAGCTGCCCACTCTCAAGTCCCAGCACTACCCCCCTTTGCTTCTTAAATCCAAAAGATGATGTTTATACTATCACCAAAAAAAAAGATGACATTTATACGCTACATCTTTAAAATTTCACCAAAGAATTTAATATTTTACTTGACAATATATTTGTTTAAGTATAATTTTTATCTCTCACTTTTATGTATAGTGCTATTTTGATTAAATTGATAAATTTGGATGATGATGGAGATTGTTACGGAAAAAGTTGGCAACATTATGAAAAATAAAATGACATGATTTGGATAAAAAAATTATAATTAATATAAGAGTTAGATAATTAATTTAAAAATATTAAAAAATTTGTTAAGTTAATTATTTATAATAATTATGCATTGATTTCTTTAAATCATCATTTTTAATAATGTCTCCTGAAAATTTGAAACTACCCCTTTATAAGAATTATTTTTTTTGGCAGGATAAGAATCCTTTAGTATGTACAATTTAAGAAGGTTATGTACACATAACAATATAATTTAAGAGGGTATGCGGTTGAGTAGTGGATTGAAAGTGTAAGCAGCTTCATTGTAAGTTTTAAAAGTTCTAAAAAATATTTATAATTCAAAATTCAAAGAAATTCCTTGTAATTTAGCCTAACGATGAATAAGGGGTAAATGTGGGTGTTATAATTTTTTTTTTATTAGGTATAGATATATTTTTATTGAAGACAATTTTATTTGATATACTATCAAACATTAAATATTAGAAATTCAAATTCTTATTTGATATGTTACAAAAGACTGCTTATGGGCCCATTTGAGAGGGTTTAAGAAATCCTGTATAAGCACGTTTTACGTAAGTTGAGATTAAATTTTCTCATATATTTACTTCGTATTCTGTAAATTATCATTAAAAAACTATTTATAAATTATTTATAAGCTGTTTTAAACAGGCCTAAACGGGTTCTATTTTGCTAAACTCCAACTCCGGATGGATATGGCAAAATGGCAAAATGTTTAGGATGAATGAAATGTGGCGCCGTTAAGGATGAACGTCCAAAATAGAGATATGGACGAAAGAGAGGTGGTGGTCTCCCGTTGCCCACAACAGAAAGTACGAGGGTCACTCTCAGGGCGCCGGCCATATTTGGGGCGCCCACAGAGGCACTTTAACTTCATGATACCGACCACTATCGACGCGTGGCGACATGCGTATGGTTGAGAATGCAAAGGTTAGTTACGAAAGCGAATTTTTGACCCGATATGTATGAGTCCAACAAGGAACATGTGAATGTGATGATCTCACGTTTTGCCTCTTTCTGATCCGCCGACATCTCCCTCTTCCTCCGCCACGTATTGTCCCCTCCTCATTCAAATATCTCTTGTTTGCTCCGTTTTGCTTTTAACAAGGTACCAAGAGCCGGCCTCTGAACGATGGCGATCAGAAATTAAAAAAAGAAAAAAATTTATTAAAATCAGTAAATCTTCATTTCTTTTTTTTTTTTTATACAACAGCAAATGTTCATTCTAACAAAATATCAAAATAGATTTACAGTAACAACAAATATTTCTACCTGCAATTCTTTAATCACTAAACTAATGATTATTAATCAGTGTATTAAAAGCCGGACCGGACCAGACAGTCAAGACCGGTCTGGCTGTCGACCGTTCGCCTGAACGGCTTGGTCTTTATATTTGGACCGTCTGAGAGTTTGAGCCGTTTTGGGCCATCTTAAACCGGCATTTGAGCCAGAACCCGGAATGGAGTCAGAAACTGGAGCGGTTTCTAAAGAACAGAACGGTTTTTAAGATTGCCATTCCATTCTCTTTTTTTTTGCGTTTTCCCTCACTAGTCGAAACAAGAATGACGAAGAAAAAAGAAAGGACACAGATAATGAAGAAGATGGAAAAAACGAAGAACAAAAACAATTAAAACCCACCTATCAATTAGTTTCCTCCCCTTCTTTCATGGTATTTTGAAGGTTGCGATGATAGAGAAAGAAGTTGCATACTTCAAACTTGACTTGAGAGTTGCCTACGATGGAGGGAAGAAAGACGAAAGATGCAAGGAGACATGACTGAAGCCATTAACTACGCGTGAACAAAGGAGGTGAATTCATTTGACACTTGGTAAAATGTGAAGGCTAGGTCTTTTCAACTTTTTTTAATTTTTATTTTTTTATTAGCATATATTTTATTGATATAATGTAAAGCATTTCACTGTTGTTTTTTTTTCTCGGCCAAAATTTGCGGTTTTTCACCTTTTTGTTGGCTATGTACACATATTTATTCATTATTTTATTATTATTATTTAAAATTTTAGATTATATAGATATTTACACTTCTAAAATAAATATATCATATTTTTTCTAGTATTAATGCATGATTGAACTTGGAGGGTGAGATTAAAGAGCTAAATAAGAGAAAAGGCTTTGCTTCTTTCTTTTTTTTCACCACTCATTTTTAATTTATTTAACATTTTAATCTTATATATTATATATAATATTATTTTTATTTAATTATTATGTCACTGGTTCGACCATCGGTCCGACCGATCCAACCGTTTGAACCGTGACCCGTTAGCCTTTCTGGTTCTATATCCAGTCCGGCTTTTAAAACATTGTTATTAATACTTTTTAAAAAAAAGAAAATGAAGTAATTTTATGACATTAAAAAAAATTTTAAAAAATAAAAAACAACTGGGCTAACCTACCAAGCCGGTCAGGTTAATCGGGTTGCTAGCCTCCATTAGTTTTTTTTGTTGATCAGACAGGCTAGATGATCAATTGATTGGTTTTCGGTCCAACCTAGCCAATCAGGTCTTTTCTTTTAATCTAATGTAAGAGTTAGATAATTAATTTATTGTTGTAAAAAAAAAATTTGTTAAGTTAATTATTTGTTTTTGGCCAAAAAAATTATAAACAATAGATTTGTGTTATTTTCCAATAATAACCTTCTAATTATATGTATTGTAACTATCCATTGATGGAGAACCCCTTGCCATGTGTGATTAATGATATACTTTCGGAAACAAATTATAAAATTAAGAGACAATTTGAGTTGTGGTCTAATATTTAGCACCAAACTAAATCTCTTGCCTAACTCTTATATTTAAGATAAGAGGTAATATAATAGTAAGAAAATCAATATAAATCAATATACAAGTTCTTTATCTCTTTTTTAATTAAGTTTTTGCAATTTTTTCTTCTTATTGAATTTTTATAATTTTCTATATTATAGGTTTTCTTTGTACTCATAATTTATTAACATGTATGAAAAATTACATTAATAGCTGATGACTTGAACAAATACTTGCTTTGTGTTGTAATATCATAAATTTATTTTACTATGTTGACGTGATAGAAAACTTGTTTTGTGAAATATATTATTTATTATGGGATGAAAAGTTTAGTGAAACAGGAAGTATATTGAAACGCTATGGGTGATTTTGTAACATAGACATGTATATGTATTTTTGTATACTGAATTATACTTGATTTATATTGAATTTGGCTGTGTTGGAGTTATTGTCTGTTTCACAATAACCACTCCCAAATTTTGTTCCAGAGTATGAAACACTCCCCAAATTTTCACATTCATTAACCAAGTTTTTTATTTTTATTTTTATCCCTCCTTAATAGTGCAATTATGAAAAAAATTTGTCTTTTGGTACAAATTTAATGTTCAATTTTTTTTAATATTTATAAAGTAGTAAGAGGCCTTATATTTGAAATTGGAGAGGATAATGTTTAAGGAGTTAAAGATAAATATCCAACAAAAAATACTTAATTTTACCTCCAAAAGTTTTGGTAAGCTATCAAACATTAAATTCAATAAAGTTAGTTTAATGACTAGGAACATAGTTCAGGATACTAATAAGATTTGAATTAACTAAACCAACTTCTATTCATAATTCTAGAGAAAGACTTTAGATTTAGAAAGCTGACTCAAAAACTTAAAATGAAGGTTGTAAGGATTAACCGAGTGAGTTGTAACTAACACATGAAAATATTGTGTGTTTTACTTTTTTAAAATCACGACTGATATCAACTTCAACGTTCAATCTCATTTGCTAAGATTAAAATTCCATTTAGAACCTAATTCAACAAAAATTTAATGTTAAAATATAAGTACTTTCAGTTTTTTAACTTTATGCAAAATTTTAATTTGGTCCTTTAACTTTAAAAAATTATATTTTTAGTCTCTTAGCTCTAAAATTGTTAACAAAAAATAGTGATATTAAGATTAAATATTGATAAAACATTCTCATATACTAACATATTAAGTTTAATTGTTAAAACAACCATAACTATTATAAAAAATCCTCATTTCATATTAACAATGTGAGGATCAAAGGATTAAAAATTTATTTTTTAAAGTTAAGAAATCAAACTGAAACCTTATATAAAATTAAAAGATCAAATTTACACTTTAATCTAAATTTAAATTAGTCTAAAGTCCAATATGTCTTTCAGAGGTTTGCTAAAGAAGAAAAGAGGTGCAATGTAAGATACTGGAAAGGATTAATTATAAATATCCAGAGATTTATTTATTGTGAGATTGAGAGAGGGTTAATTTATGAAGTTAGGAGACAGGTATGAATACGTTGTCTTTTGCAATGAGGCATGGATTTATATTCTCCACATATTCCTTTTCAATGCTGAAAGTGAAGTGCACCAAGCGGAAAATAATTTTATTATAAATAAAATAAAAATATGAATAACATAAATGTTTCAAGTGTTACTGTTACAACTAACTGAACATTGACCAACAATAGATAATAGGAGAGATCAAGTCATAATTTATTGAAAGAGTAATGGGCTTTCACCTGTACAAAAGGCCCAATTTACAATGGAGAAGAGGGCAGTTGGTTTAACATCCCAAATTAAACGAGTTGGTCATAATTACTAACAAGAATTAGTTTAATTGGTAAGGAGTTGAATTATAACTCACAAGGTCGTGAGTTTGAATTCCATTACTGATGTAAGGAGACCATGTTTTAAATAAGACTGGCTTCAATAAAGAGTTATTTGCACGTAAGAAGAAAAACAATCAAATGAACTATATATTTACCCAAAAAAATAAAATAAAAGAGCTAATTTTTTAGGACTAAATGGGCCTCTGTCTCAGCTAATTTTAAATTTTTTGGGCCTGATTCAGTGGCCTATGTCTCAAATACAATATGGTATCATTATGGGGACCTGACGGAGTTTTGAATCTACATATAATCTTGCACATACAACAGAATGGCACGTAATTTCAGAACGAAGATACTAACAAACTTTATTAAACACCTAATTCACCTAATTTGGGTGTGGTCACAATTCCTAATATTATGCATGATTGTTTGAACGCCAGGTTTGGCAAATGGCAATCATATGCTCTCTCTATATCCTGCTTCTGGTATAAGGAATCACCTGCAACTTGGGGACCATGATTGTCAACAAGGAGTACCTGGAAGGCATACCCTTTAAAATTGGCCAAGATGCAAATGGAACTCGATAATAATCTCTTGATCTTGCAAGAAGAGTATCCAAAATGATTTTATTATTAGCTAATCACACATTCATTTTCTCAATCTCAGATATGATACAGTATCACTGAGATAATGATGTTCTCTTTCTGAATTCACATAAACTAATTTTGCACAGACAATTAAAATGGCATCTAATTTCCATACCATCATACTAATAAACTTTATTAAACATTGGCAATGGTAATAGCAGTGCCACAAATAGTTAAAGATCAATAATATAAAAGAAAAGGTCAAAAATAGATTAAAACAATCTAGCCAACACATAATTTACACTGAGATTTTGGCTACTAATGTTTAAACTTTAAATCAAGATTGCTTCTTTTTCTTTTCCAAATACGAATGGTGTCTCTGAAAGCTCAGAACTGCCCAGACCAAGTTCCATAGACCTATCTCTGGCCAAAGAGCAGCTGGTGCATACAATGGACAGGTGCTAGTCTGCCAAAGGAGAAAATTGCTGAGTCGCAGCTCCCCAGAAGTTCGGATCAACATGTCTGGGTCAGGCGCTGCTGCCATGTACATGTTCTTCTCAATGTCAACTAGTTTTATAGCAGAAAGCTCGCCCTGCTTATTCCTTCTCTCTTCACTACTATCAATTACCCCATTGCATGATATAATTTCAGTTTCTTGGCCATTATTTTGTTGTTGATTAGTATGTACAAAGAAACCATCCCTATGTTCAGCATCTTTAGCTCCTTTGAGTACACTACTACTACTAAAAACATTGGTTGCATTTAAATAGTCTCTGAAAGAATGTTGATCAACCATGTGCATACCATTTCTATTTGAACCCTCAACAATTCTTGATATCACACCATTTGAAATCTTTCCCTCTTTCAATGATTGAACTTCATTCAATTTATCCTTACAGGATTCTTGAACGGCATGTACAATCTCATCACGTGAAGTATAGGCTACACAAAGTAAAAGCACCCTCTGGTTGTTGTGTGCAGTTACTTTCATTGCCTTCTCCATTGCAGCTCTGACTGGTTCAGTAAGTAGTTGCAAGTTTCCGATGAAATGTAATCTAATACCGTATTCGTTGATGATGCTTTCTTTTTGAAGCAACTCCTCAATCTTTTCTCGCATCAAGTCCATCAGGGATTGAACCTCTTTTGGTTGCCGTTTGAAGTTATCAATGCTGAATGCATATACAGTTACATACTTCACTCCCAATTCATAGCAATACCTCAGCATAGACAAGAGAGCAGAAAATCCAGCCTTATGGCCATCACCTTCAGCCAAGTTTCTCTTCTTAGCATACCTTCGATTTCCATCCATGATGAAAGCAATATGATTTGGCACCGGACCTGCAGATAAAACAGCAAAAATGCATCTTCTCCAAAAATGGCATAAACAGCCAAACAATTGGCTTGCACAACATCCAGTCTTTCTCTCCATTTAAATGGTCCAAGAGTCCAACATAAGCAATTCAAGATAACTTCGGCATCAACAAGCAATAGGAACAGCAGAGGCCCCTAAGTCCGTGTACATTGGAAGCTGCATAAGTATTAAGTGATTGAAGCAAAACAAACTTAAGTTGATGTGCAGCAATTAATTAAACATTAAATATCAAACATTAAAGTGAACACCTCAATCACAAGCCGTATTTGGAAGCATTTTTTTCTTTAAACTCATTTGAACTCGTAACTGCTCAATTCGAAGCAACCAAGCGCGGATAAAACATTTGATAAATGGTACTCCTCCGATCCTAATTATAAGACCCAATTGACTTATTTGAAGAGATTAAGGAAGTAAGTTAAGTTGGTTATTTATAATAAATAAGTGTTGTCATTCCTAAAATATCCTTGTTAATTAAGTATATTGACTAACACTATTATTATTAGAAGGATTATCTTGGAAAAAAATGCATAAATATAAGAGACAAAATGGATTGGGGTCTTATAATTAGGACCAAATAAAAAGTCAAATAGGGTCTTATAATAAGGACCGGAGGAGTATCACCCAATTCCCACTTCCACAATGAATAAACTAATAAAAATTTAAGGGAAAAAAATAAGAGATTTGAAAATTTCTAAGCTTTAAGTAGATTTGCAGAACAACCAGAACAAAAAAAGACACCTCGCGAAAATAGGATTCATATCTAAACTTAACTGAACGACTGAAACATGCCGCAGGATTAACCGAAGAGTGATGAGAAATAATGATCAGAATACGACTCTAATTTAAAATACTACTAATAAAGGTAAAGGACAAAGGGGTTCAAGTCAACTAATGCCACAAACCATCATGGCATTCTGCTCAATTCATGAAGGAAAGGACAACATTTGATGCACTTAAGGAATAAGGAATCAGGGGCCATCGAAGAACGGAACCTTACCTGTCTTCTCCAGATGACGATGCGGATCTGGGGACCGGTGGCTGACGGCGAAGAGGACCACGGTGGGCGACAGTGAAGACGACTTAGACGAGCACGATGGGCTACGGGTGAAGGACGAGAAGGGTAGCAGCACTGCCGGCGAGGATGGAGTTGACGACAGAGGAGCAGCAATGGAGTTACACGGCGGCTGAGTGCTTGAATTAGGGTACTGAAATTTCAAAATGGAGGATGAGGCCGTGGGATGATGTCAGAATTCGGATGCATGTTTCAACGTTTATATTAAAAATAAATAAAGGGATAGCATAATTTTTGTTTGAGGACTAAATAATTCTGAAATATCATTGTAAGACTAAAAGAGCCAAATGAAATTAATTGCGGAATGAGAAAGACATAATTACCTAATAGCAGTTTCCCCTTAAATTTGGAAAAAAAAATGAGGACTAACAATTAGGGCCATTCTTTTTGCTCTTTCTTCTCTCATTCTGAAATCTCACAGACTCTTTTTTTTTTTTTACTCTCAAAGCTTCGTCTAAGGGAGGTTTATTGACGTTGTCGTCAAGTGGCAAGGATATTGCCATTGTGGTGCGTGCTACGTTCTACAACTAGAGGAAAACACAAAGCAAGAGGGAGGGTCTAATTAAGAGAGAAAACTTGGAAGCCATCTCATTCATACATTTATATGCAGTACATACATATATATATATATATATATATAAAATATACTTATTGAGTGACAAATTAAAAAAAGTACAAAAAATATGGTTGTATATGCTTTACACGTTTCTTCGCAATTATTATCTCTCTTTAGTCTTTTCTCTCTCTCTCTTAAAATGCATCACACACACTCTGTTGAGAATCTAAAAAATTGAATTAATAAATATATCAAAGCTTTCCCATGCTTCCCTAGTAGCATTCCTTCATTAATGAGCTTTTGCTTAGCTTTGGTTGGTTTTATATTCAATATTTGTGTAAAAAGAGATTCGATACATAAATTCACAGCAGAAACACCTTTATTTATAAGTGTGTTAATTTAATTGAAAAAGTTCATGATAATTTACAAATGTGGAAGGAACTATTCATACATGGTATTTGTGATTTTGGAATGATAATACATAAATTAATAGGGATGTTCATAAAACCCGGTTGCCTGCTATGCCCGCCTATGTCCCCAAAAAAGTGCCCAGCCCACCTTAAAAGAAATGGCTCGAAAGAAATACTAGGCATGTTCCGACCAGATAAATTGTCAGGCAGGGTTGGCATTAGGCATGGTATGCTACACTGCACATTTAGCTTTGCCCGCAAAAATATATATAATTTTATTTATATATATTTTATTTGCCTCATATTTATCTCGTAAATCAAATACACTGTTATATCAATATTCAGTGTTTATTATACTTATTTTATTTTTGGATGATTGAGAGTTAGACGTCGTATCATTTACTGCGATCTGTATGACCATTCTCTTTATATATTGGTAGATAAGTAATTATATATCGTTTATTTTAAGCATGACTTCGGTAGCCTATAAAAGGATAATTCAGTTATTTTGAAATTTGTTTTACTTCTTGTTTTTCTAAGATTGTTGTCTCTTTGTTTGGTTAGAATTAAAAGCCAATCAAGAAACTTTAAAAATTTGTTAAACCAAAACAAAGATTGTTTAAATATAACTGATTCCATACTTTTATATGTATTTGGGAGTTACGGGAAAAAAGATATTCTTACTTCGTTAAGAAATTTTAGAAACCAAAAAAGCAATTAAGTTTACTAAAATATAATAACAACATTTTTTTTGGTCATAATCCACTCGTCTCAGTTACTGCAAAATATAGTTTCATAGTATATTAATTAATAACAACCAAATTAAGACGAAGTTGCCATTTTAATATAAAGTTACCTTAAATTATTTAGAGAGACATAATTAATTAATTAATTAATATGGTATATTAATTTGTTGGGCACGGAAGCCCGTCCTACCCAGCCTACATTTGCCCAGCCCAAACTCATTAGGGCTTTTCATGGGCGGGCTGGGCAATGGGTTGCCTTTTCCAACCCATTGATTCTTCAGGTTGGGCATCTGGAAAGGGTCTTGGCTTGTCCAACCCTACCAATGTGCAGCTGTATAACTTAAAAACAGAAATATATCCGTTTGCAAGTGAGTTAATTTAATTAAAAAAGTTCTTGATAATTTACAAGTGTAGAAGGAATTATTCATAACTGGAACTTGAAAATTTGCAACAAGAATACATAAATTAATAACAAAAATATGTCCATTTGCAAATGAGTTAATTTAATTGAAAAAGTTCTTGATAATTTTCAAGTGTGAGAGAATTTATTTACAATTAGAACATGTGAATTTGCAACAACGATAAAAAAAAATTAATAACAGAAATATGTTCATTTACAAATGGGTTAATTTAATCGGAAAATTTAATTGTATGGGAAGGAATATTCACAACTAAAATTTGCGTATTAGCAATGAGGATATGTATACTAACAACAGAAACACGTTAATTTGCAAATAGGCTAATTTAATTGAAAAAGCTGAACATGATAATATAACAAGTCTGGAGGGACTATTCACTAGTGAAATTAGGCACTATGCAATAGGACTATGCACATTAACAATAAGAACTCATCTATTTGTAGGTGAACTAGTTAAATTGAAAAAATTGATTATGATTTTTCATGAGTATGGAGGAAACCATTCACAAGTGGAATTAGATAATTTGCGATACGAATACACGTATTAACAACAACTCATACATTTGCAAGTGGACTAATGTGATTAAAAAAGTTGATATTCACAAGTGGAATTAAGACATTTGCAAGAATGATATGTATATTAACAACAAAAATACATGTATTTGCAAGTAAGCTAGTTGGATTCAAGAAGTTGAATATGATAATTCACAAGTCCCCCCCACACTTGTGAAAAATTAGATTTAACTTTTTCAATTCAACTAGTTCACTTGCAAATAGACGAGTTTTTATTGTTAATGTGCATATCCCTGTTGCAAATTGGCTAATTCCGCTAGTGAATAGTCCCTCTAGACTTATTATATTATCATATTCAACTTTTCAGTCACATTAGCTTACTTGCAAATAGACAACTTTTTCTAGTGAATCAACTTATCTTTATTGCAGATTTCCTAATTCCAGTTGTCAATAGTACACCATATACTTGTGAGTTGGTGGGAAAAGACAGAAGATTAGAATTAAGTGATATGTAACATACTCATAGTATATATTCCCTAAAAAGGAAATTGTGAAAATTCTCTATATACAAATTTTAACATATTTTGTAGTAGCTTAAATTACATCTCAAATAAAAAATATAACAATTGCTATGTCATTGCTTTCTTTTTGGTTGTGTCTTTATCTGTTGACGTAGTTTTGTAATAGCAGCTGACTCCATATTTCTTTTACAAGTAACGAGCCACCAAACAACTCAAACCTTAGTAAAGTGTTTTGATCATATGGCACAACAATAAGTACTGTCAATAAGTTCACACTGGTGCAATAATCATAACTCAGAATAATGAAGGAAGTCATAAACATATAATTCAACTCCTACCACTGTATAATAATGCATGGTAAATTTATAGCATGCAACTTTCCTTCTTACATAAACCTCATACTTGTAAATATACTAATTGTTATGCACTAGTTCTCCTTGTAAATTTAGCTTGTTAATTCATTAGTTCTCCTCGTAAATTACCTAACTTCAATTGTTATACTACTAAATAAAAAATTACTACAATTTACCACTTAGTACAGAATATTCACAAAATCATATGAAATTACAGAGGGCGAATGAATCAGCTAAAAGTAAAAACATCACAAACAAGATAATCGGAAAGCATGACCAATTATAGGAGTTAATATGGAGAGATAAAAAAGACATAACACAATACCCATACCAAAAGAGACATATAGTAAAATATAGGTTGGGATATCTCATTATCAAAATCTCCTTTGCACAGATATTGAATATAAAACCAACCAGAGCTAAGCAAAAGCTCATTAATGAAAGAACAATAAACCTCTCTCAGACGATCTCTGTGAGTTTTGAGAGTGAGAGAACCAACACAATGAATGGCGATGAATCTCCTTTGGACGACTTTTTAGAGTGACAGAAGCACAAGATGGATGACGAGTTTTGAGAGTGAGAAAGGGAAGAGTCTGTGAAATTTCAGAGTAAGAGAGGAAAGAGTGGGAAGAATGACCCTAATTTTGCAGCCCTCAATTTTTTTCTAAATTTAAGGAGAAACAGTTATCATGGGCAATTATGTCTTTCTCATTCCTCAATTAATTTCATTTGACTCTTTTGGTCTTGTTGCAGTGATGTTTCAGAATTATTTGGTCCTAAATGAAAATTATGTTGCTACAGAGGTCCTTAATTGAAACTTTCCCATAAATAAATAAAGAAATTATCAAGACTAAATTGGAGTGTTCCAAAGGTGAATGTACTGTAGCATTTTTTTTTCCATGTACATGGAAAATCATAAAATATTTTGTGGTATATTGAGTATCTTAAAATATTTTTTAGGTGCATCTAGTAATTTATAATATTCTTTAGTGCAAAAAATCTGGAAAAAAAATATTTGAAGTGTTGGATGCACCAAAATATAATTTAGGATACTAAACGCATTCTAAAAAAATAATTTAGAATGTGAGATGCATTACAAAATATTTTAATATATTGAATGCACCTATAAAAATACTTTAAGATAATTGGGTGGATCTTAAGCCATAATTTAATGTTTTAAAATTGTGAATATAATATGGGCAATACTTATATCAAGTATTCTCTAATCACACATAACTATGCATCTTATTTTTAAAATATTAGCATTTAATACTATTTAATTGTGAATTCACATAAAATAAAACTAGACACATGACCATGAATTTCACCGAAGGTTTTTTTCATATAATATCTATTGCCTACTCATTTGTCACAACATTTAAATTTTACTTGAAGTCCAATAAAGTTTTTTTTTTAAAGACCAGCGAATACAATAAAGAAATTAATTCATGATCTGCCACGGTCTCTTTTTCAAAGGGTTCAATGTATAGGAGCAAAATAAAGTGACATATTATTTAAAATTTTTTTTTCATAATTCACATATTTATTATACTCCTCCGGTTCTTAATATAGGACCCAATTGGTGAGTTGGTTTTGGTCCTAAATATAAGACCCATTTCTCATATTTAATCAATTATCTCTAAATTACCCCTATGGATACCCTTTCAACCATAATCAAGTAGAAGAAAAAGATGGAGTATTAAGAAATATGATTATGGTATTTTAGGAAAAACGTGTCATATTTCTTATAATTAACTAACTTACCTAACTTCCTTAATCTAATCAAATTAGTTAAATGGGTCTTATATTAAGGACCGGAGGAGTACTATTTTTCAGTGGTTTGAATTCACGAACTCACGTTCAGAATAATCTTAAGGAAAGTTGAAATTGAAGAAATTTAAGAAAAAACCCATGATAGGTTCCCCTTAATTATGGACCCAATACTCTCAACACGATAAATAATATTAAGACAAAATAATATCAAAAATAAGAAAACATACAGGGTTAACTAGAGCCAATATTCACGATAAATTATTAGTCTGGAAAACCATATAGTAAAATGGTGTCGAATTTTGGAGACGTGCACCTGATAATCACATTTCCAGTCAAGATCTTCTCCATCTGAACCTTAATAATCCCATTTGACTTTGTAACACAATCATTTTGGGTTCCAGAAGACCGTAAACTTGCAATGCACGATAGGACCAAAATGATACATACACCAAACTACCAAAAAATCCAGACGTAGTCCTATATATAATACAAGATTGTGAGGTATGGGATACTCCTATATATATAGAACAAGAGCCATGAAATGAAGGAAGGAGCCTCTCACACATCCAATGCCAAAAGCGCGACCCTTCTTATTGTTATAGTCATTAACACAGCCTTTAACTACAATTCTATATATATCCGTCATCTTCCGCTTCATCTTCATATTAATGTTCCTGAATATCAATTTTATGTAAGCTTTAGTCAGAGCCATATCAGGCAAAAAAGAGATGAACAATTCTGGGGACAAAATGGCCCACACAATCTAGCTAATTAGGACTCAGTTGTCAGTATAAATCCAACAACGTTAATTAAAAACATAACAAACTTGTACAACAATTGGTTTGTGTAACATCCCAATTTTAATTCAGCACAGTCATCTAAGGTTTAGAGGAGCTTACTTGTGTTCATTGATGTATAGAAGCACGTAAGATTGTGAATGAAGGATATATATATATATATATATATATATATATATATATAGTGGGGGTGGGGAGATTGTTGACGAAAAGAGGATATGATTTCTTCAATCATGTTCTCGGCAAAAAATGACTCCGGCTTAGTGTTTTAAATTGATGACAATGATCGATACAAAGGAGAGGAAAGAAAAGATATTTTGGAGAAAAGAAGTTTTCCTCTGATAGGGCTTGATAAAACCTAAGGTAGGTGTTCTAATTCGATTTTACATCCTTCTACTTTAGAGTTATGGATTTTCTGATACTTGAAATTAGGGTTTATGAATGGTTCGATTTCAATTCTAAGGAGTTTCTACCAATTGATTTGTGTTTAAATGAATCAATGGGAGTTGATTATTACTCCTCTGCTATTTAATATAGGACCTAATTGTTGAGTTCATTTTGATTCTAAATATAAAACCTATTTATCATATTTATTAGTTTTTCTTAAATTACCCCTATTGATACTCCTCCAAGCATAATCAAATAAAAGAGGAAGGAAGGATATTAAGCAAGATGATTATGGTGTTTTAGGAAAAACATGTCATATTTCTTATAATTAATTGACTTGCCTAACTTCTTTAATCTGATCAAGTTAGTTAAATAGGTCTTATATTAAATATTAGAAGAGTAGTATATAATTAGTTTAGTTTTGATCCATTACATAATTACGATGATTTCGCCATTAAAAAGGAGGGAGAGGGGGCGGGGGAAGACCCTCGAGTTTTTGCCTTGTAATTTTGGACCAGATCTAAGTGGATTTTCAATGCTAGGACCAAAACCCAAAAAACTAGACCCAACAACAACATTCATAGGAAATTATTAGCACGACAACCATAAAGCATACATATAAACAGCAAAAGTATTAACACTATCGAAAAATAAATGGCAAAATTAATAGATCTTTCATTTTCTTGATGCGTCAATGAATGCTTAGGACATAAATTTAATCAAGGAATCATCAACTTTCATCATTGCGAAAACGAAGTGCTAGACTTAAATTCAAACAACAGAGTGAAATAAGGGCAAACATGGAGTAATTGAACAGCCAAATTTAATTTGATATAAATTCATGTCAGACGATTTTTAAAAATCAAAATGGAGAAAAATAAAGCAAACACAGACAATAGCAATGTTCATATACGTATATTATGAAGATAAATAATGAGATGATATCCATATTATAATAAAAAAGAAAGTCAAATCTTGGAGGAGATTTGCACCTGAATATCATATTCCCAATAGAGTCCGAGTCCCAAAAATGGCTTCTCTATTTTCATTTGCGTTTGAAGCTTATATCCTTCTTTGATCTCTATATGAGGGGGGCTTAGTTTCTCACGATAGCGGGCCTCAAAACATTGGAGAGAAGGACAGAGCATGGTCCCTTTGAATACAAAAGTTAATTCTGGTGGATCAGTCAGTCTAAAAGATCTCACTTTGGGAAGAGTGATAGTAGGGTTAAAAGTGTTACCGCCATTCTCTCTAATTATTTCTTTCATCGACTTACAAGATGCAACAGAAATAGTCTCTAGGTTTTGGAGCTGTGCTAATAATTCTGACGTCATCAGAATCGTCATTTCGCTACATCCACAAATATCGAGCTCTCTGAGATAAAGGAACAGGCTATCCAAGGACAGAGGAAGTGGCATCACTATTTGTGTGAAGTTTTTCAGCCAACGAAGGTACAACCTTTCAACTAACATGACAGAGGCGCAAAATGAGCAAGTGGGAGCGCCACAGAACAAGTACTCCAGCTCATCGCATTCACTTATTTCGAACCGTTCAATTTTTGGTAAATTATTATTATTTTTTTGGACCGATAAAGCACGACAAAGCCAAGTTGTCCTTGTCAAATGGTCACACTTGCTTATAATCAACTCTTTGACGTCTCCTGGAAGTACCGCTACTCTATTTGCCCAATCAATACCAAATAAAAACACCCTTTTCAAGTGGCAGGCTTCTACATTAAATGAATAATCATCACCACAAGGTCGTATGACTAAACTTAGATAATAACTTTTGAGCCCGCGATCTTCATCTAGGAAACTTATAACAAAGTCATTAAACTTTTCAATATCATAAAAAGTGACTGATATAACTTTCAGCTTTCTCAAACCTCGTAGATCTGCTAACGTTAAGTGCCTTCTCATCAACAGAGACTGTAGATTGGTCAATTTGGATATTGTTGATGATGAGATTGTGAACATATATGTATCTTCTAGATTCAAAAATTCAAGATTCACCAACAATTCCAAGCCACAAGGTTCTTCACTGATTGCAGTATATGAAAGGTCCAACTCTATTAAACGCCACAGTTTTGCTAATGAAGGGACATACTTCAATCCTTTACATCGTGAAAGTAATAATGCAATGAGACATTCCAAGTTAGATACAGATTTGGGCAAATGCCCAATGTTTGTCCGAGACAAATCAAGTATTTTAAGGGCAGGCATGTTAATAAAAAAATCATCTGGAATCCGTAGGAAACAACTAGAATCTAACAGTAATGTAGAAAGTTTAGAGCATTTGGGAGATGTGTCATTAAAAATTTGTGGTACCTCGCTTCCACTTAGAAAAACATTCTGCAAATTTTCATTCCATTTTCCATTCTCTGACAATCCTATTAAATTCATACCATGTTTTGTCATGATTTTTTCAGTCTTCTTTGCAATAGTGAGAGCCATGACCTGAAGTAAAGTGTGCACTCTGCATGTCCCATTCTTTTTCAACAACAAACTGCTATTTTTTAACTTTTGCCACATGGCATAACCTTCATTATATCGCATCGTGAAGCTCTTTGTCCCATCTGTCCATTCCCCATAGAAAAATCTTTTCATAAAAGGCTTAGTAACAATATCCAATACAGTCCCCTTAACACTCAATGCACAGTACAAAAAAAACCTTTGCAATTTATTGTTTAAGAAAGAATAACTAGATTTCAATACCTGAAATACCCTCTCATCCATATGATATTGCCCGTCACCCATGTTTTGAAGGCATTCCAACAAATGATCCCATTCTCTTATGTGCTCTTTTCCCTTCATGCTTCTTGCTATCATAACAATTGCAAGGGGCAAACCCTCACATTGTTCTGCCACCGCCCTTGCTTTAGTCTCCACCCCAATCGGTTGTATTTGATGGACTCCAAGAGTCTTTGTAAACAAATCAAAACCATCTTTTTTGCCTAGAGGTTCTACTTCTATTATGTTCTTCATGCAATTCATACTTTGACACACTTCCCACAATCGAGTTGTCAAAATCAATTTAATCCCATTATTTGAAACTGGAAATCCAACCTCTTCCAAATAGATAGGATTCCAAACATCATCTAAAATAAGGACACATCTAGTTATGTGTTTGAATGCATGCAATAATTTCCCTGATATCCTTTTGACATCACACTCATCAGATATTTCTAAATTAATTGATCTTGCAATGGCCTTTTGCAACTTACAAATGCTATTATCATATTGTGACACAGTGACCCAAATAATATGCTCCAAGTCATCACCAGCTTCTTCTAAAAGTTTGTTATGCACATGAGTTGCTAAAGCTGTTTTCCCTGCTCCGCCCATTCCCCATATCCCAACAGCTGACACCTCATCTTCTGTTATCCATTTCCATATTTGTTGAGTACTCCTTTGAAACTCTTCTCCCACTAAATCAATTGTCGGCAACAAATAACCTCTAGAACATTCTAGCAATAAGAGTAAGAATAATCCATTAACATGAGTTCACAAAAGGAATTATAGATTTCAAATGCAGAAAGTAAGAAGAACAAAATAGAAATAAATTCAATATATTGCATTTAGATATCCTTTACCATGTCTTTAAAACAAAGTAATAATCATCTAGCATGATTTGATGATAGCGGTTACTCACTTCAGGAGAAATTACAAAGAATGTATAAATATTTTTTTACAAATCACTTCTCAAAAAAAGTATATATAGTTTAAGTTGAAGCATATACCTGTTTTCAAACGAACATTTTTTCTCTTCGCTATATTATCAGAATCATCCAATTCCATGTATGCCCCTCGTCTTCCAACATCTTCAACCCACTTTCTTTTAGTTCCACGTAAATCTAAATCTTCTTCAGTATGGGCTTTTGCATAACTTCTTGCTGCTTCATCATATAGTCTTTCTTTCTCATTATTCAGGTTACTCTTGAGTAACTTCAAAGCCAAATCCAACCTTTCTTTATCACTGTCAAACTGAAATTTGTCCATATGTATTATTTAATATATGATAGTGTTCATGTATTCATGTGCATGCATGTGTATAAGAGCATTTAGCAAAACTAATTTGCAAGTGACCATACCTGAAATAAGGGATTTTGCTTCACATAATGATCTGATTGTTGCATATAATTAATAACAAATATACCACAATCATGTCTACATATTGAAAAAAAATATGATATGGTCAATATGCATACTTGTTTTAATAAAGACTACAATTTAAAAACAAATCATAAACTCACCCATTACGCTGTAATAAGATATTGCTCGCCATTCTCCTATCAAATTTCGTGAACATAACATTTTCAAAGAGATTATCCATGGCAAGCAGCTACACAAAAAAGATACATCCTAAAGAATTAAAAGATCAATCTATTACTTGCATGTATATCACGTGCATCTTTGTAATACTTACCAGTTTCTCTATTGTTTGGTCGCGTTCAATTTTATCCGTAAATCGATCACATAGAGAATCCCATATTTCAACTTCCTGATTCTTCATATGAATAATATATAGATAATAATGTCCACATGAATTTTTCCCAACATGAACAGGAATAAATATCTGTGACATGCATGTGATCAAACAAATCAAATTGATATACAACCAAAAATAGTAATCATTATGAGAAATGAAACATCAAACTAGATTGAAAGATAATACCTTCTCACAATCTACCAAGTCCGACATGTAATTGGCTCTCATATTATGCCGTCAAACAAAGTCAAGGAAAGAACTTACATCACCACTATTGAGTGCTACATTCTATAACGAAAGAATCCTTAATTAAATATTCTTGTCAATTAAATTGTCTTTGATTCAATAACTAACAAATATCATCCAACTGAAAAGGGAATAAGAAATCACCGAAAACATCACCGGAAGATACCAATTCGAAACTTTACTTTTGTTTCTCCTTTCATTGTCAGTGAGGATATCAGCAAAAATATTTATTACCTAAGAAAATAGGAAAATTAAACAATACCATATAGTGAACCCCTTGCTCAATAGTAACAAAATAGAATAAAAGTAGGGTTAAGGTACAAATTTATCCCGAAAGTTTAAAATTATAGCAATATTGCCTCATATCATTAAATATATTAATAGCCAACATTACTGTAACATCAGTTTTTTAGCAGTAGGAGACAATATTGCTACGATTTTAAAACCCAAAAAAACTTTTAAGTACCTAATGCTTCTAGGTAAAAACTTTCAGAACAAATTTATATCTTAACCCATGAAAGTATTAGTAAATACTCACGCAAGAATCCAAATGAGCCCGTGGTCCAAGTGTGGTCAATTTAGATTGACTCAGATGTGTACCTCGATGCAATGAAAAAATTACACATCTATCCCTAAAGAACATGTAAGGTGAATGATTTAATTAGGCTTCACATTAGAAAAACTACACGCTACTACTTACGCATAATATATACACATATATATAGTTGTGAGCATATGAATCTAACCTCAAACGCTCAAAAACATATTGTATCAATTGTAAGTCAGGTTCGTCCACAACATTATTGGGAACACAAAAAGGGCCGACCTTAATCCTCCCTTGATGCATAGCTTCTGAGTCGATTTGAACTTGCTGGGGAGCCTTCATCCCTTCCCACATTGTTTTGGGGGACATGTAACAATCAAGCATTCTTTCATGGAGTTTGTTATGATCTCTCGGTCCTATTTTAAGTATAATTAATGAGTACATTAATTAGTTGCCAAAGTCACAGTATAAATTCAAACTTTCTAAACTACGAGTTAATAGTCGGCTACTAATTAAATTAGCTCTCATATAGTTCATATGAATCATTCCTCACTCCAATATATGATAAAGACTGAGGAATATCTTATTTATTAGAATTAACATACACTAGTCATCACAATCCACAATTTATATAATCCAGAAAACACGTGAGGTGAAAAAAAATCCCAAAAAAAACATGTGCTGATATTTAGGCGAAGAAATATTAAAAATAACAAAATTTATTGACACTCCTTTTATGATAAACTAATTTCACACAACAGTAATTACTGTTTAACTTCATTTATATTCACGTTGGAAAGGATAACAAAATATACTTATGTTATTTATACTCGAAAATGATACTTCAGTCTCTCTTAAGGAGATTACTACACTTTATTTCTTAGTAGAAATTAAAAACCGAAATCCTAACCATACCCTTTCAAGGCATACCAACATACTACTTCTCTCTCCTAATTCTTAATATAAGACCCAATTAACTAATTTGAGAAGATTAAAAAAACTAAATAAATTACTCTAAAATGTTTATATTTATCATTTTCTTCAAATTAATTTGTCAAACTTATAAATTACTACCTCTCATGATTAATATAAATAGGGATATTTTGGGCAAAAGTGATAAATAAGGATATTTTGGACAAGAGACAAAAAATGAACTGATATCTTATATTTAAAAACAAATAGAATTTTCAACTAACTTTTATATTAAAAATAATAGACAAAAAATTCATTAAAAATATGATATAATTAAGTCATTTCCTTGACTTTATTAATCTTTCTGTCAATAAAATAGTATACATCATTATTCATTCAAATTAAAATAATATTATCTCGTACCTTGTGAATGAAAGTGATCCTGTTTCAGGCTGGTGTCTTTGGTGAAAAGAGGAGCAGTACAAGGTCGAATACCCTTACCCTTGATTTGATAAATATGAGATTTGATTCGATTCGTACTTGCTGCAAATTCAAATTCACAATGATTGCACTTTACTTTCTTCTCCCCTTCCAATACAGTGACGTGTTTCCACGCTTCAACATCCTTAGGCCTTCCACCAGTTGATCCTTCTTTCCCCATTATTCCTTATAAATAGATATGGAATATGGATACCCTAATCAAAGCAAAACTATATAGCAGAAACAATAACCGAGCAGCGTAAATAAAGAGAGAACTTAAAGAAGTTACCTGCATCAGGATTTTGGAAGAGCTGAGATGGATGATTTGAAGCCAGCAGAAAATAAGGAAGAAGATAATAGCAGTGTCTTCTTTGATCCAAAGCTATGAAACTATGAAGCCAAACTTTGTCCCATCCCAAGGTACAATCAACCGAAACTAAAGATGCAAAATCACAATAATCAGAAGACGGACCGGTTGGATCTGATCAAGGAGAAGTCATGGAGGCTGCTGAAAGTGCAAGACTCCTTCTAGCTTGTGATTAAGTTGAGACTTGCTGGCAGGTTGCTCCCCTCTTGACTGGAGAAAGCCTGAAGTCGCGTTGCAAGTTCGAAACTCTGAGGAGGTATTGCGAGGAAATGATGGTAGACTAAAGTCACATCAATAATGGAGCAGGGAGATTAAAGTTTTGTCAGTCCCGTCAATCCCATTGATTATTGCGTGTGAAAGAGCAGAAAGAGAAAAGAATTGATGTGCTGAACGCAGAGCGAAGTATATTTTTCATTGAAAAAATTGTAAAAAAAGATTTTGAAAACTGAAAAAACACAAATAAAGACTTTTAACAATTTTATTTTGAGTTTTGACAATTTTAATAAATCAAATCACAATTTGATTGAAAGAATACCAAATGATAAGTTGATTATGGGAAATGACAAGTTTACTTTAATGAATGACAATTTCAGTAGACCAAATCACAATTTGACTGAAAAGCATTTCAGACATTTCACTACGATTTGATATTTACAAAAATAAAACCAGGTTTTTATTTACTATTTTCTAAATTAAGAGTCCCAGATCACAATTTTATATATTTTAGGGGTCTTTAGTTGTAATTTTCCTAAAAAATTTTGATTTTCTAATTAGTTTTCCAAAAGATCTACTAAATACATGCATATTAATTATCATTAAAAAAAATTTTAGTATTTTTTTGGGTTTAGATATACCTAAAAAATATATAAGGGTGTTGAATGCATTACAATACTTTAAGATACATGATACATTTAAAAAAATATTTCAAGACGATTTGACGCATAGAGAAGTGATAAAAAAATAAAAAAAAGGGAAAAAAAAGAAACTAATAAAATGGAAAAAAATTATAAACAGATAAACACCTTATCCATTAAAATATTGATTATTATTTTTTCATTATTAAAATACAAATATATTTATACTTTTTAATTAAATTATATTATTTTAATTATTATCAATTTAACCAAATTTAACCTATTGACCCTTAACTTACTGTTTTGACTATTGACTAACCTGATTTTTAGTGTCTTAATTTTAAGCACTCTTACATGTGCTCTATATGTTATACACTGCAAATTTAATTCTTTTGATATCTCCAATGTTTATTATTAATATTTTGAGTCCCATTTAGGGTTGTTCACAGGGCGGAGTTTCCGTCCCCTCTCCCTTCCTGAGACTGTTCTTGTCCTATTAGAACTAGGACAAAAAGAGGATGGGTCAAAACATCTCATTCTAATTTTTTTTACAAACCACTTTAATTTTGGGTTTGAATATTTTTTATGTTTAATATTTGTTTTTTATTCTATTTTTGAAGATAAAAATATTAAAACAATATTATGTAGCAAGTCTAATTATAAAAAAATATAAAAACAATACTGTGAAAAAACAGTAAAAGAAATAATATATAATAACTTTATGAATTGTTTTATTAAGGAAGGAGATTATACTGAGATAACACTAGTCTACGACTTAAGAACTGAAAATCATTGTACAAAAAAAATATTATTAATAAGTAAATTGAATAATCTAATAATAATTATTAATAAGTAAATTTACAAAAAAAGAAAGAAATGGGAGAAAATACCACAAGACTTGTAGTTGTCATGTCTCAAAATCTTTTTTATCTTGTTCCCTCCCATCCTGTCTCAAATTGATTGGAATGAGACAAATTGAGCATTTATAGTCTATAAGCAATAAAAATCCTTGTACACTCTTCTCCTCTAATAGAACATCCAATACTTGGTTCATAAATCAACTTTTTCTCTTAGAATATAGGATCTGTTTGGCAGAACGGTGAAAATCCCCTATAAGCACGTTTCACGTAAACCGAAACAACTTTTCTCACATACTTGCCTCGTATTCTGTAAATTACTATTAAAAACAGTTTATAAGCCACTTATAAGTTGTTTCAAACAAGCCTATAATGTTGATTTTTCAAAAACACCTTTAAAACTCCCCTTTGATTTTTTTTTTTGGACGAAAAGGTTATCCATATTTTCTCGATGATTATGTGCAAAGACAAAAGAAATTGGATTGTTTAATAAACTAGTAGAAATATTGGTTCAAGAGTTAATAAATCATATCGGAGTCAGATTAAAGTTAAACTAATAATAATTAAAATGTGTAAAAATATTTTTATTTTAACCATAAAAATAATATTTTATCTTTTTACTCCTCCGGTCCTTATTATAAGACCCAATTTGACTTTTTATTTGGTCCTAATTATAAGACCCAATCCATTTTGTCTCTTATATTTATGCATTTTTTTCCAAGATAATCCTTTTAATAATGATAGTTTTAGCCAATATACTTAATTAGCAAGGATATTTTAGGAATAACAACACTTATTTATTATAAATAACCAACTTAACTTGCTTCCTTAATCTCCTCAAATAAGTCAATTGGGTCTTATAATTAGGACCGGAGGAGTATTTATTTTCTTTCACTTTTTAGGGTTTGTTTGGTTGGAGGAAAGGGTGGGGGATGGGAGGGAAAATGAGCCCTTCCCTTCATTGGTTAAAAATTTTGAAGGGGAAGAAAGCCAAAATGTCCCCTCCCCTCCCTCTCCCCATTTGAGCTCCCTCC
Organism: Neltuma alba; assembly: GCF_004799145.2. Taxonomy (NCBI): domain Eukaryota; kingdom Viridiplantae; phylum Streptophyta; class Magnoliopsida; order Fabales; family Fabaceae; genus Neltuma; species Neltuma alba. The sequence continues at coordinate 239,851 of NW_021635606.1, read as the reverse complement.
AAATTGGAGATTTTTGGAGGGGGCTAAATTTTTGGATTATCATACTCTTATGGTTTTTTAATATTTCATTACTACCCATTAAATATATTATTATAATATTTATTTCAAATAAAAAAATATATATCCTAAGTATAAAAATATAAATTATTATAATTAAAAAAGTATATTATAAAAAAATGAATTAAAAATAAAAAATTATTTAAATAAAAAATTATAATATTATAAAATTAATTTTTTATAAATATATTATTTATTAAATATATTTTAAAGCTGAAAAAAGGAATAGCCTAAAGAGAATAAAATTTCATTTTTCTTAGAGAATATAAAATTTATTGATTTGATTATTTCAAATATATTAATTAGAATAAAAAATTACTATACCAGTTTTTTAATGTACGTATTAGCATAATAAACTGAATTTTTATTAAATTATATAATTAAAATTAAAATGTAAGTTAATTTATATAATATAGTAATAAAAACATAAACTAATATGTAAAGATAAAACAATAAATTAATTATTACTATTTTTTCCCTTCCCTCCTTAATCAAATAAAGTATCATTACATATCATTTTTTTTAATCGAACTAAACAGACGAGGATAAAACCTCCCCTAAATCAAACAGTTCTTATTCTCCCCTCCCATGACTTGGTTTTACTTTTTCTTTTTCTTTTTCACTTTTTCTCCACTCTTCCCTCTCTCTCCCCACAGGCATCCATCAAATCATATCACTTGCTTTCGTTTTTCTTATCTGCTGCACGCTGATCTGGTCTCCTCTCTCTCTCTCCAAGTCTCCCTCTCTTCTTTCTTCCTTGTGCCCTTGCCTTTAATGAAAATCTCTTTTCTCTCTCTCTCTCTTTCTCTTTACCTTTCATGAGCACCACGAATGCCGGAGATAGCCACTTAGCTAGTAGCGACATCATGGGGTGCGAATGAATGGAGCAAGAAGTGAAGATTGAAGACCACGCTGATGTCACAACCACGAGCATTAACGAAGTTCGATCGGAATACGGAGTTTAGCAATGACGGGCGCAAATGAGTTTTAGGCAAGGACATTTGGAGTATTTTTTTTATTTCTTTCATTTTTTTCCCTGAAATTGAAAAATTATGACTTGGGCAACCTAACAACCCAGCAGGTTAACTAGTTATTCTCCGTTCGTACCCAATTAAACTGGTTTGCACCGGGTTGTTTCCCATCAGGTTTAGGAGCTAAACCAGATCGGTTTTCAGTCCAACTCGCTTGATCCGGTCTGATTTTTCATTATTTGCTTACTTTAAAAGCTATATTTTAGTTGTTTAACCCTAATAATCTAATAACAAAAATGATGAAAACATTATCAAATATTCACATATTAAGTTTAATTTTTAAAACAATCATGATGATTACATTTAAACTAATAATTTTAGGGTAGTTAAATGACTTAAAATATAGTTTTTAACGTTAAAAAACCAAACCAAAATTTTATATAAAATTAAAATATATATATACTTTACTCTATTATATTATGATACTTTGATATACACACACACCTGTCATAGTATTTGTACTTATGGTGAACTGAAGGAAGAGAGAGCTTGTATATATGTAGTTCAAATGCTTCTCAATGAGATAAACAAGGGTCATAAGCCCTCGTCTGTAGCAATATCTAACCAACCCCAAAGGTCGAAGCATACGGAGCCTCAATACAAAAATTACCAAGAAGAGCTGCATTGGATGTAGCTGCCATACACATCGTGCTAGGGTTATGAGTTGCCATTATTGTTGTTATTGCGCTTGAATGAGTAAGCTCGACGAGCCACTGAGCCCAAAGGCATGGGCTATTGTTACTACTGCAATTCAGGGCTATATTCCACGTGCAGATTATTTGAAAGCCATGTCAACAATCGCTTTTATCACATACTACTTCCGGTTTTTAATATAAGAACTAATTATGTTGTACATCTTGTGTGTGGGTGTGTCAAGGAAGAGTCACACACTGCTTGGGATTGTGGGGGTCCAAGTGATAAGTGAACTTGGACTACTAACAAGTCAAGAAGAGAAATGAGCTCACATGCAGAACAGGCCACCAGAGACAAATCCGGCAATTTCCCTTTACTCCTTCTGTGCGAGCCAAATACGGTATTGGGCAAATTATTAAAAATATCTATCTAAATTTTAATTACAATTTATTCCTCTTCAATGTTCGTAACCAAAGATTTTATTCTTCTTAAATAATCATTAAACAAGTTAATTACTACTTGAAACTACTCATTTAATTATGAGTTAATTTTCATTAAATGTGCCCAATGGTATTGTGATCTGTAGCCTATAAAAGGGGCATGAGACGGAAGTTCAGAGGGCCCGCCATGCTCTAAGCTTTCAGGCAACTATCTTCCCTCCTCTGGTGTTCTGCCTTATTGAGTTTTTTTATCTTTCGTTATTCTGCTCACCCTGCTCTTACAGGAAGAATCCGTTTAATCCTGGGGAGTGTCGTTTATTGCTTTGTCGGTAGTTGCGGAATAGCTCTTAAGGACCGTGTCTGTAGGACACGACTCGGATTTGCCGTTTCTCTACAGGTGTTGCCATCAATAGGGTTTGCATAGCATTATAGAGGACTTGGAAGATCTGTTGGACTTTGGGAGAATTTAAATGCTGCCGCCAACAAATTAAAGATTCAATTTAATCTTAAATATAAGACTTCAATTCACTTTGTCTTATAAGTATTTATCCATTTTTTTCTTTTAGGAAATCTCTATACGGAAACTACTCACATGTTACGGAGTTTCTTTTGTATTGTAACAAATTGTAAATAAATTGTAATATTAATATAATTAATTATTAATTATATATTAATTTTATTAATATATTAATTCTATTTATAATTGTTAATTATATTTATAAGAGAATTTTATTATATTTTATAATTTTTATTATATTTCTATTTGATCACATATTATGCGAAACGAACTCTTTTTATGCTAAAAGAATCTTATTTTAAATTAGAGTATATACTCCTCCGATTCTTAATGTAAGACCTATTTAACTAATTTAATTTATTAATAAGGTTAAGTAAGGAAGTTCATTATAAAAAAATATGAATTTTTTTTCTAAAACACTATAATAATCTTCTTTAATATCTTCTTGAGGTGAGCAAGAAACCCATTACTCGCTAACCTGCCCATAGCCCAATAAATTTTTGCCTGTTTAAGCCCGCCCAATTAACTCAAATAAAAAACGATAAATGGGCAGGCTTAAATGGGCAGGGTAGCCCATTAAATGGGACAGGCTACAGGCAAGGTATTGGGTTGTCCATACCCGGCCATTTAAGTCTTATTTTTTTAGAATATTTTTAGTTTTCATTAAATGACTATATGTAAGGTTGTGTGATTGAAATGGTTGATATTATGTTATGTTATTTCATATTTGGTCTGCCATTTGATATGCAAACTTTATTGACAACTTTACAAGGTTGCATACGAGGTAGCTATACTAAAAAATTACCAAAAAAAAAATAAAATAAATGGGTTACCCCATAACCTGATTAACCCAAACGGGTTGCCCCATAACCCATTTAATACGGACTTAAATGGACTGCTACTGGGTTATGGGCTAGCCCATGCCCATTTATTCATAAATAGATGGGCTATGGGCCAACCTTCGAGCTAGCCCATTCCGCCTGTTGCTTAGCTCTAAATTATCCTCCCTCTCTCCTACTTAATTATGATTGAGGAAGTATTAATAAAAGTAATTTTAAAAAATTAATAACTATGAAAAGTATGTCTTACATTTAGGACGAAAATTAACTCAACAATTAGGTTTTACGTTAAAGATTGGAAGAATAATATTTTTTTAAAGAAATCCTATTTGTCTGATAAAATTCCCTCTCTTTTTTGTTTGTGCACTTTTCTAGAGCCGGGAAAACAGGCCGAGCTCATCGGGCAGGCCTGTTTAGGCCCTAAAATGATGAGGACTGGACTTGAAATTTTTCCCCTCAAATAGAAAATAGGCCCTGGAGAGCCGAGGGCTTAAAAGAGCCTACCCTAGAGGGTCGAGAGCCGACTTGTTTAGGCCCTTTTATAATTTTTTTGGTTTTTTTAAATTTTTTATGTAATTCTAATATTATTAATTTTTTACATTGTTAATAATATTTTAGATATTTAGTTATTATTATCATTTTAAAACTAAATTTTACAGAATGATTTAATTTATTTAGTTTTAGACAATAATTTGTCCAATTAAATTTTTAAAAAATGGGTTGATTTGAACTTTAATAATGATTTGATTTATATTATATGCGTTGATATTTTTAAACTATATATATATATATTTGATAATAGAGTATTTTATACTTATATAACTTGTGATTCTATAATTTGAATTAGAAATTCATGAGTTTCTACAACAATGTTTCTCACATTAAAGTAAAATAATAGCTAGATTGCAAAATTCAAAAGTAAAATTCCTATAAAGAAGAAAAATTTGATATTTTTGTTACAAAAAAAAAGTATACTTATGACGAAGAATAATTTATCATAGTAATTATGAAGTTTCAAAAGATTAATGATAGTGTTTACTTATTGCACAATTGCATTATAGATAAAACTTTTGGATGTTGTTATCTTGTTGATGAATGTTTTAGATGTTCTTAGATGTTGATGGATATTTATATATGATGATATTTTGTATTTGTGACTTAATTTTATTCATATTTATGTCTTTTATTAACAATTTCATTGGTTTATTTTTATTTTTTGATAAAAAATATGAGAAATATAAAAAATAGTATTTTTTCTTCAACGGGCCAAAAACCCGCAGGTTAGCCCTAAGCCTGTCAGTTTAAAGGCTGGGCCTAACAAATTGGGGTATTTTTAAAATTTTGGCTTTGAAAAACCGGCCCTTTTAAACCCGTTAGTCCTGAAGGGCCGGCCTTGATTCCTACCTCTACACTTCTCTATTACTTCTTATATGCTTATATGTTATATGTAATAAATAAAAAAATATTATATCTCATCAAAATACGGTTTCAATACACATAATTAATAAATATATTTTTTTAAAAAATATTTATTTATTATAAATAATTAACTTAACTAATTTTTTTTTCATACAGGAAGCAGCAAAAATATGATCCCACAAAGTCAAATTAACATCGCAACCGTTTTGAGGTTGTAAATTTGACCTTGATTATAATATTTTGAAGCTGTTTCTTGTTAATTGAAATTTCAGTTCAAATTTCTTTTGATTTTAACTTATTTTTAGCTTAATAATAATTAAACTCAAATTTGACCTGTACCGACAACTTAAGTGTAATTTATTGCAAATTTCCTTGCAGTATCTTAATCTTTTTCTTACTTTTCAAAAAATGAGAAAACCAATCAAAATAAAGTTTTCACTCCCCCTAATAATTAGAACTTAATCATCTTTATTAATATTACATCATTTGTATATATATTTTGGGGATTTGATTCTTGTTCCTGTCTATATATATTGCCTGATCATGACAAATAGATATTTCATATCTTTAAGCAACGTTTACAAGAATATGCTTACCATTTATTATTTTATTTTAAAATCTGATTTTTCCATTATACTATCTCTGATCCTAAATATAAAAGCTAATTGAGTAATTTGAATAAATTAAGAAAATAAGTTAAGTAGTTATTTGTAATAGATAAGTGTTGTCTTTCTTAAAATATCCTTACTAATCAAGTGTATTCACTAAAACTACTATTATTAGAAAGATTACTTTGAGAAAAATGGGATAAATATGATAGACAAAATAGATTGAAATCTTATAATTAGGACCAAAGTAAAAGTCAAATGAGATTTTATATTAAGGATAGGAGGTAGCACTTAACAATATTAGTACCATGTTGACAAATATGCATTATAATCAGTGTGAAGGTATTTAAGAAAGATTAAAAAAAACAAAGAAAGACATAAAGGGCAAGTGAGTTGATTCAAGTAATTCAATTATAAAATTTATCAAATGCCATTATGAGTAACTAATTTGAAAAAAAAAAAATCTTCTACTTTACTTGTTAAAAAAGAGAGAAATAGTAAAAAGAAAAACTTAAAAGTCTTTCTTTACCGAAAGTGATATTCAAAATTTTAGAAGTTTAGCTAGTATATAACATCGCGCAAAATATCAAATTTACACACTTCTCTTAAAATAAAATTTATCATCCGGTTTCGTCTAATTTTAAACTTTTTAAATAAAACGCTCTCAATTTAAATTGTATTTTAACACTTTTTTCCCAAAATTTCAGTTCTTTGTTATTCTTTATAAAATTAAATGTCTTTCTCGCATGTCCCCCCTGAATTTCATGTTAAAGTTATTAATATTAAATAGCTTCCCGTTGTCTAGTATCAATTTACTTAAGCAACATATATTTTCTGAAATGGTACGCATACTTGCTTGCGCTATCATCTAGAAGGTCCAAACTGACCGTCCACAATCCCAGTTGTAATTAATTTTTATTCTAAATGTGAGAAGTAAATAATTAATTTGTAGATATTTAAAAAAAATTAAGTTAATTAATTATTTATAAAAATGTGAGCCGATTTTTTTAAAATATCATTTTTAATTATTTACATATTTCCTCGATGAAAAACATGCTTAATATATATGTGAAATTAATAAGGAGGGTTAGAGAAAAAAATTATAAATTTGGGAGATAGTGATTTTTTTTTTTTGAATTAACAACTTGAAGCCACAAAGGGGATAGAATGTGCAACCTCTCGCTCATAGAGGAGAATTCACGCAATCAAATTATGAGATTTCCTAAACTCTAACTAAATCTTAAAAATCAAATCAGGAAATATATGTTTGTTTGACTGACTTAAAGCTAACTTTTACAGATGGAATATTAACCCAAATTTTAGTTTTGGAATGGAAAACAAGAAGTTGTTTTCAGGAATCTTTCTTAAATTTTGCAAACCAAAAAATCAAAAACTGAAATTGGGAAAATGATAGCCAAGCATGAGCAACTTATCTTAACGGCAACAACATTGTCAATGATAGTGAATGCAGTGTGTGTATGGTTCTCAACTTCTCATGAATTTAAACGAGCAAGCAAAGATAAGTTGGGGGGAAAACATGTGAAGCTAAGCCAAGTCAGACTTTAATTTCAACAGGTCCATCTCATAACACGTTGTATTGAGCCTAACTTTTGGCCCGTCATATGTTTTTTTAGCCTAAGTCTAACCTTTATAAAGGTTTGGCCTCCTGGTAATACACACACACACACAAAGGTTTGGCCTAATTTGAAGCCTATTAAAAAACTTTATACTACTTCCGGTCTTAAATATAAGAGTTAGTTAACTAATTTGAATAGATTAAGAAATTAAGTTAAATTAGTTATTTGTAATAAATATGTATTGTCTTTCTTAAAATATTATTACTAATCAAATTTATTGGCTAAAACTATCATTATTAGAAGAACTATCTTTAAAAAAAATAAAAAAAATATGAGAGACAAAATTGATTGAGATCTTATATTTAGAATCAAAATAAAAGTCAAATAGAGTCTTATATTAAGGACCAGAGGTAGTATTTTTAAAAACTTCTAAAAGGCTAATAGGCTTAGACTTCAAATAGGGCAAAAATAAGTTGTCTTTTAACACATTGTAAATAGATCATAATTACATAAATCAATTCAAAATTATAATAACTCTATCCAAATTATCTAAAATGCAACATAAAATATAATATTATAACATGTACAAATCGGTTGACAAGCTTAATATGCTTTTCAAAAAGCTTGAGCTTTATTTGTTCAGCAAAACAAGCCTTCAAAAAGGATGAACCTACTCCTATTTTTAAACAAACTAGGTCGTTTAGTCTATTTCCTTCCCTCAAAACGTGACTGGTTTGATTCTCCATGCCTGCTCTGCAACAAGAGCATCATTTGCAAAAACACAATTATTCTTCCCCGCTTCAAAAGCTAAGGTTTCAGTTATTTGTTGTTCTGCATATAATTAACTTGTCTTTCTCACGTGTCCAGCTCTGTAAATTATTATAGGTAGAAATTAACATGGCTAGATTATACTACCTCTAGTCCTAATTATTAAACCCTGTTTGTAGACTCCAAGTAAAGTTTTATAATTAAGATCAAAGGTAGTTCAAAATTTTCGTGAATTGTGAGCTGTGTTCAAATAATGTCACTAAATTTTAAATTGAACAATAAACTCCCCTAAACTTTCAAATCTTGACAAATAACCTCAACCATAAGTTATAAGGAAAAATCATTGCGCAATTTCACATAAGCAATCTAACCATTAAAAAGTCTCATAATAAGTAAACAGTATGCATTTATTGTAATTTTCTGAATGAAAATTTGTCATTGCATTTTGCTCACTTGTTGTGAGACTTTTAATAATTAAATCGTTTATGTAAGACTGTTGAGTAATTTTTCATACATTATATACCTACTTAAATTTATATTTTATGTGCACACAATCCCCTTGGACTTTGATTTATACGCAGATAACACCCTTAAATTTAAGCTATGTGCAAATAGGTAATCAATAAAACTAACAGTAGAGGAATTACTGCATAAATGTGAGAGTTTAAGGGATTTATCTTAAAGTTTCAAAAGTTAGAATTTAGAAAACTTATCTATCATAATATAAAGTTGAGGGAATTGTGTATCATTTAGCCAATTAATATTAAATTAGTTTTTCCATCCCTTGTGCTCTTTTTTTTTTTAATAAATTATAATGATTATTCCAATAGTTTTCAGTTGAATAATAAGAATGCACTGCCTCCCACGACACGACGTTTTCCGCTGCATCAAAATGACTTGACCAGGGGCATGGTCCGGTTTTTATCTTTTGTTCTTTTTCAGGGTTAAACGTGCTCAACATTTTAAAGTATTTTGTAATTATATATTAAAATATTTTTCAGGTACATTGAATATTTTAAAATATTTTGTAGTTCATCGATATCATGAAGCATTTTTTAGGTTGTCTAGCACCCTAAAAACTACTGAAAAAATATTTTATAGTATTTGATATATATTTGTTTAAAGAACTTTTTGAGGAGCTAATGACAAAATTAAAATTGTTTATGAAATGATACTTTAAAAACATAATTACTTCTGAAAAAAATTAATACTTTAGTAGTAAAATTATACCACCAAATATTTTAAGGGTACTCAATGCACTTTATAAAATATTTTAAAGTGCTGAACGTATCTACAAAATATCTTAAAATGTTGGGCTCACCAGTTTCTTTCATTTTATCCTAATCTTTTATCAGAAAATATTTTGATGTAGATATTCAAAGCTCATAATTTAACTAAAAATAGTAAAAGCTATGTTGAAATTTCATCGAGGATAATAAAACTTTTTTGATCCTTGAAGTCTGCCTCAATTGTTAATTTAACCCTTGAAATTTAATTTTTATTAGTCGAGTCTTAACGGTTCGTTGGAAGACATATAATCCTAAATAGGTATATGGTAATTCCATTAGTAAAATGCATTCTTTTGTTAAAAAACTTAAGCATGACAAACTCTTAAGATCAAATAATAATATAAAATTATATATAAAACTTTAAGACTTTGATTCATAAAAATTAAAACTTTATGAATGAAATTGATAGCTGAGACGTATTTGGCAAAACCATTTTGAAGGAAGTTAAAAATGCTAATAGAACAAAATTAAATAGTTAATTAAAAGAAAAAATATATGTATTATATTAATAAAAATTGAAAAGAAGCATAAGTATCTTCAAAATGGTTTTCCAACATATACAATAGATCCAAAGTTTCATTATCCCTTTTATCAATAATGAAATTTTTTTTTTCAAGTTGAAATTATATAATAATAAAATTTAAATATTATTAACACGGTTAAAATTATACTTTCAAATAATTTAATAATGATTAGATTATGAGCTTGAGCTCTACACAAAAATATAAAAGAAAATGACAAAAAAAACCTCCGAAATGGAAAAATTACAAATAAGGACTCATGATAATATTAGTATGGGTTTTAATAATAATAATATTAGTTTTGACAACAATTTTTGTAAACCGGTGCCTCTGTGCAATTTTTCTATTTCGACAGTTTTTTTTTTGCTATTTTTCCAAATATAAAACGAACCACATCATTTCTGAGTTATGACCTATAAATAGCATATAGCACACCTCTCACACATACACACACATATTTATTGAGTTTGGGATATTCACCTTATAGTAGTGAATAACTTTAGAACTGACTACAAAACTCTTTCCATATAACCTATATATATATATATATATATATATATTTTATATGCATTGATATATAGATACTTGTAAAATTTTGCGTTAAATTTTTTAATTAATAATAACTTTTTAAGTAAATATTCTAACAAAAAGTTATGAATTAATTGTTGTAAATATAACTAAATGGATAATGTATATTGTTGGCAAAAAATGGATATTGTCTATTGCAAAAAAAAAAATTTGGGCCAAAGCACAAATTTTAATGAATAAATTGTGTTATTGGTATTTTGCTGGCCTCCAATTTATTAAATTTGATACTGATTGAATATATGAAGGAATGTTAGTAACAAAAATTAGGAATGAACATTTAACGAGTCTCCCAAGTTTTAAGGGCTCGTTTGCTGGGAAGAATTGATTAGAATGGAGAGGAATGAAAAAAATTGGAATGAAATGGAATAGAAAATTTTTAAGTGATGACATGTTTGATAGCACTGAAATTGAAAATCTGTTGATGAAAAATTTTATGTTTGGTTGGATGAAAATGGATTGGAAAATTGTGTAATTTTACCTTGTTACCCTTAATGAAAGAATATAACATTATTAAATAAAAAATACCTTTTAACATTAAAAAAATATTATTAAAAATATTCAATAATCCATAAAGTTAAATTAATAAAAAATTATAATTTTAAAAAAATATATAATCAATATAAATATAAAAATCATCATGGATTTTCATAAAAAGTACTATAAATATTAAATTTTTTAAGAATAACAATAATAAACAATATAAATATGAAGATAGCATTTGTTTTTAGTCTTTATCCATCTCGTTACCTCTATCAATTCGGATTTTCACTTCCTACTCAAAAACTTCTCATTTTCAAGCCATGTGGTTGATCATTCAAATTTTTGAATGGATTTTATTTCATTAGAAACTAGATTTAAATAGCTTTTAAGTGATAGGTTATTTGATTAATTTACATGTAAATTAATAAAATTATATCCTATGAAATTTAAGTTTTAATATGATAGGGAAAGGAGTAAGCAAAATCGAATTTGATGCTGAAAATTCAAATTTTCTTGGATCAAATTTGAATCTACACAAAAAATTTGAATTTGCTTACATCAAATTTGAATGTACTTATTTCTTTATTGTGACTTAAAATTCAACCATGGGTTTGTTGATATAAATTGGAATTTGTGTAGACAAATTTCAATTCAAGCACGACAGCCTTCACACAAAATTTGAATATGCACAAGAAAATTTGAATGTACTCGTTTTGTTGTCTTAGCTTAAAGCTCAACTATGGGTCTATTGATGTAAATTAGAATTTGTATAAACGAATTCCAATTCATGCATTATGTATTCTAATTCAAACACTATATTCAAGACAATCTGTTTTGGACACACTAAACAGAATAATTTTTAATTAGATATAAATTTCTCAAATTAAATTCAATTTGGGCAAATAAACTATCATTAAAAAGCTCTCTGAGTCTTGTTTTTAATGCAAAAAGACCCATTCAAAAATGATTTGAAATTTTAAAGTTATGATCAAAATAGTGAGCAAGGGTTTTTCAGCTTTTGAGAATGTAGGAAAATGGGCCAATCCACCCTTGGTGGATTGGACCTGAGCCCAGTATCATTTGGGGTCCTGGTGCAAATTATAAAACATATGGGTCCCTACTTGTAATTTTAGCCTTTTTACATAATATGCAAAATGGAGGGAACAGTTACGCAGAGACGGTTTTTTCATTTTGAAAACAAAACGTGTACTAAATATCATAACTGAATGATCAGTTTAGGAAGTCACGTTAGTTTTCTCTTCGACTCTGCACGACTTCTGCCTTTCCAGACTCCTCCCTCCGTCTCTCCAAAAACTCTTCCACCGGTGTAATTTGCTGTGTCTATCAGATCCGACTCCGTCACCGTGATCGGACTTCCGCGTGGCAACCTGATTACATTGCAGACTCCAGATATGCCCGAAAACCTTCATTGGTATCAGAGCCAGGTTATTTTTCCTGTTGATTCTGTGGCCTGCGTTTTCATATCAGTATTTTTTTCTGATTGTTCGGTCTGAGTAACTTGCGATTTGCTTCAATATATTATGCAAATCCTCCCTTTTACTTTCAGTATGATAGTTTTTGTGTCTTATATTTATGTTTAGACATATTGGGTTGCTTCTTTGCCTCTGTGAAGATCGTTTATACTGTATATTCTTTTGGCCGTATAGTTCTCATTTTTGAGTTTGCTTAAAATGAAGTTTTTTGGATTCAAAATTTATTCCATTGCGTAGAACTCGAAAAAACGAAGAAAATGATATAAAGTACGCTAAAAACGGACACCGGACGGCGAAGATACAGAGGAGAGAAGAAATCGAGTCCACCGGGTCCGTCGGACCCGACCCGGTTGCAGAAGCCGGGTCAAGGCGACCCAGCTGGAGGTTGAAGAAGATCTCCAGGGGCCAAAATGGCATCGTTTTGGCCCCTCCTGTAAAAAAAAAAAACGTATTTACTAAGCTGGACGTAGGATCCAGCCCAAACAAAAAAAAAGGAAGGGTGTACTGGGCTGGATGTAGGATCCAGCCCAGACAAAAAAAAAGAGGAAGGGGTGTACTAGGCTGGAGGCAGGATCCAACCCAGACCAAAATCATAAAAAAGAAAAACAACAAAATTTTTGTTTTTGTGAAGGGAACCGGTTGGGCCGAAATGGACCCAAACCCAACCGGTCCAAATACTTCAAAAAAAAAAATCTGCCTTGTTAAAAAAAAGGGGATTCAAAAATTTTTTTTTTGCAGAACAGCCACGTGGCGCGTTCTGCCACGTGTCACGCCACCTGGGCACGTGGGGACCACCACCTGACAGGTGGTGGCGCGTGGAGGCCGCAGGAACGGCGCTTGTCACCGGCGGCCGGCTTCATGGCGGCGCGTTGAGTACACGTGCCGACAAGGAGAGCGGGTGGAATTTTTTTTTCAATTTCTTCGCTAATTTTTCCTTCTAGGGGCGCGTGTAGGCGCGTGGGAGATCCGTTTGAGGTGCGGTTTGTCTCTAAAAATCTCTAAAATCAAGGTCTTCATTTTGGTATATAATTTGATAATTTTGGAGACAATTAAGGATCTATTTGTGAGTATTTTCAGTGTATTTTCTGGTATTTTCATGCGGAAATAAATTTCAGAATATTTAAAGTAATTTAAATTATTTTTTTCTAGGTGAAAATGGAGCAAGAGGCTTCTAGTAGCACTGAAAATACCGATCGTGATTCATTGGAATATTCATTCCTAGATGATAGAATTCCAGAATATGAACCTGAGGATGAGGATCCTGAGGAGGACCCTGAAGAGGTTCCTCATGAAGACCTAGAGGAGTTAGTGGATTCCGGACCTGAGTCGGAAACTACGTTCTCCACTGAACCCCTCCGTACCGAACCTCATTTGGTGTGTAATGATTCACTGGATCTCCCTAATGAAATTAAAGTTGAAGAAGGAGAAGAGGTGAACCAACCTTTGACCCCCATATTAGATATGAAAATAGCTGAAAGAGATGCAGCTAAATTGACAAACATAAAAGGCATCAATGGTGTGCTCGCTAGCTACGTCCATTACATGACCGATAAGAAGAATACCGAATTCTACCTTAGAGTCATAATGGAGTACATAAGAGCAATAAGGGTTAGAGGCGGACCAAAAGGCAAACCTATAAGAAAGTCTTACTGGATTTGGGCCATAGAGCTAGTGTCGTCCTTTATGAACAAAACGCGAAAACTTAGAAGCCTAAGAAAAGCAATGCTTGATTACCTTTATGTTCATATCAAATAATGTAATATTTGTATTCGCTTTGAATTTGTGGTTTCATGCATTGTAAACAGACTAAGTATGTTATTTCATTTAATGAAATTACTTGAATTATTGTTGTATGATTATTTGTGAATATCATGTGTATGCCTTTTATAAATGGGAGCTTTTAGAAGATAAGACTCCTAAAGGTTACATTTTTTTAAAGTGCTTATATAAAATCCTTGATAGGACATGATGATTGTTGCTAGTATCTGTGTGATGGGAGGTACAAACATATTCTCTTGATCATGGATCTACTAATTTCATTATTTATTGATCGAGGATAATATAGGCACATTACATTGTATACTTCATTGTGCTATATAACTGAAATGTTCTTTGGTTTGGTTCTCTTTTAAGAGAACATAGATTAATGTGGGATAGATTTGTCACAGAACTAAGAATGGCAACCAAGAACATAATTGCTGAATTGAACAAGGGAGAAAAGCTTAACGGGGACAACCGGGACATCTGGCATCGAAAGGTCCAGTATATCCTAGAGGAACAGGATGCGATAGAGCCTCTCACCACTGTTATGGTTGAACTTGAAGCTGGCAACACAAACCAGCACAGGAGAGACCAAGAGGCATATCTAACCTGGAAAAAGAAGAATAGCATAACAAGAATCACGCTTTTGAGCTTCATGGCTGATGACCTAATGTGTGAGTTTGAATCGCACAAAACTGCACAGGCCATGTGGATAGCATTGAAGGATAAGTTTGGCGGAGTCTCTACGACCAAGCTTAGAAGGTTGACGATTAAGTTCGATACCTATAAGCTCAAGCCAAACAATCCTATGAAGCAACATCTGAGAGAGATGGCCAATATGATCCGGAACTGAAGGAAGCTGGACATAATCTGTCTGATGAGCAGCAAGTGCAGGCTGTCATCAGGTCACTCCCTGCAAGTTGGGAGCACATGAAAGTCAACCTAACCCACAATGAAAACATCATCACTTTTAATGATGTAGCTAAGCATCTGGAGCTAGAAGATGAACGTCTAGAGGCTTACAAGAGCTCTGGACAGACTTATTTGACTGAGGATGCTGGTACTTCCCAATCTAAGCCCAATTTCAAAAAGGGCAAGAAGCCCCAAAAGAAAGGGAAGAAGGGCGGTCCTCAATTTAAAAAGGGCAAGAAGCAATTTAAGAAGAAGGGAAAGAAAGGCGGGAAGAAGAAGCTAGACCTGAAGAAGGTCAAATGCTTCGCCTGCTAACAAATGGGCCATTTCGCATGTGACTGTTCCAAACAGGCTGAAAGCGAAAAGGTATTAGTGAATTATGTGAATTCACATGTTTCATATGTTTCTAGTACTGTTTTTCTAACAGAACCTGTTTCTTCTTCTTGGATTATAGACTCAGGCTCCACAGACCACGTAAGCAGGGATCGGGGATCCTTCGTGGAATACCGTCGGTTGCCATATCAAAGCAAGTGGCTTTACGTTGGGAACAATGCGAGAATCGAGGTTCGAGGCATTGGCACCTGCAAGCTTGCTTTGCGTGGTGGGAAGACCTTGATACTCCATGATGTGCTTCATGCTCTCGACATCCGACGGAATTTAATTTCTGTTATTTGCTTAGTAGACTTTGGGTTTAATGTTTATTTTCATGATAAAGTTGCAGACATTTCCTTCAACTCTGAATTTTATGGTTCAGCATTCAGATTCCAGAAAGTTTTTGTTATGGATCTTGCTTTTGGTTTTAACGCTTATGATTGTTTTGCTATTTCTTCAAGCAATCCTGATACGAATATCTGGCATGCTAGACTAGGACATATTAATCAAAATAGAATGATTAAACTAGCAAAAGAAGGAACGTTGGGTGCAATCCCTAACATGGAAATGTCCTTATGTGAAAATTGTCTAGCTGGTAAGGCAACAAGAAAACCTTTCGGTAAGGGAACAAGAGCTGAAAATCCATTGCAATTAATCCATTTTGATATTTGTGGTCCGATGAGTGTGAGGGCGAGACACAGAGCTTGGTATTTTATTACCTTTATTGACGATTTTTCACGATATGGTCATGTCTATCTGATCTCTCATAAGTCTGAAGCTCTTGAGTGCTTTAGACGGTACATAAATGAGGTAGAGAATCAAATGGACAGTAAAATTAAAGCATTACGTACAGATCGAGGTCGTGAATATTTATCTGATCAATTTAAACAGCTCTGTGAGGAAAAAGGGATAATTAGACA
Source organism: Neltuma alba (assembly GCF_004799145.2). Classification (NCBI taxonomy): domain Eukaryota; kingdom Viridiplantae; phylum Streptophyta; class Magnoliopsida; order Fabales; family Fabaceae; genus Neltuma; species Neltuma alba. The sequence continues at coordinate 223,626 of NW_021635606.1, read as the reverse complement.
ACTGACTATCCCTGGCACTCCACAACAGAATAGAGTGGCTGAGAGGAGGAATAGAACTCTTCTAGACATGGTTAGGTCTATGATGGCTCAAGCAAACCTACCAATTTCATATTGGGGTGATACTTTGTTAACGGCAACCTTTATACTTAACCGTGTGCCTTCAAAATCAGTCGCTTCCACACCCTATGAATTATGGACAAAACGCAAACCGGATCTAAGTGTCCTAAGACCCTGGGGTCAACAGCATATGTTCATGATGATTCCCACAAGCATGGGAAATTGGGTCCTAGAGGAAAGAAGTGTATTTTTATAAGGTACTCTAAACAATCCAAAGGATACGTTTTCATAGGTGAAAACGAAGATGGAACAGTGACTGAAATGGAATCAAGAGATGCCACATTCATTGAGACTGAATTTCCTAATAGAGGAGATGTTGACCGTACTGTATATCTTTATGAGACACAGGAACAAGTCAGTGCAGAACAAATTGAAAGACCAGAATCGTCTAGGTGTGTCAATCTAAGTGGGAGCCAAGAAAGGTCAACACCAAGACCTGAACAAAGAAAGAAAGATAAGCAAATAGCTCCCGTCAGAAGGAGTAACAGGGAAAGTGTTCCCAAAAGATGCTTTCAAATAGAAGGCGAATCTCTCTTAGTTACTCCAGAAGGGGATGATGAACCCCGTTCTGTACGAGAGGCCTTGTCAGGTTCTGCAAAAGATGAATGGATGAAAGCTATGGAAGAAGAAATGGACTCAATGAAAAAGAACCAAGTTTGGGTGTTAGTTGATCTTCCAAAAGGGCGTAAAGCTATTGGGAACAAGTGGGTTCTTAAAATTAAAAGAAAAGTGGATGGATCAATTGACAAATACAAGGCTCGATTAGTGGCAAAAGGGTACACACAACAGGAAGGAATTGATTATGAAGATACATTCTCACCTGTTGTGCGTTTCAATTCTATTAGACTTATTCTGGCAATAGTAAACAGTTTAGATTTAGAATTACATCAGATGGATGTAAAAACGGCATTTCTGAATGGTGATCTGGATGAAGAAATCTATATGGAACAACCATTAGGTTTCATTGAAAATGGAAAGGAAAATAAAGTTTGTAAACTCAAAAGATCCATTTATGGATTGAAACAATCATCCAGACAGTAGTATTTGAGGTTTCACAAAGCAATAACCTCATATGACTTCCAAATGATAGAGGAAGACCACTGCGTCTACATTAAGTGGTTTGAGGGTAATTTTGTCATATTATCCTTATATGTAGACGATATACTGTTAGCCGAAAATAGTCTAGATTCGGTGGTGGCTATTAAAGAATTGCTTTCGTCGAATTTTGAAATGAAAGACATGGGTGAAGCAGAGTATATACTTGGAGTTAAGATCCAAAGAAATCGTTCAAAATGAATCCTCTCTCTTTCACAAGAGAATTATATCAACAAGATTCTTGAGCGATTTAACATAAAAGACTGCAATCCCATGAGTACACCCGTTGCCACTGGAGTGGCTTTGAGTTCTGACATGTGTCCCAAAACCGAATCTGATAAAAAGAAGATGGAAAGAGTTCCATATGCCAGTGCTGTTGGTAGTATGATGTACGCAATGATGTGTACAAGACCAGACATCTGTTATGCAGTGGGACTGGTGAGCAGATTCCAGTCTAACCCCGGTGAAAAGCATTGGAAAGCAGTGAAGAGGATCTTGAGATACTTAAAGGGCACTTCCAATTATGCACTGTGCTACGAAGGAGGTGACCTGCGTCTTGTTGGGTACTCCGATGCTGATGTAGGCGGAGATGAAGAAGAACGAAGGTCAACTTCAAGTTATACCTTCTTGCTCAACAATGGCGCCATATGTTGGAGTAGCAAGAAGCAAAAGTGCATTGCCTTACGTTCAATGGAAGCTGAGTTTGTGGCATGCACTGCAACAGTGCAAGAGGCTTTATGGCTGAAGAGATTTATAGAACACCTTGGATTTGGAAATGAGAGTACCAATCCGGGGATGGTATACTATGACAATACTGTAGCCATAGCCTATACTAAAGATCCTAAGTATCACAGCAAAATCAAGCACATTGACATCAAGTATAATTTTGTTAGAGATTACATAGCACAAAAGATTGTTACTGTACAATATATTTCAACCAAATGTATGGTAGCAGATCCTCTGACAAAGCCAATAGGCAAAATTTTTTTTAAAGAACATGTACAAGCCCTTGGCATACATAAAGTGTAATATGAATGCTTCATTAATGAAATTGTATTTCGTTATCACTTTATGTGTCTGTTTGAAAGTATACAATGTCTAGTATGTCGTACAGGTTAAAAAGGTTGGCTCTCTCACACGGGCAACCGCCTTTGACACTCAGGTGGAGTGAACAAAGATGAGACATTTGTGTTCACCAGTAAAGCAGCAATGAATGCTGATATGGTAGGAAGAAACACAAACCTTATGTCGCCTTGACTAAAGTGTAGCAAGTCAAGATGAGATCCACGTTAATAAAGCTGGATCGAAGTTTGGAATCCCACTTCCATAATACCTGTAGCCAGATAACAAACTCTTCAACATCGACGTCATAACAATGAGCAGAGTTGAAGAATTTGGGTTTGGATACTGAGTGTGTCTGGACCTAAGTCTGTACGGTGTTAATAATAAATCTAAATCGACATACGCTCTTATAGTAAAAGAGTAACACCGTAGCATGTGTTTCATACCACATGTGCTGAGAGAACCGCAAAAAGGGAAGCAAGTGAAAGATCCCTGCTTCATTGTTGTGCGAGTCCCAGGGAGGAATTATCCTCCTGTTGGTGTACTTTGACTTTGACAATATCATGAAGATATGTTTCAGTGACTGCTACTTTGGCATATGTCCTATGGTCATGATTGATGCGATTTAAGGTAGTATGCTGAGAAAGCGACTGATTTATTTCAAAGTGATACTTGGGCGAAAGGAAGATTGACTGTGATATACACACCTATGCTAGTGTCTGTGACATGTCCCTTATGACATTTTGTGGTCGTAAGTGTGGATACTAGACATACGAGAAAGGTAATCTGAGTCAACCATTGACTCGAGAGGGATTAGATTTACTGTGAAAAAGTGTATATAAGTAAATCTGGGACATCTGAGGCATAATTTTAAAATTCAAGCTACACAAAGGAGAGGGTGACTTGTGCTGATCCTTTAAAAGGGATTTCTAGTACAGGGACCCAAGCGAAGACGTCATGCCCACGCGGTCACGGCAAAGCACTAAGTATGAAATTGAGGGAAGGTGAAGAGACTAGACCCGTGACATCTAATCCACCAAGTGTGAGTGGGAGATGTAGAAAAATGGGCCAGTCCACCCTTGGTGGATTGGACCCAAGTCCAGTATCATTTGTGGTCCTGGTGCAAATTATAAAACATATGGGTCCCTACTTGTAATTTTAGCCTTTTTACATAATATGCAAAAAGGAGGGAACAGTTACGCAGAGACGGTTTTTTCATTTTGAAAACAAAACGTGGATTAAATATCATAACTGAATGATCAGTTTAGGAAGCCACGTTAGTTTTCTCTTCCACTCTCCACGACTTCTTCCTTTCCAGACTCCTCCCTCCGTCTCTCCAAAAACTCTTCCACCGGTGTAATTTGCTGTGTCTATCAGATTCGACTCCGTCACCGTGATCGGACTTCCGCATGGCAATCTGATTACATTGCAGACTCCAGGTATGCCCGAAAACCTTCAAAGAACATTTTTTTTTTTATTGAGGTGTATGTTGTTGAAAAGCTTATAAAGAGTTGGTAGCGCAACATTGAACACCTTGTCGCCGTTAAAGAGTTGGGTAACACAATAATCTTCCTCCTTCGTAGGTCACTCACATTTAGCAATATTGAGCACGTTGTTTTTCAAGCATTAAACATGGAAGATCAAATTGCTTCATGTAAAAATGTTCAATCATTATTCAATGGTTTGATTTAGAGAGCATTTAAATGCGTTTCCTCTCATTTCTTATTTCAGATGTATATTTTGGTGCTCCATCTAGCTCTTCCTCTTCTCCTCCATCATCCCCGTCACCTGTCATGTTCTCTTTTAGGGGTAAATTTGTCTCAAAGATTTTCTCAGCATGATAGAACATGGGTTCCCACCACAAATGTTGGGAAGCCATCTTCCCATCGTTAAAGGAAAATGTCATGCCGCTGGAAAATGACTTCTAGGGAGACTGAGCTACCAAACATGTTCAGCTGATTGAAAATCTGGATTTTTCTTTTCCTTCATAGGATTGTCAGCGTAACAAACAGGCCCTAAGAGATTTGTGCTGATACAGCAATATAATTTGACAATTGGTCACAAATTCTATAATTGACATTAATATTAAAAATTGTAATATTGAATATCACGAAAGAGAAAAAAGAAAAATCTCTCCCTCCCTCCCCTCTCTCTTCCACTTGAGGGTCAAAATCGGAGGGACCAAGCACGTCGTTACGGAGAATCGAAACAAATTCAACGATAAAACTTTCTCGGGTTTCCTTCTTCTCATTCTGATTCTTCTCTTTCTCTCTGGCGTTTGGCTGCTGAGAAAATTAGAAGGAAAAGAAAAACAAAAGAAAGAAAAGGCCTTTCTGTTTAGTCATCTTCTTCCCTGTGGCGGTTGTCGCCCAGAAGAAAGAAACAGAGAAAAATGAAAGCTTTGAATCCTGTAAGCTCTCTGACTCTTCATAAGATCATCTTTTGCTTTCCTTCTGACCTTTGGATGTGTTTTCGGTCTTGCTAGCTTATGAAACGGAATTTTCTTGGGTTTTCCGATTTCTCTCTGCTTCCCCTGTTTTTCTGTGAGCAAAACTAGAATGAAATTTAATCTTCTGGGTGAAGTTTGATTAATGAATCATTTTCTCTGTGGCCCTTGTTTCGATTTTGCTTCGAAATTGTTGACAAAAAGAGTAAAACTTCCATTGTTTTTGGAATTTTGGCCATGTGTCCCAAACTTCAATCTAGCTAGCTTAAGAAACTGAATTTTCTTTGGTTCTCTTTACGTTTCTCCCAGCTTCCTGTTCAACTGGTAAGAAAACTAGCCAGAAGAAGTTCAATGTTCTGTGTGAAGTTTGATTAATTAATGATTTATTCTCTATCTCTTCTTGTTATTTTATTTCATAATTATGTAGAAAGATTGCGATTTTGTTTCTTCATTTCGTAGATTGACTTTGCGTTCAATCTAGCTGGCAGAAGAAACTGAGAATTTTCTCGGGTTTTCTTTGCCTTGCGCTTCACTCTGCTTCCCCTGTTTATCTGGTGAGGAAATTAGAAAGAAATTCATAGTTGTATGCGAGTTTGATTTGACTAATAATTTCAATCCAGTCTGGCTTTTCTTTTGGTTCTTGTATTGTTTCTTTAATTTCAGTTCTTTTCTTTGAATTTTCGTCGCTAGTTCAATCCATGTGCAAGACTTAAATCTGTTTCTCACTTTATATTATTAAGTGTTAAATTAAAAACTTTAAATTGCAATTTTTGGAACAAAAAGAATATGTGTTATATACTTTATTGCATACCATTTTCTAGTTTACTTTACGTCTAATTAAATTCCCAACTTAGCTTTCCTTAGTTGTAAACTTGTATGACGTGGATTTTTATTTTTTATTTTGATTTTACTTGACCTGGATGACGTAGATTGTAGAGATTGACTTTCTCTACAATTAGTTAAATAATATTAACTATTGTTTTAAGCATAGTAAATTAGTAATTGGGAGAATTACAATGAGGTCTCAAGGAAGAAAACAATTAAAAAACAAGTCTCAGAGCTTGTCATTCTCACTGTATGACTTGTTATTACAGGCTACTTAAATTGTTATTGGGACCTTTTAGTAATTATTTTTTTCTGTGGGACTTGAATGTAATTCTCTCGTAGTAATTTTGCTTTTCAATCACTATCCACCATTCTATAAAAATTATCAGGACTAAATTGGTTTATTTCAAAGGTGAATGTACTGTAGTATTTTTTTTCATGTACACAGAAAATCATAAAATATTTTTTGGTATATTGGTACCTTAAAATATGTTTTAGGTGCATCTAATAGCTTATAATATATTTTTAGAGCAAAAAATCTTGAAAAAAAAATACTTGAGATGCTAGATGTACTAAAATATAATTTAGGATATTAGATGCATTCTTAAAAAATAATTTAAAATGTTAAATGCATCACAAGATATTTTAATATATTGAATACGCCTATAAAAATACTTTAGGATAATTGGGTGGATCTTAAGCCATACTTTAATGTTTTAAAATTTTGAATATAATATGGACAATACTTACATCACGTGTTTTTCAATCACATGTAACTATGTGTTTTATTTTTAAAATACTAACATTTAATAGTATTTAATTATGAATCCGCATAAAACAAACATGAACACATGACCATTTATGATTGAAAAAATCAACCTAAGTTTTTTCATATAATATCTATTGCCTACTCATTTGTTACAACATTTAAATTTTACTTGAAGTCCAAAAAAGCTTTTTTTTTTTTTTAGACCAGCAAGTCCAATAAAGTAATTAAATCATGGTCTATCACGGCCTCTTTTTCAAAGGATTCAATGTGCTTAAGGAAAATAAAGTGACATATTATTTTAATTTTTTTTCATTATTCACATATTTATTATACTATTTTTCACCAGTTTGAATTCACGAACTCACGTAATAATCTTAAGGAAAGTTGAAATTGAAGAAATTTTGGAAAAAACCCATGAGAAGTTCCCCTTAATTTTGGACTTGATACTCTCATCACGATAAATAATACTATCTCCGGTCCTTATTATAAGATTTAGTTGACTAATTTGGAGAGATTAAGAAAACTAGTTAAATTAGTTATTTGTTATAAATATGTGTTATTTTTCTTAAAAGATCCTTACTAATTATGTATATTAACCACAATTACCATTTTATGAAACATTTTATATGTATAACTACTTCAAGGATTACTTTGAAATAAATAAATAAATATAAAAGATAAAATATATTGGAATCTTATATTTAGGACCAAATTAAAAGTTAAACATAAGGAACGAAGGTAGTATTAGGACAAAATAATATGAAAAATAAGAAAACATAGAGAGTTAACTAGACCCAATATTCATGATAAATTATTAGTCTGAAAAACCGTATAGAAAAAGGAAGTCGAATTTTGGAGATGTGCACCTGATAATCACGTTTCCAGTCAAGATCTTCTCCGTCTGAACCTTACATATCCCATTTGACTATGTAACACAATCATGTTGGGTTCCAGAAGACCCTAAAATTGCAATGCACGATTGAACCAAAATGATACGCACACCAAACTTTCAAAAAATCCAGACGTAGTCCTGTATATGATACAAGATTGTGAGGTAAGGGATCCTCCTATATATATAGAACAAGAGCCATGAAATGAAGGAAGGTGCCTCTCACATCCAATGCCAAAAGTATGACCCTTCTTATTGTTATAGTCATCAACACAGCCTTTAACCACAATTCAATATATATTCGTCATCGTCCTCTTCATCTTCATATATTCATATTCCTCTTTCTCTTCCTCTTTCTGTTTCTGTTCCACTTCCTCTTCCTGAATATCAATTTTACGTAAGCCTTAGTAGTCACAACCATATCAGGCAAAAAAGAGATCAACAATTCCAGTGACAAAATGGCCTACACTATCTAGCTAATTAGGACTCAGTTGTCAGCATAAATCCAAACGACATTATTTAAAAACATGAAATACTTATACAACAATTGGTCAGTGTAACATCCCCATTTTAATTCAGGACAGTCATCTAAGGTTCAGAGTAGCTTAGTTGTGTTCTTCATTGATGTATAGAAGCACGTGGGATTGTGAATGAAGGGGATATGTATATATATATATATATATATATATATATTATGTAGAGAGAGAGAGATTGTTGAGGAAAAGACCATTTGGGGTCCGTCCGTTTGCTGACACAGATTGAACGCAGCACATTCGGATGCGAACGTCAACAAAAAGAGGATATGATTTCTTCAATCATGTTCTTGGCAAAAAATGACTCTGGCTGAGTGTTTTAAATTGATGAAAATGATCGATACGAAGGAGAGGAAAGAAAAGATATTTTGGAGAAAAGCAGTTTTCCTCTTATAGGGCTTGATAAAACCCAAGATTGGTGTTCTAATTTGATTTTCCACTCTTCTACCTTAGATTGGGATTTTGAGATACTTGAAACTAGGGTTTATGAATGGTTTGAATTCGATTCTAAGGAGTTTATACCTGTTAATTTGTGTTTAATTAAATGAATCAATAGGAGTTGATGAATAGTATTTAATTAGTTTAATTTTGATCTGTTGCATAACTATGATGATTTCACCATTAAAATGGAGGAAGAAGGCAAAAAAAAAAAAAAAGAACCCTTAAGAGTTTTTGTCTCATAATTTTGGACCAGATCTAAGTGGATTTTCAATGCTAAAACCAAAACCCAAAAAAATAGACCCAACACCAACATTCATAAGAAATTATTAGTATGAAAACCATATCAGCAGCAAAAGTATTAACACCATCAAAAAATAAATAGCAAAACTAATAAATCTTTCATTTTCTCAATGCGTCAATGAATGCTTAGGACATAAATTTAATCAAGGAATCGTCAACTTTCATCATTGCGAAAACCAAGTATTGGAATTAAATTCAAACAGCAGGGTGAAATAAGGGCAAACATGGAGTAATTGAAAAGCCAAATTTAATTTGATATAAATTCATGTCAGACGATTTTGAAAAATTAAAGTGGAGAAAGATAAAGCAAACACAGGCAATAGCAATGTTCATATACGCATACTATGAAGAAAAATAATAAGATGACATCCATATATAATTGAAAAGAAAGTCAAATTTTGGAGGAGATTTGCACCTGACGGACACATTTCCAATGGACTGGCCGTCCCTCTGACTCGTTTATTATTTGCATTTGAAGCTTATATCCTTCTTTGATCTCTACATGACGGGGACTTAGCTTCTCACAACTTAGATTCCAACAATCGTCGGCCTCAAAATATTCGAGAGAAGGACAGCTCATGGTTTCTTTGCATACACAAGTTAATTTTGGTAGCGCAGTCAATGTCATGGATCTCACTTTGGGAAGAGCGATAGGAGGGTGAGAAGTGTTACCGCTACAATAATTATCTCCAACTATTTCTTCCATCGACTCACAATGTGCAACAGAAATAGTCTCTAGGTTTTGGAGCTGTGCTAATAATTCTGACGTCATCAGAATCGTCATTCTGCTACATTCCCAAATATTGAGCTCTCTGAGATAAAGGAACAGGCTATCCAAGGACAGAGGAAGTGGCATCACTATTTGTGTCAAGTTTTTCAGCTCATCAAGGTACAGCATTTCAACTAACATGACAGAGGCGCAAAATGAGCAAGTGGGAGCGCCACAGAACAAGTACTCCAGCTCATTGCATTCACTTATTTCGAACCATTCAATTTTTGGTAAATTATTATTATTTTTTTGGACCGATAAAGCATGGCAAAGGCAAGTTGTCCTTGTCAAATGGTCACACTCGGTTATAATCAACTCTTTGACGTCTCCTGGAAGTACCGCTACTCTATTTGCCCAATCAATACCACATAAAAACACCCTTTTCAAGTGGCAGGCTTCTTCATCAAGTGAAGCACAATCATCACAAGGTGGTATGACTAAACTAAGATAATAACCTTTGAGTCCGCAATCTTCATCTAGGAAACTTATAACAAAGTCATTAAACTTTTCAATATCACAAAAAGTGACTGATATAACTTTCAGCTTTCTCAAACCTCGTAGATCCGCTGACGTTGAGTGGCACCTCATCAACAGAGACTGTAGATTGGTCAATTCGGATATTGTTGATGATGAGATTTTCAACCGATTTGTACCTTCTAGATTCAACAATTCGAGATTGACCAACAATTCCAAGCCCCAAGGTTCTTCACTGATTGCAGTATATGAAAGGTCCAACTCTATTAAACGCCGCAGTTTTGCTAATGAAGGGACATACTTCAATTCTCCACATCGTGAAAGTAATAATGCAGTGAGACATTCCAAGTTAGATACAGATTTGGGCAAATACCCAATGCTTGTCCGAGACAAATCAAGTATTTTAAGGGCAGGCATGTTAATAAAAAAATCATCTGGAATCCATTCGAGAACCAAATTAGAATCTAAAAGTAATGTAGAAAGTTTAGAGCACTTGGGAGATGTGTCATCAGAAATATCCAGTACGTTGCTTCCACTTAGAAAAACATTCTGCAAATTTTCATTCCATTTTCCATTCTTTGACAATCCTATTAGATTCATACCATGTTGTGTCATGATTTTTTCAGTCTTCTTTGCAATAGTAAGAGCCATGACCAGAAGTAAAGTGTGCACTCTCCATGTCCCATTCTTTTCCAACAACAAACTGCTATTTTTTAACTTTTGCCACATGGCATAACCTTCATTATATCGCATCGTGAAGCTCTTTGTCCCATCTGTCCATTCCCCATAGAAAAATCTTCTGACCAAAAACTCGATATCTCTATGCCAAACAGTCTTGCTGACACTAAATGCATAATACAAAAAAAACCTTTGCAATTTATCATTTAAGAAAGAATAACTAGATTTCAATACCTGAAATACCCTCTCATCCATATGATATTGCCCGTCACCCATGTTTTGAAGGCATTCCGACAAATGATCCCATTCTCTTATGTGCTCTTTTCCCTTCATACTTCTTGCTATCATAACAATTGCAAGGGGCAAACCCTCACATTGTTCTGCCACCGCCCTTGCTTTAAGCTCCACCCCAGTCGGTTGTATTTGATGGACTCCAAGAGTCTTTTTAAACAAATCAAAACCATCTTCTTTACCTAGAGGTTCTACTTCTATTATGTTCTTCATGCAATTCATACTTTGGCACACTTCCCATAATCGAGTTGTCAAAATCAATTTAATCCCATTATTTGAAACTGGAAATCCAACCTCTTCTAAATAGATAGGATTCCAAACATCATCTAAAATAAGGACACATTTAGTTATGTGGTTGAATGCATGTAATAATTTCCCTGATATCCTTTTGACATCACACTCATCAGATATGTCTAAATTAATTGATCTTGCAATGACGTTTTGCAACTTATAAATGCTATTATCATATTGTGACACGGTAACCCAAATAATATGCTCGAAGTTATCACCAGCTTCTTTTAAAAGTTTATTATGCACATGAGTTGCTAAAGCTGTTTTCCCTGCTCCGCCCATTCCCCATATCCCAACAGCTGACACCTCATCTTCTGTTATCCATTTCCATATTTGTTGAGTACTCCTTTGAAACTCTTCTCCCACTAAATCAATTCTCGGCAACAAATAACCTCTAGAACATTCTAGCAATGAGAATAAGAATAATCTATTAACATGAGTTCACAAAAGGAATTATAGATTTCAAATGCAGGAAGTAAGAAGAACAAAATAGAAATAAATTCAATATATTGCATTTAGATATCCTTTACCATGTCTTTAAAACAAAGTAATAATCATCTAGCATGATTTGATGATAGTGGTTACTTACTTCAGGAGAAATTATAAAGAATGTATAAATATTTTTTTTACAAATCACTTCTCAAAAAGGGTAAATATAGTTTAAGTTGAAGCATATACCTGTTTTCAAACGAACATTTTTTCTCTTCACTATATTATCAGAATCGTCCAATTCCATGTATGCCCCTCTTCTTCCAACATCTTCAACCCGCTTTCTTTTAGTTCCACGTAAATCTAAATCTTCTTCACTACGGGCTTTTGCATAACTTCTTGCTGCTTCATCATATAGTCTTTCTTTTTCATTATTCAGGTTACTCTTGAGCAACTTTAAAGTCAAATCCAACCTTTCTTTATCACTGTCAAACTGAAATTTGTCCATATGTATTATTTAATATATGATAGAGTGTTCATAGATTCGTGTGCAAGTGTGTGTATAAGAGCATTTAACAAAACTAATTTGCAAGTTACCATACCTGTAATAAGGGATTTTGCGTCACATAATGATCTGATTGTTGCATATAATTAATAACAAATATACCACAATCATGTCTACATATTGAAAAAAATATGATATGGTCAATATGCATACTTGTTTTAATAAATACTATAATTAAAAACAAATCATAAACTCACCCATTACGCTGTAATAAGATATTGCCCGCCATTCTCCTATCAAATTTCGTGAACATAACATTTTCAAAGAGATTATCCATGGCAAGCAGCTACACAAAAAGGATATATTCCAAGGAATTAAAAGATCAATCTATTACTTGCATGTATATCACGTGCGTCTTTGTACTACTTACCAGGTTCTCTGTTGTTTGGTCGCGTTCAGTTTCATCCATAAATCGATCACATAGAGAATCCCATATTTCAATTTCCTGATTCTTCGCATGAATAATATATAGATAATAATGTCCACATGAATTTTTCTCAACATGAACAGGAATAAATATCTGTGACATGCATGTGATCAAACAAATCAAATTGATATACAACCAAAAATAGTAATCATTATGAGAAGTGAAATATCAAACTAGATAGAAAGATAATACCTTCTCACAATCCACCGATCCAGACATGTAGTTGTCTCTCATATTATTCCGGTGAACAAAGTCAAGGAAGAAACTTACATCACCACCATTGAGTGTTTTCTATAACAAAAGAATCCTTAATTAAATATTCTTGTCAATTAAATTGTCTTTGATTCAATAACTAACAAATATCATCCAATTGAAAAGAGAATAGGAAATCACCGAAGACATCACCGGAAGATACCAATTCGAAACTTCACTTTTGTTTCTCCTTTCATTGTCAGTGAGGATATCAGCAAAAATATTTATTACCTAAGAAAATAGGAAAATTAAACACTACCATATAGTGAACCCCTTGCTCAATAGTAACAAAATAGAATAAAAGTAGGGTTAAGGTACAAATTTAGCCTGAAAGTTTAAAATTATAATAATATTGCCTCATGTAATTAAAAATATTAATAGCTAACATTACTATAACGTCAGTTTTTTAGCAGTAGGAGACAATATTGTTACTGTTAGGATTATAGTTTTGATGATAACAAAGTCAGATAATTTGGGTTAAGTATGTTTATCGATCAACTGATCGATAAATCGGTTATCGCTAAGGTTACAGATAATTGTTCAAGTTTAAAGCAGTTTTATAGTAGGTATCTTGATCGAAGAACTATTCGATAAGTGGTTAATCGATAAAATGTTCGATTATCGCTAACATAGAAATCACACAAGATTACGTCTAATTATCGATCACCTGATCGATAACATCAGATAAACAATCGAGTTACTGATAAAGAGAACCAAATCTGAAGTGCATTTATCGATCACATGATCGATAAATAAATTATCAATAACGACTTCGATAAGAGGTAACACACTCTCTTCGTTCTGCACATTTACTCTGTTTATCATTTATCGATCATATTTTCGATCACTGGCTTATCAATCACATGATCGATCATTATGCTCTAACTCTGAATGCAGGTAATCATCTTAACTGCTGGATCGATAACCTTATCGATCATAAAATTATCGATCACATGATCGATAATCAATGTTGTTATCTACTCATATTTAGTTTTTTTCGGCAACCACATTATCGATAACATTATCGATAATTTAACTTGTTTGCATATTATCTTTTCACATAACATGATCGATAAAGAGTCTAAGGATTGCTATATTTGCATTAACATATGTTGAACCATTTTTCGATCACCTAATCGATCATTGACTTTTCGATAATATGATCGATCATCTAATTTCCTGAAACTCATGTTTTCACAAAACGTGATCAATAATCAGTTTCTTTACCTTACAGGATTAAATTTCGTTTCTCACTTTAATCGATCACTTGCTCGAATATTCATTGATCGATCACCTGTTCGATCATTCCAGATAAGTATGTGTCTTTCAATGAATATTCTTACTCATGGTTTATCGATAACCTTATCCATCACCCTTTTATCGAAAAGATGTTCGATAATCTGTGACTAAAGTTTCATTTCAATAACATTTGAATTATCGATAATCTGTTCGATCAAAAAGTGTTCGATCACTTATTCGATCATGGAACGATTTCCGTTTACTATGATATTTCTTAAAATCAATGATCCAACACTTGATCGATAATTTCATTGAACTAATTCGAGAAGCTATCATTCAGTTTATCGATAACCTGATCGAATAACAATTAATCGATCACCACTTCGATCAACATACCCAGAAAGTCTTTCTGCTCTTTCTACAGACAAATCATTCCGACCAAGATCTTTGAATGATAAATTCGTGTTTCTTCTTGTTCTTAATTAAAACCTACATCACAAGACTCCTTGTTGCTTAAAGTTTTAAAATGTGCAGATTACCAAGAAAGAATACAACGGCTCTTCAACGGGATTACGTAAACTGCAATCTACAGTGTCAGAAGCTCAAACGCATTAATGGCGGAACCGTTGAAACCAGCGAAACACGCAAACTGAGTCACAACGGCTAGAAGCTCTTCCGTCTAACGGCTAATTAACGACCTCAACTATAAAAGGCGCGAAGAAGCATTAATGAAGGGAATTGAATACCGGAACTACCACCTGTGATTATTAAGTCTAGCATTCAATACTCTGTTTTCCGCAATACTACTGAGCATCAGTGTTCATCATTAAATTCACTCTGTAAGAGAGCCGATAACTACTCTTTATTAAATACTTGAACGATACTCAAGAGTGTGGACTCTTGAGAGGGCTTGTATCCTTACGGGAGTAAGGGGGAGTGATTGAGCGATTCAATTACTGTACCGAGGCACCAAGAGCCCTGTCGATCTTGGAAGATAGTGAAATACTCAGAGGTGTTCTGAGGACTGGACGTAGGTCAAGTGGTTAAGACCGAACCAGTATAAATCTTGTGTCTTCCCTCTGCGGTGAAATTTCTCCTGACTCTGACTCTCTGCTTTTCAATACTGTCTCGCTTTTAATTCTAAATTTTTGTAACTCACCCAATTCACCCCCCTCTTGGGTGAGATTGATTCTAACAGTTACGATTTTAAAACCTAAAAAAACTTGTAAGTACCTAATGCTTCTGCGTAAAAACTTTGGAACAAATTTATATCTTAACCCATGAAAGTATAAGTAAATACTCACCCAGGAATCCAAATGAGCACGTGGTCCAAGTGTGATCAATTCAGATTGACACAGATGTGTACCTCGATGTGACGAAAAAATTATACATCTATCACTAAAGAACATGTAAGGCGAATGATTTAGTTAGGCTTCACATTAGAAAAACTACACATTACTAATACTCACACATAAAAGCACCAATTATATATATATATATATATAGTTGTAAGCATATGTATCTAACCTTAAACGCTCAAAAACATATTGTATCAACTGTAAGTCAGGTTCGTCCACAACATTATTGGGAACACAAAAAGGGCCGACCTTAATCCTCTCCTGATGCATAGCTTCTGAGTCGCTTTGTACTTGTTGGGGAGCTTTCATCCCTTCCCACATTGTTTGGGGGGACATGTAACAATCGAGCATTCTTTCGTTGATGAGTTTGTTATGATCTCTTTGTCCTATAATTAGTTGCAAAAGTCACAACATAAATTTAAAATCTGTAAACTACAAATTAATAATAGGCTACTAATTAAATTAACTATGACTTAGTACGTTTCATGCTCATCGCAATTTAAATATTTTGAATGATTCAGATTAAATTTAAGTTTGTTATAGATTTTAAATAATTTTTTGTTTTAACAAATACAGAGTTTAAAAACTATGAATTAATAGTAGGCTACTAATTAATTGGAACCAGTTTCAATACTGATCAACTTGACGAGCACTCTAAACTCATCAAATCTGGATCATTTATATTTGATTTGAATGGTCCGGATTTAAAATATTTAATTAATTATTTTTAAATAGAAAAACTATTTTTTGAAAGAATGATAGTTAAAAGATTATTTCTATTTTAGATTCTATACGTATTAAAATAATTATTTTAAATAAATAAAAATAAAAAAGAAATCAAATCGGGACCACTAAAATGAGATATAGATGTTCCAGATCTAATGAGTTTAGAGTACTCATCAAAGTTATGAGTATTGAAACTAGTTCCTCACTCTCACTTAGTACATTCCATGCCCATCGATGAGCATGGAGTGCTCATTGCAATTTGAACCATCTAAATCGATTTTAAATGATCCAGATTGAATTTTAATTTTTTATATATTTTAAATAATTTTTTGTTTTAATAAATAACATTTTTAAAAAAATAAATTTATCAATTGAAAAAAAAAATTTCATATCAAATTTTGGATAGTTTAGATTATATTATAGTAATGTAATGAGCACCGAACGAGGACCTGTTCATATGAATCATTCCTCACTCCATTATATGATTTTTTTTTTTTTTTTTACCTTGTCTCCATTATATGATTAAAAACTGAGGAATATATATGATTTAGAATTAACATATAGTAGTCATCACCATCCACAATTAATATAATCGGAAAACACGTATGAGGTGAAAAAAAATATGTTGACACTCCTTATCTGATAAGTTAATTTTACACACTAGGAATTAATGCTTAACTTCATTTATATTCACGTTAGAAAGAATAACAATCTCTCTGAAGGAGCTTATTACACTTAACCTTTCGAGATGTACCAACACACACACATATATCATTATATTCTTCCTTAAAATTGAAATATACTACTGCTTTTAGTCTTATTTATAAGAGCTAGTTGACTAATTTGAGGAAATTAAGGAAAGAAATTAAGTTAGTTATTTGTAATACATATGTATTATCTTTCCTAAAATATCCTTACTAATCAAATGTACTAGCTAGAACTATTATTGTTAGAAGGACTGTCTTGGAAAGAAATGCATAAATATGAGAAACAAAATGGATTGGGATCTTATATTTAGGACCAAAATAAAAATCAAACAAGATCTTATATTAAGGACCAGAAGTAGTATAATATTATCTCGTACCTTGTGAATGAAAGAGATCCTGTTTCTGGCAGCTGCTGGTGTGTTTGTTGGAAAGAGGAGAAGTACAAATTCGAATACCCTTACCCCTAATTTGATTAATATGAGATTTGATTCGATTAGCACTTGCTGCAAATTCAAATCCACAGCGATTGCACCTTACTTTGTTATTCTTCCCTTCCAATACAGTGACGTGTTTCCACGCTTCAACATCCTTAGGCCTTCCACCAGCTGATCCTTCTTTCCCCATTATTATTCCTTTTTCCCAAGAAATCTGCCTTTTCCAGCAAATAAACATTCGGATCGATGTAAAAAGAAAGCGAATTAAGGAATCTGACTGGTTCATTTTAACTTATATATATATATATATATATATATATTGAATATGGATACCCTAATCAAAGCAAAACTAACAGAGAAAGTGAAGTTACTTGCATTAGGTTTCTGGAGGGGATCGATGAGCAGGGGTAGAAGATAGCGATGACTTGAAACCAGCAGAAAATAAGGAAGAAGATGAGGTATACAATAATATATAAAAGCAGTGTCTTCCTTGATCCTAAACTATGAAACTATATATGAAGCCATTATTGTAGCCAAACTCTGTCCCCCGGAGAAGATTCTTTTAACTTTACTAGATTGTCCTGACCTGGGGAGAAAAGGTCGCACGAAGTACAATAGACCAAAACTAATTAAAAATTAGCAACTTGTCTGGGGAAAGTTTGAAACTTTGAGATGGTTTTTGCGAGGAAATCACCAGAGGAAGAAAGTCATTATTAATAATTCATTATTACTTTTAATTTATTACATGAGAAAGAGAAAGGGTAGACTTAGCGGAGGAGAGACATAAAAAAATTAATTATACGTGCAAAATATCCTAGATTCATTGAATTTTGAGCACTCATTCTCCTATATATGTTCTAGGGTATATATTATATACTGTAGATATGATTATTTCATTATCTCCATTTTTTATTATTACTATTATTAATATTCTGAGTCCCATCAGCAATAACATCCGTAAGCGCTCTCCCCCTCTAATATATTAGTTCTGTTCTTTAATATAACATCTAATTTAACTTTTAATTTGATCTCAAATATAAGATTTTAATTTACTTTGTCTCTTATATTTATTCATTTTTCTCAAAGAAATCCCTGTAGTAATGCACATGTTAAAGGTTTCATCACATAGTAATTCTAGCTAATAAACATGATTAGTAAGGGTATTTTAGGAAAAGCAACACTTATTTATTACAAATAACTAACTTAGCTAATTTTCTTAATTTATTTAGTTAACTAGCTCTTATATTAAAGATTGCAGGTAGTACTTGGCACATAAATCAAAATTTTCTCGTAGAATATAATATTGATTTTCCAAAACACCATTGAAAGTTGAAACTACCCTCCGGGTTTTCTTTGTCTCGAAAAGGTTATACATATTTTCTTAATGCTTATTACTTGTTATCATTTTATATATATATATACACATATATATAAACCAAAGAAAAAAAATACAAAATTTATGTAATATTTGCTCCGCCTCTTATTATAAGAGTTTTTGTAGAATCTCTCTTCGTCCCAAAATATAAGGTATCTTAATCATAATTTTTTTTCCCGATCATTCCACCCTGAGCCTCTTAAAAATTGTAGAAAGTGTTGATTGTGTTTTTTTTTCCTTTAGTTTTTTGTCTTCCATTTATTGCCAGCGTTTCACACTATTTTAGATTTTAAATACCTCCACTTAATATTCTCCTTCTAAGCAGGGATATTATCAAAAATAAGAAATAATTGTACGTTTAAATAGAACATATATTTAAAGATAATATGAAATTTAAGAGGTGTTTGGTTGACCTTAAAAGCACTTTTTAAAAGTACTTTCACACATTCTAAAACACAATTCTTTTTATATTCTTACTTTGTAAATCGTAAAATCATTTTTAAAATTATAGTTTAGTTACTTAAGAAAAAAAAATTTACAATAAGATCTCATATAAAAGGATTAAATACAAAAAGGTCTATTAAAATTATCAAATCAATCTGAAGTCTTAAAGGATCTCATTATAAAAAATTACTTGTTTAATTATCAAATTACTCTTTTTTTTAAAGTATGTATTGACAACTAAAAGAGTAGTCATTAACAACTTAAAGTGTATCGATTAACAACTATCACAACAAGTATTAATAATATATTTTTTCAACACACTACAAAAATGTAATGCATGAGTTCACAAAAATGTAATGCATGAGTTACTGATATTTGCTGCGATAGTTGTTAATCATTACATCTTAAATTGTTAACAACTGCATTTTCAGTTGTCAATATATACTATTAAAAAAATAATGATAATTTGCTAATTAAACAAATAGAATCTCTTGCAATGAGCTCCCTCAAAACTTCATATTAATTTGATGATTTCAAGAAATTTTTTGTATTTAATTTTCTTTGGTGGGAGTTTATTGCAAATTTCCCAAAAACAAAATGAACGTGAGTATTTAAAGCCACCCATTCAATAGTGGCAACTTCTTTATACATTGTCGTCAACCGTGAACTTGGGCATAATATGTTGTCGGCCACATATAGCCTAACCCTTTTTTTTTTTTTAAGGCCAAGTGAAAAAGAAGCCAAAGTCTGAAAACATATAATAACAACCCAAAAACACGAAAAATAAGTGAAAACAAGGCAGGGTAAAATCAGCCAGCATCCAAAGAAGAGTTAGCCAATGAATCAAGTCTTCAAAAGAGTCCTCTTTAGAAAAAACGAATTGAAAACATACTGCTGAACCAAGCCGTTTGAGCCTACGGACAGAAAAGATTTGGAGGGCAACAATTCCTTCTGAAAAGATTGTTAAACCTGGAAAGTGAGTTGGATACATATAACTCTCCATAGGAAGAATCTAATCTTTGGAGTTGGAGGGGTTCTGACTTCTGAGCTCCCACACTTCATTCCAAAGAGGCCTTGGGGAGTTGGACAAAGAACCCACAGTGATGGCAATTAATAACGAAAAAATTTGATTGCTAATTCCGTCACTGAAAATTTTATATCAAAAATTAAAAACAGAAATAGTGATGTAAATTTCTGATAGAAAAATTCTGTTACTAAGAATTTACCGACAGAGTTTCTCACTGATCAATGATGAAATTTAACAAGGAAATGAAATTTCGTGACTAAGAATGAAATTTTCATTGGAAATTCGCAACATAATGATTTTCCGCCACTTATTTCGTAGGTAATGAGCTGATGTTTTAGTAGCAAAGGGTGACTTGAGCGAGGCTTTAAAAAATTAAATAAAAGGGTAATATAGTAAATTTACTAATATTTTAAAATTTTAATTTAATCATTACGACCACTACTTAGAGTTTTGTAAGTTCAGGTGATTTTTTGGAGTTTTGAAAATTCAACTATCATTTTTTTAAAAAAAATTTCCAATTTTTAAGCTCAACTAATATTTAATTTTAGGGTTAATATAAACTTTGGTTCCTCAAGTTTGTCTTTATTTTGGTTTTGTTCTCTCAAGTTTCTTTTTATTTATAATATTGGTCCTTATAATTTAATAAAAACTTAACCATTTTGCTCCTTAAAGGATCAAAACCTATGGTTTGAAACTCAAGAGACCGAAACCAAAATGAAAGTAAATTTGAGGGACTAAAATTTGTATTAACCCTTAATTTTAATATAGAATGTTGGAAAAAATTCAATATAAAATAGATTAATCCACAGTAATTAATATGTAAATATGATGTGAATTTATATTTGAAACTAAGACTAGAAATTAATTTTCAGAAGTTAATTAGCAAGTCTTTAGAGTAGTTTCAGCAATTAGATCAATGGTTTTAGAGTAGTTCTAATGTGAGTTTTAAGTAATATATATTAATAAACATGGATTAAAGCGCAAATTCGTTCTGAAAGTTCTCACTTAGAAATGCTAGGTATTCGAAAGTTTTTTTGAGAGAAAATTTACTCTAAAAGTTTAAAATCATAACAATATTAATTGCCTTATACAGTTAAAAATATTAATAGTCAGTATCATTATTAGAATAGTCAACATTAGTTTTTTTTATGGTCAGGAGCAATATTACTACTATTTTAAACTTTCAGGGCAAATTTGCTATAAAAAAGACTTATGAATACCCAGAGTTCCTGAGTGAAAACTTCTAAGAACAAATTCACATCTTAATCCTAATAAATCTTTATGTTTATAATCCCTCAGACTCTGCAAGTTTTGGATAAGATTTATTCTATTGTAATTATCAATAAGTTGAGGAATATAACAATTAACTCTTGAAAAAAAACATGTAACTCTTAAAGTTCTTATACATAAATATAAGCTATCACTACTAGAAAAAAGACATTTAACAATGGTTAAAATAGGCTTTCCACAACAGTTTTGGAGGCACAATAAATTCCGTCGATGTTATATAGAGAAAATTACACCGCAATTGTTAACCGCAGCAAAAAATAACTTTTCATGATAGTTTTTATATAAACTGCCATGGAAAGTTACTTTTTAATGGCAGTTATACAAATAACCGCCCTTAAATGTTGAAGTTTTTTTTTTTAACATACTATGTTGAATTTCCTATCTAACCTCACTGTAATTTATAGACCCAACTACAACTAGCACAGCAAAAGAATAGGCAAAACCATTTGAAGACGTAAGCTCAATCCTAATACTAACATCCAATTCTTATTCAATCAACTACCATTATAACCAACAACTTAGCTAGTTAATAATCAAACAATGAACTAAAATGCGATGAATGACTTAACTATTTCACATTTTCAAAATTTTTTAAGCAATATTGTTGATATAGTATCCGTCATCATGTTGATTTTCTTGGCATTATATGGCACACTATCTTGAAATACCTGTAAATTAAAAATAATATAATAATTAGTCAACTTAATAAAAAAAATGAAAAGAATAGAAGAATCACAACGTAACTTATATTTACCTCGCTAAACTTCTCAGTAACACATGTCTCGATGATATTATTCACATAGTGAATGACATAATATCCGCATTCAATACTCCCGGATTGACAACGGTACTAACAAAATGAAATATAATATTAAATATTTGACTTTAATCATCTAAAAAAATTTATAAACATTAATTTTGATTATTGAAAAGATTTATAAGTATATACTTAACAATTCATGTTGGTGGTGGCTTATTTTTCTCCTTGGCCACAACATTGAAATTGTGAAAAACCCTATCAGCAATTAGAAAAAAATTATATTAGAGCATGTTTTTGTAAACTCTAGGTACGAAGGCGTCTTTGCATCACTACACAAGCTTCCACATGTGGGAGAGAACTATGCAAAGGACTTGGACCTTATGTCATAGAACATATCTGAAACTTTATTACCAAAAGCATCATTCACAACCTTCTTCTTTCTAGACAACGTAGTCTTTCTAATTTTGTCATGCCATATCCAATTTATATGCGTCAAATTTATCTCATCACAGAAGATATGCTCTTTTATCTCAGAAATACTGGTCTGACTATTGTTTAAGCATTTAACACAAGAATAACAATACAAGTCATCTCTTTTACTAGGGCATTTCTCTAAGCAAATTCAAGAAACCTTTCAATCTTATTTTCATATTCTTTGCTAATTCTCTTAGTTTTCATCCAACTACGATTCATTATTCTACAGAGTCAATCAGTATAGTTGTACTGTCAAGCTCAATTCTAACTGCTTAATTCAAATACTCAAATAAAAAATAATGAAGTGTTAGTCAATGAATTAAAATTGACTAACACTTAATTACAAATTAAAGAGAATGTCTTTTTCTATTTTATAAAAATTTTGATATAATTTTTCCTTAAATATGACGAATCCCAAATTATTTAGACAATGAACAAATCAATCAATGAACAAACTAACAATATAATAAACAAATACAAAATAAAATTGAAGAACTATAACCAGCAAAACAAAAGCAATAATCTCAAACCAATTCAATAAATCCAAAATGGGATTCTTAAAGTTAAAACTTGTAAATTCAAAAGGGGAACACAAATGATATCTATTTGCCATAAAATTTTAAATAGCACTTTATTATCAATCAAAGTTCATAAGAAAAAAAATTGGCAAAACACTTAACAGATTATTTATTAGTATATTTTCAAATTTATCACAAAAATTTGACAAAAATTCGAAAGAAAATATCAAAAAGTTATGAAAAAATTACAAGCTTAAGAACTAATCAAATTTGAACATTCAAACATGTTTCTCATACCATGTACAAGAAGTAATTGAGGTTTTTTAACTCCAAATGTCACCAACCAATCTCTCAAGCACATAAGATACGCAAAATAAACAATGCAAAATATCCAAAATGTAAAACCAATCAGCCCATTTGAAATACAACAGATTTCTGTCATCAAAATATCTAAGACACCACGAAAAAATGAAAAGAATGAATGAAGAGGAAACTCACTCAATGGGAGATGATAAAATGTGAGAAGAGGAGACTATAAAAGACGGAAGACAGCAGAAGATGGCAGAAATCAATGATGAGGCGAATGGAGGTCCAAACACAGCAAAAAATAGTGAGGATTTGATGGAAATATAGTTTGGGTGGTAGGATAGAGGAGGACCATGATGCCCTGTAGCTGTGAAACTATGAAACTGTGAAAAAGAAAACACGTGATAGGATTAAGTTTAAAACTTTCCACGACGATTATTAAGATAACTGCTGTGGAAAGTGAAACGTCTTGCCTTTTATTTACAAAAATGCCACCGCTTTTTTTTTTCATAGTGTTTTTTTTAAAATCACTGTTAAATTGTGACATTATATATCTTTTTTGTAGCAGTGTATATGCAATGTTATTATTATTGATTACTCCTCTAGTCCTATTTACAAAGTAAAGAGAGAATATGTTTCTTGGTCATGTTTATAAGTCACTTTATTAAATTTTAGTATGAATGAACTATTTTTTTTCCATTTATTATAGTGTAGATAATTATTTCTTTTCAAGATGTATGCATTAAATAGGGGTGGAGTTGAAAAATTGTTATATTTTTATGGAGAGTTAATATAGTTTGAAGTTTTTGTTAGTTTGTATAAAATATACTGAAAGTGCCTTATAAATAGGTATTAAATTGATATTTAGTCTTCTGGATGGCATGATAAGAATTTAAATTAATTTTTAATTTTTTTATTTTTCACTGGTTTGACTTTTGGATTGACTTCGGTTTGACTACTGCCTCAACCGGTTTAGAGGCTGATCCATGGTTTTCAATAAATAGATATTTCATATCTTTACCTGATGTTTATCAAAATATGCTTACAATTCATAATTTTATTTTATCTTTAACAATCTGATTTTTCCAATTACATAACAATGTTAGTACCATATTCAATCCATCATTAATTAGACAAATATATACTAAAATCAATGTGAATGGATTTAAGAAAGATTAAGAAACGAAGAAAGACATAAAAGGCAAGAGAGTTCATTCAAGCAATTCAATTGTAAAATTAATGAAATGCAATTTTGAGTAACTAATTTGAAAAAAAAAAAAAAAGAGTGAGAAATGGTAAAAAGAAAGACTTAAAAGTCTTTCTTTACCGAAAGTGATATTCAAAATTTTAGAAATGCAACTGATACATAATATTGAGCAAAATATAAGATTTACACACTTCCCTTAAAATAAAATTTATCATACATTTTAGTCTAATTTTGAATTTTTTAGACAAAACACTCAATTTAAATTGTATTTTAATACTTTTACAAAAATGAGGGTTTTTATTTTTCAGTTCTTTTGTTGTTCTTTAAAAGATTAAATGTCTGTCTCACATGCCTCCAGTGAATTTCATGTTAAAATTATTAATACAACCTCCAGTCTTTAATATAAAAGCTCATTAGATTTTTATTTTTATTCTAAATATGAGATCTCAATCTACTTTGTCTCTCATATTTTTTTTATTTTTTTTCACGGTGATCCTTATAATAATAATAGTTCTAGCTAATATACTTAATTATTAATAATATTTTAGGAAAAAAATCATCTATTTATTACAAATAACTAACATAACTAAATTTTTTAATCTATTCAAATTAGTCAACTAATTTTTATATTAAAAACCGAAGATAGTATTAAATAGGTTCCTACCAGCTAAGATCAATTTAGTTGAGCAAAATACTACTTAATTAAATTACAAACTATATTTTATATTAAGGACTAAAGGTAATATATTTTTTAAAGCGGCACATGTACTTGCTTGCGGTGCTCATCTCTGCAAACCCAGTTGTGATACTTTTTTATTTTAAATGTAAGAAGTGCATAGTTAATTTATAGATGTGAAGAAAATCAGTTTAATTAGTTTGTCTGTAAAAATCTGAGTTAGTTTTCTTAAGATACATTTTTTTGCTATTTACCTATTTTCATGACGAAAAGTCTCCTTAATATATGTAATTAATAAGTAAAGTTTAAGGGGAAAAATATAAATTTGTGAGAGAAAATGAACTAATGTTTTATATTTAAAATGGTTAAACAGAATTTTTACCCTAAAAATTTTCACAAAAAAACAATGAGTATACGGAAGTTTTTTTGGAACAATATTATCTTGGAAGTGACAAAATCATACCGATATTGACCTATTTTAACGGACCCAAACAGTTCAT
Organism: Neltuma alba; assembly: GCF_004799145.2. Classification (NCBI taxonomy): domain Eukaryota; kingdom Viridiplantae; phylum Streptophyta; class Magnoliopsida; order Fabales; family Fabaceae; genus Neltuma; species Neltuma alba. The sequence continues at coordinate 197,932 of NW_021635606.1, read as the reverse complement.
CATTAGTCGACCAATTTTGTTGAGGTGGCATGCCCACATGGCATCCACGTCGCTTTTTCTCCCAGTTTGGATTTGCAAAAAAAAAAAATTTGTGCCACATCATCTTCATCACCACCACCTTTGCTAAAAACACAACAAAAAACTCTCATAAAAGCCAAATTCTTCGGTTTGCTTATGCGACAAAAAGAACGATATCAAGCAAGGATGTAGTTAAATCCGGAAAACATAAACTGGAAAAAACCAATTTCTAAAACAATTAACCATCAACTAATTTGAAAAAAGGAACACAAATCAGTAAAACGCATACTTATAATTTCAAAAAGTACGTCCTTTAATAATTTACATTGAAATTATTCTTATTAATGAAAATTTGTTTCAATATGTACAATTAATAAAAATAATTTAAAAAGTCATAAATTTGAAAGACAGAGTAAATTGACTAATACATAATAAATTTTAGAAACTAATACATAATACTGAGCAAAATATAAGATTTACACACTTCTCTTAAAATAAAATGTATCATAAATTTTAGTCTAATTTTAAATTTTTTAGACAAAACACTCTCAATTTAAACTGTATTTAATACTTTTACAAAAGTGAGTGTTTTCATTTTCCAGTTCTTTTGTTGTTCTTTAAAAAAATTAAATGTCTTTCTCACATGCCCTCCCTGAATTTCATGTTAAAATTATTAATATGAAATAGCTTCCCGTTGTCTAAGATCAATTTACTCGGGCAACATTCTACCTAATTAGACTGCAAACTTAATTTTATATTAAGAACAGTATATTTTTTGAATTGGTACATGTACTTGCTTGCGCTAATTATCTCTACAAACCCAGTTATAATACTTTTTTAATTTTAAATGCAAGAAGTAGATTGTTAATTTACAGATATAAAAGAAATTAGTTTAATTAGTTATTTGCAAAAATATAAGTTGGTTTCTTTAGAATATCCTTTTTAACTATATATATATTTTCTTGATGAAAAACCTCCTTCATATGTGCAATTAATAGAAAAATTTAAGAAAAAATTATAAATTTCAGAGAAAAAGTAAAGTGATGTCTTATATTTAAAATCATATTAAAATTCCTCTTTTTGTTTTGGAATTAAACCGATACATACTAACGACTTGATGTTATAAAGGGAAGAAAACATGCGATCTTCCCATTCATGTCATTATAAACACAAATAAAACTAAAAGGACAAAAATGCCCCTAAACTCAGATAAATTTTAATTAGGTATCTGTTTCCTCCTTCTTCCTCATCCATCGCCAAACCTCAATGCAACTTCTTTGTTTTCCATTAATCAATTTATGGACCCACAAAACAGCACGCACAGGTGAGCAAGGTTCTTCTTTTCGAATCATGAGAATAGGAGTGTCTATTGCTTTTCTTCTGACAAGCTTTTGTATTTTGGGTTGCATCTCTTCCAGCAAAATAGAATCAAAACCAGAAAGAAGTAAAAACCAAAAACGAAATTCAGAAGACTGATTCATTTTGTGTCCTGAAATTCTCGAAACACCTCTCCGATATGTTATCTATTTAAACCTCAAGTACCATTTTAGATCAACCTTTCTCTCTCTCTATGTGGAAAGGCCAGGAGTGAAAGCTGGAGGAAGATTTTGAAGATAAGCGAGAGACCAGGGTGGAGAAATATGATGGAAAATACAAGGATAAATAATGTCTTTTCTCAAGTTCTCACCTATTGTAATCCTTATTCTTGACCCTTAATAGTGTAATCCCCATTACATCATTTGAAGTAATCTTGATGCATCTTGTAATCCGCTGTACAACCTAAACATTCGAACCAAACGTGTGAAAGTTGGCATTGCATCAGGATTACAAGGAAATCAGATGCAATGCGTTGAACCAAATGTGCCATGAGGCAACGGGTTAGCTAGCCTAGTTGTTTCTAAAGGAACAAAAATGTATGTCGGTTTTTCAAAAAATATGTCCTTTAATAATTTATATTAAAATTACTCTTATTAATGAAAATTTGTTTCAATATGTACAATGGGCAAAATAATTATAAAAAAAACTTAAAAGACAAAGGAAATTGACCCTTTATATTTGGATCAAAACAAATTTTCAACTGTGATAAATAAAGAAGAAATAGAGAGAAGAATCATACAGAGGAAGAGGAGATTAACAAGAGAGAGTTTCTCATTCCATTCAAGTATGCTCAATACATTATACATGACCTCTATTTATAGGAACAACTTTACACCTTTGATAGAATCTACAAATTACATAATAATGAGATAATTGTGGGATATAGAGCTAATGGAAATATTGGAGATTATAGGAGATAATGGGAGATATATGGACATCCATAAAGATATTATTATATTCATAACACTCCCCCTTGGATGTCCAATATATATAAATGTGCTTCATTAAAAAAACTTCAACTAGGAAAAATCCCGTGGGACAAAAACCTAGCAAAAGAAAAAAAAAGTACATCATTTATTGATACACTATGCAATGCTACCATATTAAAAACTTTGTTAGGAAAACCCAGTGGGACAAAATCATAGACAAGGAAAAAAGAGTACAGCTTGTATCAACTCTCCCTCTTGGCAACATCAGTTGACATCTTCGAGCCCGCAAAGTCTAATATAACGAACAAGCCTTCCAAATATTGTAGTGAGATAAAAACGTCAAATATGAATTTCATAATCTTCTGAAAATCATGAGATGGATAGTCCTTTTATGGTTTACCCACATGTGGATCATATTATGATCTCTTGACATGAGGATCAAACAAAAATATTTTATCTATATAGCCATTAAGATTAGTCTTGGGTACCTTCAGATAAAATAATATTACCTCCACAGTATCCTTAAAATAACAAAGAATATTTTTAACTTCATTCCAACATCTTCATGTTGATAAAGAACTATATCATGCTAATTAGCAAATGATAGCTCAGATTCTATATAGCTAGATAGACATATAAATGCTTCAGTTATACTAAGATATGGTATTTTTGGACCAAGTGTTTATTCATTATCTTCTGAAGGTCTAAATCGATTTTTAGTCCATATCTAAAGATCTTGCAATAACTGAACCATATAATAGATGTTGCTTATCCACATAATGGATGTGACTTATCCATATGTATTTTTCTAAAAGCTTTCATTTCAAATTTTTTATTTAAATAATTCACAGCTTTTGAAAACTCATCAGGAGTTTTGATACTATCATCATAAATAGTACTGATAACAAACTCATTTTGAATCTTTTCACAAACAGACAAGTTGGAATATGTTCACATCATTCATTTAGTCGATATTAACCATATATGCCTCATATAGAGACTTAATTGAATAACGTTTTTGAGAACATAATTGTATGCTTCTAAAAATTCAAATCCTTCAAGGATTTTCATACATTATGATCCAGATCTGTTCATATATTGGATCGTTAGAATTTATACAAGGATTTGAATCCTTTTGGGATTCATATATAATTTCACTATAAAGTGAGTCATACACTATAGTTATATATTTCTAAAACGCACATAAAAAAACTTCATTTATTACCAAACTGTCAGATTAATAAGACATGTAATTTAATCCACCACAAGACTTTATTTCTCTTTATATTATACAAATGCCTATTTACATAATACTAGTATTACACTTCAAGTGCATAGGTTACAGATACACAAATCCTGGTTACATTGCGTCTTTTCTTTTCTATTGGCCAACCATTTTTCTGTCTGTATCTCATGACAGATTTATGTATAAGATTCTCATTTGATCATGTGATATCATCAATAAAATTATTATCGACAATTTTATTTCTTTATCGGTCCCATTTTCTTTTATGACATGACATTTCGAGATCTCTTTATTGCTTTCAAACACTTACACCTCTTCAAGGGTCAAACAGTTATGTCTTAACCTCTTTTATTTATGCCACCTTAATATGATCATCATGATCATTTGCTCCTTTTGCTTTTCTTTTGGAATTGATCATACTCTCATGCTTTGAGCATGTCTTCAAGAATAGAAGTACTTTTAGCTGGAATATAATAATTAAAAATTCTCATTTGAATTAGCAATTGCATTTGGCAAATATTAATAATATTTTATGAATGCAATACTTTATGAACTTCTAATTCATACTACTATATTTGAGGATCTACATTTGATAGTGAAAATGCATTTTATGTGTTTTCTTTTCCAACTACACATTTTCTCTCCCTCATATTGGGAACATGTAATTTAGGTCTCCTAGATCTATAAATCTCCTTTAGAAACATTATTTTGTTTCATTTAAAGACAAACAAGAATAAGGAGATCCTTATCCAATAGTGATCCCAACTTACTTTTAATATCCATCTATGTACATCATTATAGTGGAATAATAAATATTGCACATTCTAAGATGAAAAATATCTGGCTCTTGACCAAAAGCCAATTATAATGGGAGAATTCACAATACATTGTTGGCTTAATATATTTATGTGCAAAAATATATAAAATCAATCATCCTAACACTTAAATGGGAATTCTATTCTCATAAACTCTGATTTAGCTACTTATGGAGGCTTTTACTAAGCATACAACCATCAGTAACGTGAGGAACAATCACTAGCAATCTCAACGAGAATCATATTGATTTAATAAGCAAGAACGTATGTACTTAATGTAATTATCTGAACATATTTGCAAACTTCAAGTTGTAAGTTGATCATAAATATCTGTGATCATTTTATAGATGCATCTTTCACTTGTAGAGTATTACTTCGATCCACATGGTGTCTAAATAGACCCATATAAAGTTGATACATTATAAATCTGTACGGATCTATTTTGACTACAGCTAGTGATTGTCTCTTATTTAGTTCTTTTGAGAACCAAGAATACATAAAAATTCTTGAATCATATATCGTTGTTAAAAAATCTTCTGATTCTTTGATAAATGACAATGCACATTTTTCATGATATTTTGCATCATTATGATCTGGGATGATCTAACCAGTTATGCCAAACTATAAATACATAAGCTTCTGGTTTATTATAAAATTATTCCCAATTATTGGTAAATTTTTTGTTACCATGTCATATTATTCATTATTCATCTTAATATTTCATAAATAATATGCTATCAATTATGGATTTTATTTTCAGGATAATAAATCATGATATAGCTATTCTAAAGTGTTATTTTTTTATCTTTTACCCAATAGTAAAAATTTGTATACTTATGGAAGCTTGAGCGCTACTGACTCTTTTAGAGCCTTTTTCAAAAGGAATATGAAATATAAGAAATGACATTAATATTAATAATAACAAATTTCATCTAACATAATTCACACTCGTATTTCAACAATCTCCCCTTCAAATGTGAGTCATATAAATATATTTTTCTTATTTTTGTATTTCAAATAGAGTGAATACTATATAGTAAGCTAATAGCATATCTTTAACTTAAAAATCCAAATGCTTCCTAATTCAAATATAATAAGGGATTTCAATTCAATTGAGCTATCACCTTAAGACCCTTTGATAAATAAATATTCTAATATATATGTTTGTGGATCATAATTTTTATTATCAATTACCAGTTCTTCAATCAACCTTTTTTTATTAGTTCTCTTAGAACTATATCAATTTTTTAATTATATATAGTTCTTTCGAAAATGCAATATATAGTTGTTCAGCAACTAACATATATTGTGTTTTTCACTATATGATATACTTTACTTCTTGTTATGCTTTTTCAAAATATGAAGTATAATTTTTTTTCAAAACATAAAATTTTCTAGATATTATTTTTTCTTTTCAAAACATAAAATTTTCTGGATATTTTGTTATTCAAAAACTTCACTTCTTTGTATATATTATGTAATAATTCAAAACTTATTCATAAATTTACAGATCCAACAAAAATTTGAAAAGATCTATAAAGACTAAAATCAAACTATATAGTTAGGAAGATTTAAATCATAAGCCCTCAGGGCTACTTATAAGTCATTAGTTTTCAAGACTCTATATAGTAAATATATATATACATATATGTTAAAAATCACTTGTGTCCCTTAATATTTAGACCATAAGCTTTCGGGGCTTTAAAAACATCATAAGTTATTATTTTTATGTCATTCAATAACATGAGTGTAATGGCTGCTAATCATTTAGTAATAGGAAATTTTAATACTAATAAATATCAAATTGAATATCAAGAATATATGAGAATAAGATAAGGATAAAATTTAAGATTTAAATTAATAAGAAGTAAAATATAAATGTAACATGAAATAAGAAGAAAAGGTAAACTCTTGTACCAATACATTCTTCACTATATAATCAATAGTTTCTCATAATAAAAGACATTTGAGCCATTAGTCTTGTGGGTTATAATATTTATAATTCTAATTATCATAATTTTTCTTTTATAAACATCCTCAAAATCAAAACTATATGGCTTCAGACTGTTTAATAAAGAAAATAAAGATACATGGCATCTAGCCATTTAATTTCAACAACAACAAGTTTTATTCCATTAGGTGGGATCGGTTACATGAATCACATGACGTCATCGTGCTCTGTCAACAACCCAGTCCTTAAATATGTTGTTGATTAGGAGGTCTCGTTAGCCATTTAATTTCAAAATAAAAAAAATTAAAGATATATAGTTTCTGACTATAAGATAAAAATTTGATGTTATATGACTTCTAGTCAATTAATAAAATAACAAAAAATTAAATATTTATGACATCTGGCCATAAGATAAAAAATCAAAATTATATATGCGAGTCATTTAATAAGATATAGAAAAATGAAATATATATATTGTTTTTGACCATAAAATAGAAAATTTAACATAATATATATAAATAAGTAAAAATTAAATCTATATATGGCTTCGGCCATAAAATAGAAAATGCACATTATATGGCTTCTAACCTTTTAATGAGATGAAAAAAAAATTCAAATATATATGGCTTCTAGCCATAAGATAAAAAATCAAAGTTATATGACAACTAGCCACTTAGTAAGATAAAGAAAAATTAAATATATATATGGCTTCTGGTCATAAAATAGAAAATCAAAATCATATGGCTTGTAGCCATTTAATTTGAAAGAATGGAAAATTAGAGTTATATGGTTTCTGGATATTTAATTACAATGAGATGAAAACTTAGAATTATATGGATTTTGACTATTTAACTTTAGATAGTAACTCTTTAAAGATACTACTAGTATCTATTAGAACTTCGGGTTTTATCGAAATAATGACATCAGGTCAATAAAAAAATAAAGGAAAAAAATCCTCTCATCATAATGAGTTCGAAAGATATAATATCTATATCAAAATTAAATTATAGCACTAAAAAGTAAAACAAAATATCTAATCATAGCCATGGAACTCGATGTTTAAAACAACGGTAAATAATCCTTTTAATTCCATGTATAAATTATCCTAGATAAATTGAATAGGAATACGGATACTTTGAAACACCATATATATGATGCTTGAGATATTTTTATTTGAACAGAGCAAAGGATACTCTAGAAAAATAATAAAGATGATGCTCTAAAATTATGCTGGGATAGAAAGGTATATTATAAGCATCTTAGTTAGAGCTCCGTGCTGATAACGTGTTATAAATAAAGAAGAAATAGAGAGAAGAATCATATAGAGAAAGAGAAGATCAACAAGAGAGAGTATTTCTCATTCCATTCAAGTGTGCTCAATACATTATACATGGCCTTTATTTATAGGCACAACTTTACACCTTTAATAGAATCTACAAATTACATAATGATATGAGATAATTGTGGGATATAGAGATAATGAAGATATTTGAGATTATAGGAGATAATGGGAGATATATGGATATCCGTAAAGATATTATTATATTTATAAGACTAACTTATATTTTTCTTAATTGAGGGAGTATTAAATTAGTTATCCTTCCCTTGTGCTCTTCTGGTTTCTGTTTTGGAATGAAGAGCTGTTTGCGCTCTCCTCCCGCCTGTTTCATCCCGTCAAAGACCATAGCCTCAATAATCAAAATGACCTCTTCGTTAGGCCTTCGGTCGTCCCTCTTTGTGTTTTTATACACCAAAAGTTTAGATGAGTTGGATTTAGGTTAAGAGGTTTATGAGGGTCAGAACATACTTTTAAACTTAAAAAACAGCTATAAAAGTACTTTACAGATTGCTTACTAACAAGATCCTTACATCGTACGACCTTATGGGTTATGGGCAAACTCCTTACTAACTAAATCTTTTTTTTCCTTTTTAATCATTTCCTTCATTTAAAAAAAAAATATTAGGATGGTTTCTTTAATGTTATTCCAATATTTTATTATCAGGCATGATATATGAAATATTAGTTGTATAGAAATTAATTTCATCAAAATATTCAAATTTTATAATATTAATAAAAAATAAAGAAATTATGTTAAATTTCATAAATTGATTTTTTGGGTATTCGTCGTGTTAAAGTATTTTCTAGTAGTGCAATATTTTCTCAATAGTAATGAGCACCTTAAACTTTTGGATGCTCAAAAAATACTTTAGGCTATTGAAGTTACTGAAATTATTTTAGAACATTGAGTATTGTAAGAATAATACTTTACGATGCTTTATACACTAAAAATTATTTTAAGATATTGAGTATTATGGAAAACTTGAGGGTTAACAATAGAAATATTGTTATGATTTTAAATTTTTGAGCTAAATTTGCATCCAGAAAAGCTTCTAAATGCCTAGCGCTCTATAGTAAAAACTTTCACGGTAAATTTGCACATATTTCTGGAGTTTTATAAAGATATTCAATTAAATTTTAGAGACTACATAAATTTTAAACACTATTAATATCATCAAATATATACTTTCAAATAATTTAATAATGACTAAATTATGGGCTTCTGCGTTACACAAATTAACATTACGATTGTGGGTATATCTTCTCGCTAGAACTCATGAATTAAGGTTTTAAATATAACTCTTGGTAAAAAAAAAGGGTTTTAAATATAACTAAATGGATATTGTATATCGCACAATACCTAATGAATAGGCTTGCATCATTCACCAATAATACCATTTAAAATAAACTTGGCTGCCCTGGCATGAAGTTTTAAGAGACAAGTGATTACGCAGTACTGCCATAATATGTTTCAAATTCCCATATTTGATATTAGTATTAAAAATTGTAATATTCACTATCATATCAATGATTACATTATACTCCTCTTCCGATTTTTAATATAAAACTCATTTAACTAATTTGATTAAATTAAGAAAGTTAGGTAAATTAGTTAATTATAAGAAATATAATACATTTTTCCTAAAATATCATAATCATCTTTTTTAATATCTCTTGTTTATCTTCAACTTGATTATGGTTGAGAGAATATCCATAGGAATACTTTAAAAAAATTGATAAATATGAAAAATGAGTCTTATATTTAGAACAACAACCAACTTAATAATTAGGTCCTATATTAAAGACCAGAAGAGTATTATTTTTTTTTAGAGGGAATTATTTATTTTTACTTGTTAGTGACTTTTTGTTCTTCCCTTCCATCTCTCCTTTATTGACCAAAAGAAAAAGAAAAAAGAAGGTTTAAGGTGCGCCCAGCACCCCGAACTATTTACCCAAGTGCGTCTAGTGACCTAAAGTAATTTTGGATGCATTCATTGTCCTAAACTAATTAAAATGTTGTGTCCATATCCCAGGCTAACAGAAATATTATTTTTAACTGTTACTTTCCTGACTCACCTTAAAGTTGACCCTAGATATTCTACATGTAGACACAGTCCTCCACTTGAACATCAAAATCAGAGGGACCAAGTCCTCGCTACGGAGAATCGAAACAAATTCAACTTTTTTTGAAACTTTCTGGGGTTACTTTGTTCTTATTCTGATTCTTCTCTCTCTCTCTGGAGTTTTGCTGCTGAGAAAATTAGAAGGAAAAGAAAAACAAAAGAAAGAAGAGTCTCTCTGTTTAGTCTTCTTCCCTGTCGCGGTTATTACCCAGAAGAAGGAAACAGAGAAAAATGAAAGCTATAAATCCTGTAAGCTCTCTCATTCTTACTCTCTGGCTCTTCATTTGATCACATTTCATAATTCTCTATGTGTTTTAATGAATTTTCGATGCGTGTTCAATCGTGCAGGCTAATGAAACCGCATTTCTTGGGTTTTCCGATTTCTCTCTGCTTCCCCTATTTTTCTGGTGAGCAAAACTAAAATGAAATTCAAAGTTCGGGGTGATGTTTGATTGATGAATCATTGTCATTTCTGGCTTTTCTTGCTGTTTTTGTTTTAAAATTATTCTTTTGGAATTTGGATCTGAGTTCAATCTATCTAGCTTAAGAAACTGAATTTTCTTCGTCTTTTTTTCGTTTCGCAGTTGATGATGCTTTCTTTTTGAAGCAACTCCTCAATCTTTTCTCGCATCAAGTCCATCAGGGATTGAACCTCTTTTGGTTGCCGTTTGAAGTTATCAACGCTGAATGCATATACAGTTACATACTTCACTCCCAATTCATAGCAATACCTCAGCATAGACAAGAGAGCAGAAAATCCAGCCTTATGGCCATCACCTTCAGCCAAGTTTCTCTTCTTAGCATACCTTCGATTTCCATCCATGATGAAAGCAATATGATTTGGCACCGGACCTGCAGATAAAACAGCAAAAATGCATCTTCTCCAAAAATGGCATAAACAGCCAAACAATTGGCTTGCACAACATCCAGTCTTTCTCTCCATTTAAATGGTCCAAGAGTCCAACATAAGCAATTCAAGATACCTTCATCATCAGCAAGCAATAGCAACAGCAGAGGCCCCTAAGTCCCTGTACACTGGAAGCTGCATAAGTACCAAGTGATTGAAGCAAAACATACTTAAGTAGATGTGCAGCAATTAATTAAAAATTAAACATCAAACATTAAAGCGAACACCTCAATCACAAGCCGCATTTGGAAGTATTTTTTTTTCTTTAAACTCATTCGAACTCGCAACTGCTCAATTCGAAGCAACCAAGCGCGGATAAAACACTTGATAAATGGTATCACCCCATTGCCACTTCCACAATGAATAAACTAATAAAAATTTAAGGGGAAAAAAAACAGAGATTTGAAAATTTCTAAACTTTAAGTAGATTTGCAAACCAACCAGAACAAAAAAAGGCACCTCGCGAAAATAGGATTCATATCTAATATTAACTGACCGACCGAAACACGCCGCAGGAGGAACCGAGGAGTGATGAGAGACTATCATCAGAATACGACTCTAATTTAAAAGACTATTAATAAAGGTAAAGGACAAAGGGGTTCAAGTCAACTAGTGCCACAAACCGTCATGGCATTCTGTTCAATTCGTGAAGGAAAGGATAACATTTGATGCACTTAAGGAATAAGAAATCAGCGGCCATCGAAGAACGGAACCTTACCTGTCTTCTCCAGATGACGATGCGGATCTGGGGGACGGTGCTGACGGCGAAGAGGACCACGGCGGGCGACAGTGAAGACGACTTAGGGTGTGTTTGGGTGACACCCCAAACCATGGTTTGGAGACCCAAACCATGGTTTGGGGAATAATCTACCCAAACACCCCCTGCAAAAACCAAAACCATGGTTTTGGGTCAAAACCATGGTTTTGACTCCAAAACCATGGTTTTGGAAAAAGCAAAATTTTTTTGCTTTTGGAGAAAAAAAGAAGAGTGTGAGGGCCTATATGATATGTATCTTGTTATTTTTTTTATAAACATATTTTTTATAAATATATTTAATCTTATATTTTATAAATATATATACACATTAATTATTTATTAATTATATTATCTTATGTATTATTAATTATGTTGGTAAAAAAACATATTATTAACAATTTTATTCCTTCAAATTAAAATATATCATAAAATCTATTTTTTCTGTAATTATCATATTAACTTATGTCTTTTTTTAGTAATTTGTATATATAAAAAGTGCTTCTGATAACAACTATCCAAACACTCTCACTTCTCAGAATCTATTTTCCCCAGAATCTATTCTTCAGAATCACTTTTTCAAACCACAGTTTGGTTTCATCCAAACACACCCTTAGACGAGCACGATGGGCCACGGGCGAAGGACGAGAAGGGTAGCAACACTGCCAGCGAGGATGGAGTTGACGGCAGAGGAGCAGCAATGGAGTTACACGGCGGCTGAGTGCTTGAACTAGGTTACTGAAATTTCAAAATGGAGGATGAGGCCGTGGGATGAGATCAGAATTCAGAAGCCGGTTTCAACTTTCAACGTTTATATTAAAAATAAATAAATGGTAAATTATCATCACTAAAATGGAGTACATATTTCAAAGGTGAATCACGTATTGTAGTTTTTTTTTTTCTCATGTACACGGAATATTATAAAATATATTTTGTGGTATATTGAGTATCTTAAAATATTTTTCAGATACATTTAATACCTTATAATACTTTTTAGTGCAAAAAATCTGGGGAAAAAAAATACACTTGAGGGGCACATATACCAAAATATAATTTAGCATATTAGACGCATCTAAAAATATAATTTAAAATATTAAATACACCACCAAATATTTTAATATATTAAATGCACTTATTAAAATACTTTAAGATAGTTGGGTAGATCTTAAGCCATAATTTAATGTTTTAAATTATGAACATAACATGGACAATATTTAAATTAAGTGTTCTCTAATCACATGTAACCATGTGTCTTATTTTTAAGATATTAGTATTTGATAGCATTTAATTATAAATTGACATGAAACAGAAATAGACACTTGACCATGTGTGATTGGAAAATTTGAAAAAATCTTTACCTCAGTTTTTTTTTCCATATAATATCTATTGCCTACTCATTTGTTACAACATTTAAATTTTACTTGGAGTCCAATAAAGTCATTAATTCATGGTCTACTGCGGTCTCTTGTTCAAAGGGTTCAATGTATATAAGTAAAATAAAGTGACATATTATTTTTATTTTTTGGGTCATAATTCACATATTTATTATACTATTTGTCAACACTTTGAATCCACGAACTCACGTTCAGAATAATCTTAACGAAAGTTGAAATTAAAGAAATTTAAGAAAAAACCCAGGAGAGGTTCCCCTTGATTTTGAACCATCTGAACACCATAACCCAAAGAAATAGACACGACATTCTCCTTTTTCATTTTTGACGAAAATTAAAGACAAAATAATACTCATACTATATCTCTGACTCTTAATATAAGAAATTGCTTGATTTTTATTTTAATCCTCAATATATATAAGGCACCAATCTATTTTTTTCTTGTATTTATTTATTTATTTTCAAGATAATCCTTGTAATAATGATAATTCTAGTTAATACACTTGATTCGTAAGGATATTTCAGGAAAAACAATACTTATTTATTACAAGTAACTAACTTAACTAGTTTTCTTAATATACTAAAATTAGTCAATTAGTTCTTATATATATTAAAAATCAGGTAGTATTAAAAATTAGAAAGCATGCAGAGTTAACTAGACCCAATATTCATGATAAATTACTAGTCTGAAAACCATATGATAAAATGAAGTCGAATTTTGGAGATGTGCACCTGATAATCACATTTCCAGTCAAGATCTTCTCCATCTGAACCTTACATATCCCATTTGACTTTGTGACACAATCATTTTGGGTTCCAGAAGACCCTAAAATTGCAATGCACGATAGAAGCAAAATGATACACACACCATACTTTCAAAAAATCCAGACGTAGTCCTATATATAATACAAGATTGTGAGGTAAGGGATCCTCCTATATGTATAGAACAAGAGCCATGAAATGAAGGGAGGAGCCTCTCAGGCATCCAATGCCAAAAGTATGACCCTTCTTATTGTTATAGTCATCAACACAGCCTTTAACCACAATTCAATATATATTCGTCATCGTCCTCTTCATCTTCATATATTCATATTCCTCTTTCTCTTTCTCTTTCTCTTTCTCTTTCTGTTCCACTTCCTCTTCCTGAATATCAATTTTACGTAAGCCTTAGTAGTCACAACCATATCAGGCAAAAAAGAGATCAACAATTCCAGTGACAAAATGGCCTACACTATCTAGCTAATTAGGACTCAGTTGTCAGCATAAATCCAAACGACATTATTTAAAAACATGAAATACTGTTGGCGGCAGCACCTGCAAAATAAATAATTAATCCGAGTCACGTCCTAAGGACGCTGTCCTTAAGAGCTATTCCGCAACCACCGGTAGATAAGGATGCGGCACTCCCCAGGATTAAACGGATCCTTCCTGTATAACAGGGTGAACAGAACAGCAGAAGATAGTAGTAAACTCAGCAAGTAAGAGAGCACACAAGAGGGGGAAGAGAGGAGCTCAAAACTCTAGAGCTGTGTGTTATGAACCTTAGACCAAAGCACCCTTTTATAGGCCTCCATGATCTGAATATTGATTGCCTCTTAAAGCTAATCAAATTTCAGTTTTAAACGTTGCATATTAAATGATTTAAGCGTATGATCTGAAACGTTGGAGGCAAAGAGATAAAGCTTCCTTTTTTTTTAATTTCATAATCATTGTTTAATATACCAAAACGCACCAACACTACAACATTTCAGGCGTTGCTCCGTTTTGAAATTCATGGCCATCATTTAATACATTAAAACATGGTTTAAGGCACCTGGATATCAAGCGTTTCAAGGCGTTGGATAATCATAGAAAATTTCCGTTGAATAATTTAAATGCTTCAGCATTAAAGGATTTTAATGGGCCACTTTTAAATCTTGTAATGCATTGGAAATCCATTTAAAACTCTTCTACATTTGATTTTCCTATTCATATGATAATAATAAGAAAATCTGTCCATGATTAATGCTCAATTTATTTTCATCTTCCCACATTCCCAATTAATGTAGGATCCTTTCTTTGACACACCCAAAAAATATTACAACAATCCCCCACATGTGTCAAAGAAAATACCATTAGCTGAGTTACACACATGAGTACAATCATTGTATCTGGTGGTCCTTTGAACTTAAAACCAGACCTAGACCAATAATACTTAGCACACAGAGGTGCCGGTGGTTCTTATGAACTTAAAACCAACATCTCTAGGTGTGTACTAGAGGTATTAATAGTCAGACTGTACCCCCACATTTCTGCTGTTAACGGCGTTTTTGCGCGTTAAAACGGCCATGCGCGTGCCTGGTGCATAACGAATGCTCTAGAGATTTTGCCACGATCTCATAGGAGCGGCCCCACTCCACATTCGTAGAGGTGATTTCATTAAGTGTGCCTGCAATGAGCACACCGTCCTGTGAGACTATGAAATCATTAAGAGCTTCCGCTCAGCCTCACCAAAATGCATTCTAGCACTTTCTCACACACCATAGGAAGGGACTACTAGTTTATTTAGTGCTAGCAGAACTAACAGACAACTTGTTCTTACCCATTGAACCTTCTTCATGGGATCACCAATCACAAAGGTTGGGTTGCCATCGCTGTTAATTTCAAATTGGCTTCAGTCCCATTCCCCTGATGTTTCATAAATTTGTTTCCTCCTAGAGGTTTTGTTAACGGATCCGCTAGGTTCACTTCTGACCTCACATAATCGATTGAGATTACTCCATCTTTTAGCAGCTGCCTTATAATATTATGTCTCAATCGAATATGTCTACTTTTACCATTAAAGGTTTTATTTTTAGCCGTAGCTATCGCTGATTGGCTATCACAATGTAAAGACACTGATGGTGTTGGTTTTTCACCCAATGGAATATTCGCTAAGAAGTTTTTCAACCACTCAGCCTCAGAACCAGCCAACTCCATTGCAATAAACTCAGAATCCCTTGAGGATTTTGTTAGTATAGTTTGTTTGGCTGACTTCCATGTTACTGCACCACCACCAAGGTTGAAAATATAGCCACTAGTGGATTTTGTCTCATCTGAGTCTGAAACCCAGCTAGCATCACTGTATCCTTCTAATACAGCGGGAAATCCACTATATAGTATACCATAATTCATGGTACCTCTCAAGTAACTCAATACCCTCAACAGAGCCTCCCAATGCTTACTGCTTGGGCAATGAGTATATCTGCTCAACCTACACACAGCATAAGCTATGTCCGGCCTGGTATAGTTCATTAAATGCAACAGACTCCCAATGATCTGTGCATATCTAGATTGAGCAACTGGATCTCCTTCATGTTTTGTTAAATGCATATTGGAATCATAAGGAGTGCTAACAGGAGAAACATCATAGTGTTCGAACTTTCTCAAGATTTTCTCAACGTAGTGCTCTTGAGAAAGCAGAATACCATATTCATTCCTTATGATTTTAACGCCCAATATAACCTTTGCTTCACCCAGATCTTTCATATCAAAATTTGAAGCAAGAAAACATTTTGTCTCACGCACAACATTCATGCTAGTACCAAAAATAAGCATGTCATCCACATATAAGCAAATAATCACACAATCACCATTTACAAGTTTTGTATAAACACAACGTTCTACCTCAACAGTAGAGAAGCCACCACTCAACAAAACTTGGTCTAGCTTTTCATGCCATTGTTTAGGCGCTTGTTTCAAACCATATAAAGACTTAACAAGTTTGCAAACTTTATTTTCTTGTCCAGGAACTACACACCCCTCAGGTTGGGTCATGTAAATTTCTTCTTCTAAATCACCATTTAAAAAGGCTGTTTTAACATCCATTTGGTGAATAAAAAGTTTGTGGATCGAAGCTAAAGCAATCAGGATTCTAACAGAAGAAATTCTAGTCACAGGAGAAAATGTATCAAAATAGTCAATGTTTTCTTTTTGAGTAAAACCTTTGGCTACCAGTCTAGCCTTATATTTATCAATTGATCCATCTGGAAAATATTTTTTCCTAAAAACCCATTTGCACCCAATAGGTTTTGCTCCTGGAGGCAAGTCAACCAAAACCCAAGTTTTATTTTGATTTAAAGAATCTATTTCAGCTTTAATAGCTTCTTTCCAAAACTGAGAATCCGGAGAAGAAATAGCTTCATGAAAATTTTTTGGATCACCTTCTACTAAATAAGTATAAAAATCATCTCCAAAAGATGTTTCTTTTCTTTGTCTTTTACTTCTCCTTAAATTCTCACTCAAACTATCATTTGAAGTTTTTTCCAAAGAAGAGTTTTCAACTCTTTTAGGGACACGCCCAACTTTCAAAGGAAATATATGTTCAAAAAATTCTGCATCTTTTGTTTCAACAATCGTATTAGGATCCAAAATATCACTTTTCAAAACTAGAAAACGATAAGCAGCACTTTTTTGAGCGTAACCAATAAACATGCAATCAGAAGTTTTAGAACCAATCTTTCTCTTTTTAGAATCAGGTAATAAAACTTTTGCAAGACACCCCCACACTTTTAAATATTTGAGGTTAGGCACAAATCCTTTCCATAATTCATAAGGTGTCTTTTTAGTTTTTCTATGGGGTATTCTATTTTGTAAAAAACAAGCAAACAACAAGGCTTCACCCCACAAGTTATCAGGTGCAGCAGAACTCACAAGCAGAGCATTCATCATTTCTTTTAAAGTTCTATTTTTCCTTTCTGCTATACCATTAGATTCAGGTGAATAAGGAGGAGTAACTTCATGGATTATACCCTCTTTTTCACAAAAATCATTTAATAATAAATATTCTCCTCCTCTGTCTGACCTAACTCGTTTAATCTTTTTATTCAGTTGATTTTCTACTTCTGCTTTATACAAAAGAAACATTTCAAAAGCTTCATCTTTATTTCTCAATAAATATACTTTAGTATATCTTGAAAAATCATCAATAAAAGTGATATAATATCTTTTGCCTCCTCTAGTTTGAACTTGTTTTAAATCCCCTAAGTCAGTATGAATTAAAGATAACAATTCAGTTTCTCTCTGAGTAGAAAAGTGTGGCTTCTTAGTTAATTTAGTTTTTGCACAAACTTCACATTTGTTAAAATCATTACTTTTAATTCCATGAATTAACCCAAGATTTTGTAATCTCTTTATATATGATTTATGAGCATGTCCTAATCTAGCATGCCATATGTCAAAAGAATCAATCAAGTAAGCAGAAGAAGATGCATTTTCATTAATTTCAGCAACACTTAAAACAAACAGACCCTGATTACAATATCCTTTCCCAATGAGAACATTGTTCTTAGTCATGACAACCTTGTCAGACTCAAACGACACTCTAACCCCAGCTTTCCCAAGCAGCGCCACAGAGACTAAGTTTGCCCTAACATCTGGGACATACAGCACATCATTCAGCGCCAAGGTTTTTCCTGATGTGAGTTTCAGCACCACTTTTCCCTTTCCTTGAACCTTGGCAGTTTGGGAGTTAGCGAGGTAGATGTGGTCTTCCCCTTCTTCAAAGGAGGTAAACATCTCTTTATTTGCACAGATGTGCTTAGTGGCTCCTGAGTCCACTACCCATTTCTTCACATCAGTCACAATGAGGGCTTGAGAGACCACTGCAGCTATGACTTCATCATCATTGCCATCATCTCCTTCAACCAAATTCACATTTGGCTTAGGAGGATTATCACCCTTTTGAGTAGCCCTTTTTCTACATTGCGCTGCATAGTGCCCTGGCTTTCCACAGACAAAACAATTGCCTTTCTTTTTGAATTTGGGGTTAGAGTCCTTGGATTTGTAATCAGATTTCTTATTCTTATTATTTTTGTTTTTGGGATCATACCTCTTGGAGCACGGTTTCGATTCCACCAAGTTTGCTTTGGGAGCTATTTCCTTTCCCTTTGCGGCTTGTATGGCCTTTCTGTTTGTGTCTTCAATTATTATGTGGGTAATAAGATCTGACAGGGACAACTGCTTCTGTTTGTGCTTTAACTGCTGTTTGTAGTCACTCCATGTTTCTGGCAGCTTCTCGATCAGTATGCCAGCTACGAACTCATCTGGCAGGTTAATCTTCTCAGCACGCAGCTCCTCCAACAACTTGTGGTACTCGTTGATTTGCAGCTTGATGTCTTTCTCTTCGGTCATCTCCCATTTGTAGAAGTTCCCCACTACAAATTTCTGCTTCCCAGCATCCTCAGCAGTGTACTTGAGGATAAGAGATTCCCATATTTTGTGTGCTTCTTTATAGACACAGTACACATCGAACAAATCGTTAGATAAAGTGCTGATAAGAGTGTGTCTGCAAACCTTATTGGCATGTGTCCAGATATCTTTCTGGGCTTGATCAACATCTGGGGTTGGTTCGGACTGAGTAAGAGTAGCAGCTACTCCATGCATGTCAAGGACAGAGTAAACTCGCTCCTGCCACCGCCTGAAATTCCTTCCATCAAAAGTCTCTATTTTTGAAGTGTCAGGGAACGGCCTAGGAATAGGAACTGCTGTTGGAACAACAGTGACTGAGGCAGCATCATGGTTATTCTGAGCAGTAGTGTTGCAGGGTTGTTCCATGATGTGAATAGCTCTTAAGATTGTTGGCAGCAGCACCTGCAAAATAAATAATTAATCCGAGTCACGTCCTAAGGACGCTGTCCTTAAGAGCTATTCCGCAACCACCGGTAGATAAGGATGCGGCACTCCCCAGGATTAAACGGATCCTTCCTGTATAACAGGGTGAACAGAACAGCAGAAGATAGTAGTAAACTCAGCAAGTAAGAGAGCACACAAGAGGGGGAAGAGAGGAGCTCAAAACTCTAGAGCTGTGTGTTCTGAACCTTAGACCAAAGCACCCTTTTATAGGCCTCCATGATCTGAATATTGATTGCCTCTTAAAGCTAATCAAATTTCAGTTTTAAACGTTGCATATTAAATGATTTAAGCGTATGATCTGAAACGTTGGAGGCAAAGAGATAAAGCTTCCTTTTTTTTTTATTTCATAATCATTGTTTAATATACCAAAACGCACCAACACTACAACATTTCAGGCGTTGCTCCGTTTTGAAATTCATGGCCATCATTTAATACATTAAAACATGGTTTAAGGCACCTGGATATCAAGCGTTTCAAGGCGTTGGATAATCATAGAAAATTTCCGTTGAATAATTTAAATGCTTCAGCATTAAAGGATTTTAATGGGCCACTTTTAAATCTTGTAATGCATTGGAAATCCATTTAAAACTTTTCTACATTTGATTTTCCTATTCATAATGATAATAATAAGAAAATCTGTCCATGATTAATGCTCAATTTATTTTCATCTTCCCACATTCCCAATTAATGTAGGATCCTTTCTTTGACACACCCAAAAAATATTACAACAAATACTTGTACAACAATTGGTCTGTGTAACATCCCCATTTTAATTCAGGACAGTCATCTAAGGTTCAGAGTAGCTTAGTTGTGTTCTTCATTGATGTATAGAAGCACGTGGGATTGTGAATGAAGGGGATATATATATATATATATATATATATATATATATATATTATGTAGAGAGAGAGAGATTGTTGAGGAAAAGACCATTTGGGGTCCGTCCGTTTGCTGACACAGATTGAACGCAGCACATTCGGATGCGAACGTCAACAAAAAGAGGATATGATTTCTTCAATCATGTTCTTGGCAAAAAATGACTCTGGCTGAGTGTTTTAAATTGATGAAAATGATCGATACGAAGGAGAGGAAAGAAAAGATATTTTGGAGAAAAGCAGTTTTCCTCTGATAGGGCTTGATAAAACCCAAGATTGGTGTTCTAATTTGATTTTCCACTCTTCTACCTTAGATTGGGATTTTGAGATACTTGAAACTAGGGTTTATGAATGGTTTGAATTCGATTCTAAGGAGTTTATACCTGTTAATTTGTGTTTAATTAAATGAATCAATAGGAGTTGATTACTAGTATTTAATTAGTTTAATTTTGATCTGTTGCATAACTATGATGATTTCACCATTAAAATGGAGGAAGAAGGCCAAAAAAAAAAAAGGAGAACCCTTAAGAGTTTTTGTCTCATATTTTTGGACCAGATCTAAGTGGATTTTTAATGCTAAAACCAAAACCCAAAAAAATAGACCCAACACCAACATTCATAAGAAATTATTAGCACGACAACCATAAAGCATACATACATATATAAACAGCAAAAGTATTAACACTATCAAAAAATAAATAGCAAAATTAATAGATCTTTCATTTTCTCGATGCGTCAATGAATGCTGAGGACATAAATTTAATCAAGGAATCGTCAACTTTCATCATTGCGAAAATGAAGTGCTAGACTTAAAGTCAAACAACAGAGTGAAATAAGGGCAAACATGGAGTAATTGAAAAGCCAAATTTAATTTGATATAAATTCATGTCAGACGATTTTTAAAAATTAAAATGGAGAAAAATAAAGCAAACATAGACAATAGCAATGCTCATATACGTATATTATGAAGATAAATAATGAGATGATATCCATATTATAATAAAAAAGAAAGTCAAATCTTGGAGGACATTTGCACCTGACTATCATATTTCCAAAAGAGTAGGCTTTCCGAAGATGTCTCCTCCCAAGAATGTCTCCCCTGTTTCCCTTTGCTTTTGAAGCTTATATCCTTCTTTGATCTCTCTATATGAGGGGGGCTTAGTTTCCCACAATAGCAGGCCTCAAAACATTGGAGAGAAGGACAGAGCATGGTCCCTCTGAATACAAAAGTTAATTTTGGTAGAAATTTCAGTCTCAACGATCTCACTTTGGGAAGAGTGATAGTAGGGTTAAAAGTGTTACCGCTATTCTCTCTAATTATTTCTTCCATCGACGCACAATCTGCAACAAAAATAGTCTCTAGGTTTTGGAGCTGTGCTAATAATTCTGACGTCATCAGAATCGTCATTTCGTTACATCCCCAAATATAGAGCTCTCTGAGATAAAGGAACAGGCTATCCAAGGACAAAGGAAGTGGCATCACTATATGTGTCAAGTTTTCCAGCCCATGAAGGTACAACCTTTCAACTAACATGACAGAGGCGCAAAATGAGCAAGTGGGAGCGCCACAGAACAAGTACTCCAGCTCATGGCATGCACTTATTTCGAACCGTTCAATTTTTGGTAAATTATTATTATTTTTTTGGACCAATAAAGCACGGCAAAGGCAAGTTGTCCTTGTCAAATGGTCACACTTGCTTATAATCAACTCTTTGACGTCTCCTGGAAGTACCGCTACTCTATTTGCCCAATCAATACCAGATAAAAACACCCTTTTCAAGTGGCAGGCTTCTTCATCAAATAAATCATCACAAGGTGGTATGATTGAACTTAGATAATAACCATTGAGTCCGCGATCTTCATCTAGGAAACTTATAACAAAGTCATTAAACTTTTCAATATCACAAAAAGTGACTGATATAACTTTCAGCTTTCTCAAACCTCGTAGATCCATTGACGTTGAGTGGTACCTCATCAACAGAGACAGTAGATTGGTCAATTCGGATATTGTTGATGATGAGATTGTGAACCCACCTTTACCTTCTAGATTCAACAATTCAAGATTGACCAACAATTCCAAGCCACAAGGTTCTTCACTGATTGCAGTATATGAAAGGTCCAATTCTATTAAACGCCGCAGTTTTGCTAATGAAGGGACATACTCCAATTCTCCACATTGTGACAGTAACAATGCAATGAGACATTCCAAGTCAGATACAGATTTGGGCAAATGCCCAATGCTTGTCCGATATAAATCAAGTATTTTAAGGGCAGGCATGTTAATGAAAAAATCATCTGGAATCCATTTGAGATAAAAATTAGAATTTAAAAGTAATGTAGAAAGTTTAGAGCACTTGGGAGATGCGTCATCAAAAATATCCGGTACGTTGATTCCACTTAGAAAAACATTCTGCAAATTTTCATTCCATTTTCCATTCTCTGACAATCCTATTAAATTCATACCATGTTTTGTCATGATTTTTTCAGTCTTCTTTGCAATAGTGAGAGCCATGACCTGAAGTAAAGTGTGCACTCTGCATGTCCCATTCTTTTTCAACAACAAACTGCTATTTTTTAACTTTTGCCACATGGCATAACCTTCATTATATCGCATCGTGAAGCTCTTTGTCCCATCTGTCCATTCCCCATAGAAAA
Organism: Neltuma alba; assembly: GCF_004799145.2. Lineage (NCBI taxonomy): Eukaryota > Viridiplantae > Streptophyta > Magnoliopsida > Fabales > Fabaceae > Neltuma > Neltuma alba. The sequence goes on along the minus strand of NW_021635606.1, from coordinate 174,901 downwards.
ATCTTTTCATAAAAGGCTTAGTAACAATATCCAATACAGTCCCCTTAACACTCAATGCACAGTACAAAAAAAACCTTTGCAATTTATTGTTTAAGAAAGAATAACTAGATTTCAATACCTGAAATACCCTCTCATCCATATGATATTGCCCGTCACCCATGTTTTGAAGGCATTCCAACAAATGATCCCATTCTCTTATGTGCTCTTTTCCCTTCATGCTTCTTGCTATCATAACAATTGCAAGGGGCAAACCCTCACATTGTTCTGCCACCGCCCTTGCTTTAGTCTCCACCCCAATCGGTTGTATTTGATGGACTCCAAGAGTCTTTGTAAACAAATCAAAACCATCTTTTTTGCCTAGAGGTTCTACTTCTATTATGTTCTTCATGCAATTCATACTTTGGCACACTTCCCACAATCGAGTTGTCAAAATCAATTTAATCCCATTATTTGAAACTGGAAATCCAACCTCTTCTAAATAGATAGGATTCCAAACATCATCTAAAATAAGGACACATCTAGTTATGTGGTTGAATGCATGCAATAATTTCCCTGATATCCTTTTGACATCACACTCATCAGATATGTCTAAATTAATTGATCTTGCAATGACTTTTTGCAACTTATAAATGCTATTATCATATTGTGACACGGTAACCCAAATAATATGCTCGAAGTCATCACCAGCTTCTTCTAAAAGTTTGTTATGCACATGAGTTGCTAAAGCTGTTTTCCCTGCTCCGCCCATTCCCCATATCCCAATAGCTGACACCTCATCTTCTGTTATCCATTTCCTTGTTTGTTCAGTATACCTTTGAAACTCTACTCCCACTAAATCAATTCTCGGCAACAAATAACCTCTAGAACATTCTAGCAATAAGAATAAGAATAATCTATTAGCATGAGTTCACAAAAGGAATTATAGATTTCAAATGCAGGAAGTAAGAAGAACAAAATAGAAATAAATTCAATATATTGCATTTAGATATCCTTTACCATGTCTTGAAAACAAATTAATAATCATCTAGCATGATGTGATCATAGCTGTTACTTCAGGAGAAATTACAAAAAATGTATAAATAATTTGACAAATCACTTCTCAAAAAGGGTATATGTAGTTTAAGTTGAAGCATATACCTGTTTTCAAACGAACATTTTTTCTCTTCACTATATTTTCAGAATAATTCAATTCCATGTATGCCCCTCTTCTTCCAACATCTTCAACCCACTTTCTTTTAGTTCCACGTAAATCTAAATCTTCTTCACTATGGGCTTTTGCATAACTTCTTGCTGCTTCATCATATAGTCTTTCTTTTTCATTATTCAGGTTACTCTTGAGTAACTTTAAAGCCAAATCCAACCTTTCTTTATCACTGTCAAACTGAAATTTGTCCATACGTATTATTTATATGATAGAGTGTTCATAGATTCATGTGCATGTGTGTGTATAAGAGCATTTAGCAAAACTAAGTTGCAAGTGACCATACCTGAAATAAGGGATTTTGCTTCACATAATGATCTGATTGTTGCATATAATTAATAACAAATATACCACAATCATGTCTACATATTGAAAAAAAATATGACATGGTCAATATGCATACTTGTTTTAATAAAGACTATAATTTAAAAACAAATCATAAACTCACCCATTACGCTGTAATAAGATATTGCTCGCCATTCTCCTATCAAATTTCGTGAACATAACATTTCCGAAGAGGTTATCCATGGCAAGAAGCTACACAAAAAAGATTCATTCTAAAGAATTAAAAGATCAATCTATTACTTGCATGTACATCACGTATAGCTTTGTAATACTTGCCAGTTTCTCTGTTGTTTGGTGGCGTTCAATTTTATCCATAAATCGATCATATAGAGAATCCCATATTTCAACTTCCTGATTCTTCATATGAACAATATATAGATAATAATGTCCACATGAATTTTTCTCAACATGAACGGGAATAAATATCTGTGAGAGGCATGTGATCAAACAAATCAAATTGATATACAACCAAAAAGCGTAATCATTATGAGAAATGAAACATAAAACTAGATTGAAAGATAATACCTTCTCACAATCTACCAAGTCCCACATGTAGTTGTCTATCATATTATGCCGTCCAACAAAGTCAAGGAAGGAACTCACATCACCACTATTGAGTGCTACATTCTATAACAAAGAATCCGTAATTAAATATTCTTGTCAATTAAATTGTCTTTGATTCAAGAACTAACAAATATCATCCAATTGAAAAGAGAATAAGAAATCACCGAAAACATCACTGGAAGATACCAATTCGAAACTTTACTTTTGTTTCTCCTTTCATTGTCAGTGAAGATATCAGCAAAAATATCTATTACCTAAGAAAATAGGAAAATTAAACACTATCATATAGCGAACTCCTTGCTCAATAATAACAAAATAGAATAAAAATAGGGTTAATGTACAAATTTATCCCGAAAGTTTAAAACTGTAGCAATATTTCCTCCTATCATTAAAAATATTAACAGCCAACATTACTGTATGGGGCAATATTGCTACGATTATAAACTTTCGGGACAAATTTACACTTTAACCCATAAAAGTATAAGTAAATACTGACCCATGAATCCAAATGAGCCCGTGGTCTAAGTGTGGTCAATTGAGACTGATACAGAAAAGAACGATGCGACGAAAAAATTTCACATCTATCACTAAAGAACATACAGGGTGAATGATTTAAATAGGCTTCACATTAGAAAAACTACATATTACTACTACTCACACATAAAAACACCAATTATATATATATATATATAGTTGTAAGCATATGAATCTAACCTTAAACGCTCAAAAACATATTGTATCAACTGTGAGTCAGGTTCATCCACAACATTATTGGGAACACAAAAAGGGCCGACCTTAATCATCTCTTGATGCATAGCTTCTGAGTCGTTTTGAACTTGCTGGGGAGCCTTCATCCCTTCCCACATTGTTTTGGGGGACATGTAACAATCAAGCATTCTTTCGTTGATGAGTTTGTTATGATCTCTCTGTCCTATTTTGAGTATAATTAATGAGTACATTAATTAGTTGCCAAAGTAACAGTACAAATTCAAACTTTCTAAACTACGAGTTAATTAATAGTAGGCTACTAGTTAAATTAACTCTCATATAGTTCATATGAGTCATGCCTCACTCCAATATATGATAAAAACTGAGGAATATCTTATTTATTAGAATTAACATACACTAGTCATCACAATCCACAATTTATATAATCCAGAAAACACACGTGTGGGGTGGGAAAAAAAAAATCCAAAGAAAACACGTGCTGATATTTAGGCGAAGAAATATTAAAAAATAACAAAATTATTGACACTCCTTTTCTGATAAACTAATTTCACACAATAGTAATTACTGTTTAATTTCATTTATATTCACGTTGGAAAGGATAACAAAATATACTTGTGTTATTTATACTCGAAAATGATATTTCAGTCTCTCTTAAGGAGATTACTGCACTTTATTTCTTAGTAGAAATTAAAAACCAAAATATGCACCAAAAGAAATTAAAAATCGGATTACTAACAATACCCTTTCAAGGTGTGCCAACATACTACTTCTCTTCTCTAATTCTTAATATAAGACCCAATTAACTAATTTAAGAGGATTAAAAAAAACTAAATAAATTACTTTAAAATATTTATATTTATCACTTTCTTCAAATTAATTTGTATAACTCATAAACTACTACCTTTGATGATCAGTATAAAAGCTAGATAACTAATTTGGAAATATTAAAAAACTAGATAAATTGGTTATCTATCATAAATATATGATGACCGCTCTAAATTATCCTCTCCAATCATATGTATTGAATGATTAGAATTATTCCGAGAATCTTTTGCAATCAATAAGGATATTTTAGACGAAGATGAGAGACAAATTGAATTGATATCTTATAAACAAATAGAATCTTTAACTAACTCTAGTGCGAACCAAAAAAATCATCAAAAATATGTTATAATTAAGTCATTGACTTAGCTTCTTTAGCCTTCCTAAATCAGTCAATAAGATAGTATACATCATTATTCATTCAAATTAAAATAATATTATCTCGTACCTTGTGAATGAAAGAGATCCTCTTTCAGGCTGGTGTCTTTGTTGGAAAGAGGAGTAGTACAAGGTCGTATACCCTTACCCTTAATTTGATAAATATGAGATTTGATTCGATTCGTACTTGCTGCAAATTCAAATCCACAGCGATTGCACTTTACTTTCTTCTCCCCTTCCAATACAGTGACGTGTTTCCACGCTTCAACATCCTTAGGCCTTCCACCAGCTGATCCTTCTTTCCCCATTATTCCTTACAAGAAGAAATGAATATCTGACTGGTTTGAAGATAGATATGGAATATGGATGCCCTAAACAAAGCAAAACTATATAGCAGAAACAAGAACCGAGCAGCGTAAATAAAGAGAGAAATTAAAGAAGTTACCTGCATCAGGTTTTTGGAAGATCTGAGATGGATGATTTGAAGCCAGCAGACAATAAGGAAGAAGATAATGGCAGTGTCTGCTTTGATCCAAAGCTATGAAACTATGAAGCCAAACTTTGTCCCATCCCAAGGTACAATCAACCGAAATTAAAGATGCAAAATCACAATTATTAGAAGACGGACCGATTAGATCTGATCAAGGAGAAGTCATGGAGGCTGCTGAAAGTGCAAGACTCCTTCTAGATTGTGATTAAGCTGAGACTTGCTGGTTGGTTGCTCCCCTCTTGACTGGAGAAAGCCTGAAGCCGCGCTGCAAGTTCGAAACTCCGAGGGAAATGACGGTAGACAAAAGTCACATCAATAATGGAGGAGAGACATTAAAGTTTTGTCAGCCCCGTCAATCCGATCGACTATTGCGTGTGAAAGAGCAGAAAGAGAAAAGAATTGATGCTGCTGGTAAAAAAAAAAAAAAAGGAATTGATGCGCTGAACACAGAGCGAAGTATATTTTTCATTTGCATGTATGGTTTTAAAATATTTTGTAAACTAAACTTCTCATCGTCACCATCCTTGTTCTAGAGGAAAAAAAAATCGTCATGCTGTTAAAATATCATTTCGCACTAGCAATTTTGATTTTGTGATTGCTGGTAAAAAAAAATGGAAAAATTATAAATAAAGATTCCTGAATATATAAAATTGCGATTTAAAACCTTTAATTTGGAAAATAGTTTATTTTAGAGAATGAAAACTTTAGTAGACCAAATCACAACTTGGCTAAGAGTATGCCAAATGACGAGTTGACTATAGAAAATGACAATTTCAGTAAACCAAATCACAATTTGACTAAGGGACATTTCAGACATTTCACTACGATTTGATATTTGCAAAAATGGAACTGAGTCCTTATTTGCTATTTTTCAAATTGAGAGTCCCAAATCATAATTTTATATATTTAAGGGTTTTATTTGTAATTTTTTCAAAAAAATTTTGATTTTGTCATTAATTTTTCAAAAGTTCAGCTAAATACATGCATATTAATTATCATTAAAAAAAATTTACTATTTTTTTGGGTTTAGATATACCTAAAAAATATATAAGGGTGTTTGATGTATCACAATACATTAAAATACATGATGATTTAAAAAAAATTTCAAGACGTTTGACGCATAGAGAAGTAATAAAAAAAAGAGAAAAAAGAAACTAATAAAATGAAAAAAAAATTATAAACATATAAACACCTTTTAATTTGGTTATCCATTAAAATATTGAATATTATTTTTCATAATCAAAATTCAAATATATTTATAATTTTTAATTAAACTATATTATTTTAATTATTATCAATTTAACCAAATTTAACCTACTAACCTTTAACTTACTGTCTTGACTGAGTTATTGACTAATCTAATTTTTAGTGTCTTAATTTTAAGCACTCTTACATGTGCTCTATATGTTATATACTGCAAATTTAATTCTTTTGATATCTCCAATATTTATTATTAATATTTTGAGTCCCATTTAGGGTTGTTCACAAGACGGAGTTTCTGTCCCCTCTCCCTTCCTGAGACCGTTCTTGTCCTGTTGGAACCAGGACAAGAACAGGATGGGTCAAAATGTCCCATTCCAATCTTTTTTTACAAACCACTTTAATTTTGGGTTTGAATATTTTTTATGTTGTAATATTTGTTTTTTATTTGGTTTCTAAAGATAAAAACACTAAAACAAATTATATAAAAAGTCTGATTATTAAAAAAAAGTAAAAGCAATACTGTGAAAAAAGAGTAAAAGAAACACTATATAATAATTTTATGAATTACTTTACTAAGGAAGAAAATTATGCTGAGATAACACTAGTTTGTGACTTAAGAACTGAAAATCATTGTACAAAAATAATTATTATTAGTAAGTAAATTGAATAATTTAATAATAAGTAAATTTACAAAAAGGAAAAGAAAGGGACAAAAATACCACGATGCTTGTAGTCATCCTTTCCGAAAATCTCTTTTATCTTGTCCCATCTCATCCCATCTCAAATTAATTAGGACAGGACTAATTGAGCACTCTTGGCTTATGAGCAATAAAACCCATATACACTTCCTCCCTAATAGAACATCCAATACTTAGCTCATAAATCAACTTTTTCTCTTAGAATATAATGATGATTTTGAAACTACCCTTTGAATTTTTTTTTTGACGAAAAGGTTATCCATATTTTCTCAATGATTATGTGCAAAGACCAAAAAAAAAAAAAAAACTAGACTGTTTAATAAAGTGGCAGAAATATTGGTTTAAAAGTTAATAAATCATATCAAGTCATATTAAAATTAAACTAGTAATAATTAAAATAATATAATTTAATTAAAATGTGTAAAAATATTCTTATTTTAACTATAAAAATAATATTTCATCTTTTTATTTATTTTTTTCTACTTCTTATTTTCTCCTCTCATCATGTGACTTGGTTTTTTTTTTTTGTTTTTTTTACTTTTTCTTCACTCTTTCCTCTCCCTGTACAGGCATCCATCAAATCATATCACTTACTCTTTTCTTTTTTTTTTTAATAAAAGGGAAGATTTCTATTCATAAAAAAACACTATACAGGAGAAAGATTTTACAGGAAAATTCTAAGAACAGAAAAATTCTTTACAGTGTGGTCAGCTTTAATTCTAATGTCAGCAAGTATACTTTCTATCGTGTAAGTCTTAGAGGTAAAAATGTGATGGTTCCTGACTTCCCATAATTTCTAGCAAGTTATACAAGGCCCAATCTTCCAAGAAATATCCAGGCTTGAGTCACCTAATTTTTTATTGAGCCAAGGCACCACATCATTCCTGAAAAAGTCGATGCACATGTCTCGTGGGAGAACTTTCTTCCAAACTGAGGATGCTAACGAGCAATTATCAAAGACATGATTAATATCTTCTACGTTTGCATTACAAAGGGTGCAATGGCTTTCCATACTCATTCCTCTTCTATGGCATTCAGAATTAGTGAGTAGCTTTCTTTTAATAAGTAGCCAAGTGAAGGTCCGTATTTTTTGCGCCATGGGGAGCTTACATATTTGAGTCCAGTTTATATCAGCAACATTCCAATTAAGACATTCGACAGCTTGATAGGCTGATTTTGTTGTGAAATCTCCAGTTGGTGTGAGGTTCCAATAACAAGAAGGGGCATAAGGGATCTGGGCAATTTTGGTGGAAGAAATTTCTTGTAGAATATTTGGTGGCAACAAGTGGTCAAACAAGTGCCATCTCCAACCATCATTTGAATCAATATAATGAGGAATTGTTCGTGAGAGATCGTATTCAGAGATAGGGGCAAAGGAAAGATTTTTTAAGGGTCCACAATCACCAACCCAATAATTTGACCAGAATCTTATCTTATGACCATCCCCGGTTTTCCAAATGAAAAGAAGCATCTTGTTATATTTTAGCTATATTCCTCCAAAAGTAAGAGGAGTGAGATCTGGCAAGAATAGTAGATTCTATTGTGCCATCAAACCCATATTTACCTTTTAAGACCTTAACCCAAAGAGTGTCAGGTTGTGAGAACATATGGTAAATAAGCTTGGAGAAGAGAGTCTTGTTCTGTGATTCAAATCTTAGAATTCCACAACCACCATTCCTCAAAGGCTGACAAAGTTCACTCCATTTGACTAGGCTCACCCCACAGTGATCATCAGAGTAGCCCTAAATAAATTTCCTTATAATTTTTTCGATTTCATTGCAACAAGAAGCAAGAAGCAAAGTACTTTGCATAGCATATAAAGGAACAGAAGAAAGAACGGACTTGGCCAAAGTGATGTGACTAGCGAGAGAGAGGGATCGACTTTTCCATCCAGCAAGCTTAGAATGAATTCTTTCAAGAATATATTTATAAGTGCTTGAAGAAACTCTCCCAGTAATCAAAGGTACACCTAGATACTTGGCTAGTGATTTAGTTTAATTATAGCCCAGTTCGGTACAAATATGCCTTCTAATACTTGAATGAACATTGTTAGCGAAATATATTTTAGTCCTGGATTGGCTAATCTTATGCCTAGAAGACTTAACAAAAATCTTGTAGAATTCGTTTAATCACAACCAATTGAGTAGATGTGGTGTGACCAAAAAATGATTAAATCATCGGCAAAGAATAAGTGTGAAAGAGGTACACCATTACGCCCCATTATGATAGTTTTCCATACCCCTTTGTTCACTTTAGCTGTGATAGCTTGTGAAAGCCATTCCATGCAAAGTACAAAGATATATGCTGACAAAGGATCACCTTGTCTAATTCCCCTCATAGGAACAAAAAGGGTTGAAGTTTTACCATTCCACAAGACCTACATAATAGGAGATGTGATGTAGTTCATAATTAGCCTAACTATAGCATCAGGCAAACCAACATCCTGTAGTATGTCCTCAATGAAATCCCATATTAATCTGTCAAAAGCTTTTTCAAGATCTATTTTTATGGCCATCCATCCTTCTTTACTTCCTTTTTTCTCATGGAGTGAACAGTTTCTTGAGCTATAATGATATTATCAATAATGGTTCGCCCTTGAATGAAACTGGATTGGTAGGGGCTTAAAAGATTTGGCAAGAGCACCCTTAGTCTATTCGCAATAACCTTGGTCACTATTTTATAAGCAACAAGGTATAAATTGATAGGTCGAAATTCACTAATATAACTGGGCTTGTTAACTTTAGGAATCAAAGCAATAAAAGTATGATTCAACAAAGGGTCTAGAGGATGACCCGTCCAAAATTGTTGCACAAGAGAGAGGAGATTAGGACCCACTATATTCCACTGGCTTTGATAGAAAAGGGCGTGCAACCCATCAATTCTAGGAGATTTAAGCAGCTTCATTTCCAACAAGGCTTGCTTTACCTCTTCAATCGTAATTGCTCTATCCAAAGTAATAAAGTCAGAAAGGGAGATTGGGGGAACCACACCTCGGATAGCAAGAGGATGAAATTGATTGTCATCAATGATATATAATGGGATGAAGAAATCCTGAGCCATACTAGAAAGCTGCTCTTCATTGTCAATCCATTCCCCCTGATTAGATATCAATCTTGAAATATGATTTCGACACTTCCGTATCAAAGCTTTGGTATGGTAGAAGCACCACAAAAAAATATGTCAATTGTAGCGGTTAAAGTGAGATATTTCTAGCGGTTCTAACCACAACAAATAATATTTGTAGCGGTTACAAAAACTGCTAGAAAATCAAGCGCAAGAAAAAATTTCTAGCGGTTATGGCAACCGCTACACGGTATGGTCAAAACACCAGAAACTTTCTAACGGTTTAATAACTGCTAGAAAACGCTAGCAATAGGAGACGAAATTTCTAGCAGACAGAAACCGCTAGAAAAAAAGGAAAAAATTTGTAGTGGGTATATAACCGCTAGAAAATTCTAAACCAAATCTCATTTTGCCGGGAATTAAAAATTTTCATTATGGCGCCAAAATTTCTAGCGGTTCCAGAACCGCTAGAAATTTTGTGGGAAATCAAATTTTGCTAGCAAATTAAATTTTTGAAATTGCTCCAAAACATTTCTAGCGGTTTGAACCGCTAGAAAATTTGGCGCAAAATTTAAATTTCACAAAATTTTCTCGCTATTTTTTATTTCTAGCGGATTTGAACTGCTACAAAAGTTTTCCGAGGCAGAAAAAAAATTTGTGATTTTTCATTATTAGAAAATATAATATTATAAATTTAAAAATCATTAAATAGATTATGTTGGAGAATTTTTGTTAATTTGTATAATTAGTTATGTATTACATTTTATATATTTGAATTTTGTAATAAATAATATGTAATTAAATTATGAGTGTGTCAAAAGAAGTGAATTTAATTTAATAAGATAATTGAATTGAATATTTAATAAGATAGTTGAATTGAAGATGAGATAGTTTGTAATATTGAACTTAAAGTGTTATGTTGAGAAGTATTTGAATCAGTTGAGGATGGCATGATAAGTGTGAAGAAGAAAAATATGAAAGAAAAAGAGAAATAAATATGTTAGTAAATTATAAGTAAAAACAAATAAAAGATATAATGAATTATAAAATAAAATTCACTTACCATACAGTGAAGAGAAAGAAACTACCATATGAGAGAGTAAGGAAAAAAAAAAAGAGAATTATGAGGAAGAATAGGAGAGGAAAGAAAAGAGATGGAGTAAATGAATGTAGAGATGATATGATATTTATAGAGATTAGCGACACATTTGTAGCGGTTTTTTTGTAGCGTTTTATTGCATTTTGTAGCTGTTTGTCATTTTCTAGCTTACAGCTAACCGCTAGTATTTGTAGCGGTTATATAACCGCTACAAATTATAATTTTTTATTTTTTAAAAATCTAAATCAATTTTAATTTATACATATATGTACTTGTCGGGGGGAATATTTTCAGTAATAAATTTGTAGCGGTTATGTAACAGCTACAAATTTATTATTTATTATTTTTTAAAAAGTTATACCAATTTTAATTTATACATATGTATTTATGGAAGGAAAATTTTTTTTTAATAATAAAAATTTTGGATGCTACTATTCTTCATCATCATCCGGCCTGAAAGGACATATTTAAAAAAAAATTGTTAGAATTATAATGTATTTAGAAGAAATTAGTAATTAGTAGTTAATTATTTAAATAATTTAAGAAAAGACGTATACCTGATAATTGGCAAATTATCATCTCCTTGAGGAAAAAAATCTTCAAAATTCAAGGGTTGGAAGGGTTCACTGTCATAAATAATGTCACCATCACCCATATCATAAAGATCCCGTGGTTTGAGGTGAACGACCATATTCCAGTCTTTATGTTTCTCGTCCTCGACATAGTAAACCTGCTGTGCCTCGGAAGCAAGGATATATGGCTCATCATCTTCAGATGCCCTCGTATGAATAAGTCTAGAGAAATTAACTGAGGTGATGCCCAAATGGTCAGTAGCGAGTCCCCGTGAAGTTGTCATATTTGCCTAGGAGCACTTGAACAATGTCACGGTGAAATCAACTCAATAATGTCAATTAGCTTTCCATAGCAAGTGACGCCTCCAAAGCGCATATTGCCATCATTGTTGCTAGAATAACATCTCGTTCTAAATGTCTCGCAAACTCCAGAGTTTTGTGTGAGCAATCCCTAATCACGTCCAACCGTACAAAACTTGAAGCCATTGACATTATACGCAGTAAACCTTCATGCATGGTCTAACGAACCGAGAGAAAGAGCTTTGAATTCATCTGTGTATGGGTTGTTGTCATTACGTATTCGACATGTAAACCAACTGGAAAACTCTTTGTGGACTCTTTTATCAATATATGCAGAATGCGCATGCCTCCGTAGCTGACGTCTGAGGTAACTCCTAAACTCACTACAGTAAAGTGTAATTTGTTAGAAGAGTCAATGAGAAACAAATATAAAGTGTAAAAGCTAGTGAGCTTATATGATATACTTACTGCATGAAGGGTTCAACTTGGCTGCAATTTATCAAAACGTGTCTATGTGCCTGGAGTTTCTTTGTAGGAGTGAGTCTGAAGAATTCATATCCTCCAACTGGTTTCCCAACAGGAGGAAATAAAGTTGACTTGGAAGGACTAGGAGGAGAATCATCTACACGACACGGGCAGTTAAAAGATGTCTCCATGTCATCAAAGTACCTTGAACAGAAAGTTAGGACCTCATCTCCGAAATAACCTTCTGCTATTGACTCCTCAGGCCATGCCTTATTCCTAACATATGATTTTAATTTTCCCAAGTACCTGTCAGTTAAGCTCTTCCGCTATTAAGACCTTCGCACACAACTTGAAAAATGAACATAATTCTACCAAAACCACTGATACATCAGAAGGACGTGTGTTTTTCAAGGCTAATGGAAGTAACTATTGCATAAGAACATGAGAGTCATGAATTTTTAACCCAGTAACCTTTCGAGCTTGCAGATCGATATACCTTGAGATGTTGCTAGAATATCCATCTGTTACTTTTATGTTCTTTAACGTCAAGAGGAAGATATCCTTGTTCTGCTTCGTCAAGGTGAATTTAGCTGGTTGAAACTTGTTGTTTTCATCAGGCCAAGCCTCTTCACGAATTCCCCAGGCCCGTAAATCTTTTCTAGCTGCAAGATGGTCTTTGGACTTTCCAGCTTCATTGAGCAACATATATAGCACATTATCACACACATTTTTTTCAATGTGCATAACATCCAAACTGTGTCGTAGCAAATTAGATTCCCAATAAGGAAGAGTGAAAAATATGCTTCTCTTCCGCCATTGCATAGGTTGCATATCAGATGTCCCACGAGATCGTCGTCCCAATAGTTTGGGATCCACACTCTTACCAAACTCAACATTAACATCTTCTAACTGCCGCAAAATATCCACACCAGACAAAGTAACAGGAGGATCTCTCTTCTCCTGTTTCTCATCAAAGCGAATCCGTTGCAATCTAAGTCTGTGCTTGGAATCAAGGAACCGTCGATGTTCTATAAAGCACCACTTGTGACTGTGTGGAAGGCGACATGACACAGAATCAAAATTGCACTCAGGACAGGCCAACCCAGTATGCACATTCCAGCCGGACAAAGTTCCCAAACCGGGAAAATCACTTATTGTCCACATCAAGGCTGCACGGAGATTGAATAGTCGCTTGTCATATGAGTCATATGCCTCAACACCATTCGTCCACAGGTCGATCAATTCGTGTATCAATGATTGCAGGTATACGTCTATATCATTTCCCGGTGCTTTCTTGCCAGGAATGATCATGGAAAGCAAAAAGGAGCTCTACTTCATGCACATCTAAGGTGGTAGATTGTATGGAATTAACACCACCGGCCAGATATTGTTACTTGTGCTCATGTTTCTGAAGGAATTGAAACTATCAGTTGCCAATGCAAGACGTACATTTCTAGGATCATTGGTAAAGTCTGGAAATTTCGCATCAAATGCTTTCCACGCCTCCAAGTCTCGTGGGTGCCTTAACCTGCCATATGGATTTTCCTCAGTCGCATGCTACCTCATGTGCTAAGCCATTTTTGATGACATATACATTCTTTGCAACTATGGTTTCAAAGGAAAGTATCTAAGAAAATAATATATTAAAAATTTCAAATACCGAATATTTAAAGACTGAACAAGTAACACATCATAATCAATTGTATTGAGAATTTAAAATATCAAATATTTAGAGACGGAACAAGTAACACATTGTAATAAATTGTACCTGAGAATTTTGGCCGGTTTCTTCTTTTGCTTTTTGCCCTTCCGTACCAACTTATAGCGTGACATCTTGCATCTCGTACAAATGTCCTTGTTTGCATTATCTCCCCAGTATAGCATACAGTCGTTTGGGCATGCATCTATCTTCTTGTAGTTCAAGCCAAGCTTGTTAATAATCTTTTTTGCTTCATAAAAAGATGGAGGGAATTCAGCTTAGGGGAAAGTATCTCGCAGTAATTCCAACAACATGAACATCACCTTGTTAGTCATACCACACAAGCATTTGATATGATACAGCCTCACCAAGAATGACAACTTCAAATACTTTGTGCACCCAGAATAAAGAGGCTTGTCAGCTTCGCTCATGAGGTCAAAAAATTCCTGAGCAGTTTCGTTTCTTAGAAACTCCTGTTGAGGCCCCTCTACTTCATCTTCGTTGGGATTCAGGCTTTCATGAACACCAAAAGCATCACGCACAGCATCGTTGACGGCATCGGCTTCATCCACTCGAACTCCCATCCGTGAAACTATTGGAACTAACTCAGCAACCATATCTGGCCGTTCTCCATGTAGTTGCCAAAATACGTACTCTCACGGGAAGGGCTTAAAGATCAAATGTTCTCTAACAATATCTTTGGGATGCCACTTCTTGAAATTACATTTAGGACATGGACACTGAATCTTACCATTTACGGTGGCATTGGCAAAAGCAAAATCTAAAAAATAGCTTAGACCAGCTAGGTATTGCGGAGACGATCGATGTAAGTTGATCCATGACCGATCCATCACTAATATCGCTCAAATTTTGTGAACATATGACACAGGAAGCTCAAAGAGAAGTTAAAATGAATTTCAGTTGGAGTGTTTTAGCTTATAAAGGAGGCTGCCAACGGATGTGTAACGGTCAATTTTTTGTAGCGGTTACCAACCGCTAGAAATTTCTAGCAGTTTTAACGGAAATTTTGATTTTCTAGCGGTTTATAACCGCTACAAATTCAATGTGACAACAGTTATAAAATTTCTAGCAGTTAGGAACCACTACAATTTTCTTAATTTTCTAGCGTGTATAATCCGCTAGGAACTCGATGAGGGAAATTTGAATTTAGCTTGAATTTTATAGCGGTTATATAACTGCTAGAAAATACTTCCCACTTTCAGTTTTGTAGCGGTTTAGTAACCGTTAGAAATGGTAATATTTTTAAATATTAAAGTTTCCAAAAGTATTTTAAATACTACGCAATAAATTAATAACATTTTTAGTATAATGTATTAATTAACACGTGATATAAACAAAATTATTAACAAATTATTAATATTTATAAATATTTATTAAATTAATAAATTAATAAATAATTATAGAAATATTTAATTTATAGAAATAAATTGTAGAAATATTTTAATTAATTAACATGTTTAATAAATTTTAATGTTTATATAGTAATAAATTAATAAATATTTCAATGTTAATTAATACTTGACATAAATAAAACTATAGAAATAAATAAATAAAGTAAACAAATAAATATAAAATTTAAATAAATATCTAAATAAAATATAAAATCATAAAATCAAAATTCAAATAAAATCCTATGCAATGAAAACAGGAGAAATCATGGGTGAGGGGCAGAAGTAGTATCATCATGATCGTCCTCTGCTGGATCCTCCTACTGGGGGTGGGCAGGCCACTCAACATGCTGGGACTAGACTGGCTGATGGGGGGTAGGGGCGGGACTGGTGGCAGGCGTATGTCGGGGATCTCAGGAATCGGGATGTTTGGAGCCATACGGATCACCACATGACATATAGCCGTAGCAACTGCCAAGAGCTGGTCAAGCTGCAACTGGAACTGAGCATCACGCTCCTGCAATTGACGATCACGCTCCCCGATGCTAGCCTCTAACTCTTGTCTGAGCTCCTCTTGCAACTCCTCTGAGGATGAGGAACCTAGCCGCTTCGCTCTCGCACTCGCCTGAGAGCTCCCAGCAGTATATGAAGGGCCAGCGCTACTTAAGCGAAGCAACCTAGTCGGTGTAGGTCTAAGTCCAAGCCCGCTAACTCGACTAGAGTGCTGCGGCCGGCCACAACCCGCTAAAAGTGAGGTGGTGGGATCCAAGGCAGACCCCTGAGATTCACGCAACTTGGTATCGACCTGAGTCATCCGTGCCTACCAAAATTAATATAAAGAAATTAATTAGAATAAAATGATATTTACACTGTGATATTATATTAATATTTAATTTATTACTTACCGCTATCTCCTCAATCTCATCCGACGCACGCCCGTCTCGAGGTCTATACACCATTGGCCACATCTCGCCTTAAGTGGCTATGTATCCCTGCTCTTGCCGTATCTTTTCCCTCTGTAAATGAAATAAAAGAAATAATTAGTTACAAATTAAATACATATACATATTTAACAAATTTATTTCAAGTACTCACAATCTCGTCATAGGTGATCGCAAAGCTCATGGATCCAGCCCTATGACATATCGTCTGATGCTTGACGCTCCCAGCATTTCTCCTAGAAAGAGCCTAAAGCAAAATGTAAAAAAATTAAATTAAATTAGTCAAGTTGGACAAAAAATAAAAAAATTATAATTAATACAATATTACATACCATCTAGTCAGTTGTCATCCTAAAATAGACGTAACTGGACCAGTCTTGGTCCAGGACTCCACCAGGTACATTTGCCAGTATCTCCTACAGGGGCCTCGTTCCGTCACTTTTCTTCTCCCTCCACAGGTTGGCCCTCCTGTTCTTCTATGCCACCCCAAGCCTCTTGATCGTGTCGGCCCTCAACTCTTCCCCCAGAATAAATTACTTGTGATTAAAATAATAAATTAACTAAATAACAAATTATAAACAAACAATTAAGCAATTTCAATAAAAATATATATTTTTTAACTAACTTAAAAATATTATAAATAAATATAAATTATATCAATAACAAATCATAATTAAACAACTAAGTAATTTAAATGAAAATGTATTTTTACTCAACTAATTTAAAATTATTATAAGTAATAAATTAATGAAATCAATAACAAATTATTTTCAAACAATAAAATAATTTAAATAAAAAATATATATATTCATTTAACTACTTTAAAATATTATAAATAACAAACAAATTAAATAAAAAAAAATTATAATCAAACAATTAAATTATTTGAAAACAAAATATATAATCATTTATTTAAATTAAAAAATTATAAATAACAATTTTATATTACCTTCATCATTTCCCAGTCTTGCTGCTTCTTCTCTGAAGTGATCTTCTTCCAGTCCTGCATGTAGATGGGGAACAGCGTCCACTGTTGACCAAGGAAGCGCACATACTTGTCGTATAACTGGCCACCTTTCTTCTTCGGTTGGCCCAACTTATTGAGCGGCAAAACCACTCGTCCGCTCGTCATCATAGACAGCTCTCTGGCTGTCAGCCTCCTATAGGATCTGTTCCCCTCAGAGTCTGCAAAATTTAATTAAGAAATAAATTATATATCAATGAATTAAAACAATTTCTATATAAATTAAATAGTTGTCAAATTTAAAAAAGTTAAATAAATACTTACACACAAATTCCACCTCAAAACCGCTAGAAATGTAACACCATAACCGCTAGAATTAACATATTTTTTTGTAGTGTGCTCCTCCTCCTCCTCCTCCTCAGCAGCATCAGCATCAGCATGGGCTTGTTCATTCCCAGTAAAATGAGCCTCCTCAGTCCGTTCAACATCGTCCTGCTCCATGATATCCTCCTCGTTGAGATCGTAATCATGAATACTAGGAAATGGCTCACCAGCATCATGACCACCATCACGACGATCCTCACTGGGTCCAGCCCTCTCAGGATCAACTGGCTCCTTCCCTGGCTGACGACTCATCCTAATAACAACAAATAGTAATTATTTATAAATAGAATAAAAAGAGAAATTATTTATAAGAAAAAATATAATAAATTAAATAAAAAATAAGAATAAAAATTATTTATAAATAAATTACTACTTCTATTTGAAAATAAGGATCTGCAACTGAATCAGAACTCAGATATGTTTTGTGGAGAGAATTCAGCAGAGCTTCGCTTCATGAACGACTGAAACAGTGAAAATGACGGTGGGGGTATATATAGGCAGCGAATTTCTAACGGTTCCTGTAAAACCGCTAGAAATTTCTAGCGGTTGTTGGCAAGACCGCTACAAATGGCCAATGGTTAGCTGCCACATTTAGGGAACCTCGGGAATTTACAAATTTTCTAGCGGTTTCTGTAATAACCGCTAGAAATTTATAGCAGTTTTCAAGAAAACCGCTAGAAAGTGCAACAGTCATAAAATCCTTCTTAGGAAAATTAAATATTTTCTAGTGGTTTTAGTCAAAACCGCTAGAAATTCTTAGACCATTACTAGCAGTTTGTGGAACTGCTAGAGAATTGCAAGACTCTAGCGGTTTGTTGGCCTAAACCGCTAGAAAATAAATGCTACAATTTTGGCACCAAGTTCCCGCCAAAACCCGGGAAGGGTTCTAGCTGTGAGTTTCTTGCGGTTAGGTTATAACTGCTAGAAAGCTGGGGGCCCCACAGTCTTTATGGTCAAAGCGATGCTAATTTCCAGCGGTTGTTCTTGAAACCGCTAGAAATTCTTAAGTTCTTGAAACCGTTAGAAATTCTTAAATTTCTAGCGGTTTTTTTGAACCGATAGAAATGTTCCGTTGCTAACTTACCATTTTCTTGTAGTGAGGGAAGTACTTCGATCCCCTAAACATAGCCATTCTGGGGATGATTTTTAACGCCATAATAGTTCCTCTTGAAAGCAAATGTCCTCATATTCTTCCCTTAAAGTTTGATCCAGCTCAATAAGAAAATCAGAGAAGGGGTGATCTTCAAGGTGCCGTTGAACTCCTCGGAGGCAAGAGAGGAGGCGTTTCTTTCGAATCCCAATTCCCCCAAAAGTTTGTGAATTCCAAGTATGGGCTGCTCGAGAGAAAGTCTTGATATTAGTTATGAGGTCTTGGTTGGATGCCCAACTTTTCTTGATCACATTAGGAAAATCTGGGTGAGTCAACCCTTAGGCCAAAAATTTGAAAGGCTTATCTGGTGGATTATATATGCCAGTGAAGCCCAATTTAATCATAATGGGCCTGTGGTCAGACAAAGTTTTTGACAAATGGTCCACTTTACTATCACCAAATAAATTAAGCCATGATGGATTACATATTGCACGGTCAAGACGCACCAGAGGGGTACCACGCCTCCAAGTGAAATTTGACCCAGTAAAGCCCAAATCAAGAAGACTATGATAATCCATAAAAGCTTTGAATAAACTACAGTCATGATTGATTCTATCAGAACCCCCTTTCCTTTCCTCACGGTGAACAGTAGTGTTGAAATCCCCAGCTAAAATCCAGGGAGTATTAGAACTCGGTGCCAAGACAGTGAGATCACTCCATAAATATTTTCTAACGGTAGCTTGAGGACTACCATAAATAGCTATGAACAGAAATCGAACATTCTCTGCAAGACAAAGGACCTCCATGTGAACAAATTAAAGGTGATTAGAAATAACTTTCACTTTCACTTTGCTTGACCAGAAAATCCATATGCCTCTAGAGAATCCTCTAGCTTCAATATAGTGAGTATGTTGAAATCCTACCTTCTTGATGACTCTATCAGCTTTGATGCCTAAAATACATGGTTCCATTATCACAAAAATTTCAGGCTTATAAATAGCAACCAAAGATTTAAAAATGGAAGGGAACCTCTTGTCAGAGGCACCTTGACAATTCCAAGTAATGATAGACATAAATAAAATTAATTCATATGAATAGAGTTAAAGTCAACTCCCTCTACGAGCATTGCAACGTCTTCTTGGTTCAAAACTTCTCTCTGTTCCTCAAGTAAGCCTCTAGCTATTTCCTTCATTGCTTTAATCTTGGTGCCAAACCCAACGAACATATCACTTACTTCTAGTTTTTCTCATCTGCTACACGCTGATCTTGTCTCCCCTCTCTCCAACTCTCCCCTCTCTTCTCTCTTCCTTGTGTCCTTACCTTTAATGAAGGTCTCTTTCTCTCTCCTCTCTTTCCCCTTATCTTTTATGAGCAACACGAATGACGGAGATAGCCACTTGGCTAGTAAAGACACCATGGAGTGCGAATGAATGGAGCAAGAAGTGAAGATTGGAGACCACGTTAATGTCACAACCACGAGCACTAACGAAGTTCGATCAGAACACTGAGTTTAGCAATGACGGACGCAAATGAGTTTTAGGCAAGGACATTTGAAGCATTTTTTTAATTTCTCTTATTTTTTTCCTCCAAAATTGAGAAATTATAACTTGGGCAACCCAACAACCTAGCGGCTTGCCTAGTTATTATCCGTTCGTACCCAGTTAAACTGGTTTGCACCGGGTTGTTTCTCATCAGGTTTAGGAGCTAAACCAAATTAGTTTTCAGTCTAGCTCGCTCGGTCCAGTCTGATTTTTCATTATGTGCTTAACTTTAAAAACTACATTATTAATTGTTTAACCCTACTTCTAACAACAAAAAATGATGAAAATATGATCAAATATTCACATATTATGTTTAATTTTTAAAACAATCATGATGATTACATTTAAGACTAATAATTTTAGGATAATTAAATGACTTAAAATATAGTTTTTAACATTAAAAAACCAAACCAAAATTTTATATAAAATTAAAAAATAGATATATACTTTACCCTATTGTATTATGGTACTTTGATATATATATATATATATATATCATAGCATTTGTACTTATGGTGAACTGAAAGAATAGAGAGAGCTTGTACAGTTCTAGTAGGGGTTCACATATACCAAACCAGACCGGGTTAGTACCTAACCCGAGGTCTGGTCTGAATTTATTTCGAGTTAGATATAATGGTCTGTGGTCTGGCCCAGTCTGATATAAACTTGATATCAGTCCAGGTAGTCCATAATCAATTTTTTTAATGTTTTTTAACAGAAGATAAGATTTAACCACATCCAACCCTGTAATCCGCTACGTCTTCAGCAGACTTCACACCATTGTCTCTGTTCCTCCTTCCTCTCTGCCTCTCTTAACATTTTTCTTTCTGCTAGTTTTACTTAAAAAAAAAAAAACCAGCCCCTCATTCATGGAGTCGCAAAAGGAGGAAGAAGAAGAATATCAGCCCCTCACTCCTAGCACAAATCAGATCAAAAAGAAAAAAAAATTATTGAAGCTTCTTAACCAAAACACACATGGATTTGGTGGAGAAGGAGAAGAGACAACAGATTTGAGGAGAAGGAAAAGAGGAATAGCGTTTAGGCACTAGCGGCGACAGAAAAGGGACGCAGCGGCAACGGAAAAAAGGCACGACGTCGGCGATAGAAAAGAGGAAAAGCCTGTGCCTTTTTGAGTTTCAAGCACCAACAGCAACGACAATGACAATGAACGAAGGAAGACGAAGAAGCTTCATACAATATCTAAAGAGTGTAGACTAAGATAGGCGAGAGTGTGGCTAGATAGGGATGAATCATTATTCATGAGATTGAGATCCGAAAGGGGGAGAGTGGGCCAGCGTGAAGGTCTGAAGAAGATTAAAAATAATAATTTAATAAATATATATCGGGCTGGACCAAACTAGACTAAATTGGTCCTTATGGTCAACCTGAAACCCGGTCTAATCTAAGGACTCAGTCTGGTCAGGTCAGTCTAGTTGTCTCATCGGGTTGTTTTTTTTTATTGGGTTGGATTAGATCAGACCGGGTTAGGACGGGTCAAACTAGACTTCAGGTTTTTTGCACATCCCTAAGTTGTTGTTCAAAGGCTTAATGAGATCAACAGGGGTCATAAACTCTCGTCTGTAGCAATATCTAACCAACCCCAAAGGCTGAAGCAGACGGTGCCTCAATACAAAAAATTAACAAGAAGAGCTGAATTGGATATAGTTGCCATACACATCGTGCTAGGGTTATGGAGTTGCCATTATTGTTGTTATTGCGCTTGAATGAGTAAGCTTGACGAGCCACTGAGCCTTGAAAGGCATGGGCTATTGTTATTGCAATTCAGGAATATATTCCACGTGCAGGTTATTTGGAAGCCATTTCAGCATTCACTTTTATCACATCCTACTTCTGGTTCTTAATATAAGAACTAATTAAAAATTCAATTTGATTCTAAATATAAGATTTCAATTCACTTTGTCTCATAAATATTTATTCATTTTGCTTTTAGATAATCTCTATATGGAAACTACCCACATGTTAGGGAGTTTCTTTTGTATTGTAACAAATTGTAAATAAATTGTAATATTAATATATTAATTCTATTTATAATTATTAGTTATATTTATAATAGAATTTTATTATATTTCTATTTTTTTCTATTTGATCACATATTATGTGAAGTGAACTCTTTCTATGCTAAAAGAATCTTATTTTAAATTGGAGTATATACTCTTCCGTTTCTTAATGTAAGACCTATTTAACTAATTTAATTAAATTAATAAGGTTAAGTAAGGAAGTTAATTATTAAAAAAATATGAAATATTTTTTTCTAAAACACTATAATAATCTTCTTTAATATACTTCCTCTCTTCTACTTAATTATGGTTGAGGGAGTATCAATAGGGTAATCTCAAAAAATTAATAACTATGAAAAATATATCTTATATTTAGGATCAAAATTAACTCAACAATTAAATTTTACGTTAAAGATGGGAAGAATAATATTTTTTGAAGAAATCCTATTTGTTCGATAAAATTGCCTCTCTTTTTTGTTTGTGCACTTCTCTACGACTTCTTATATGCTTATATGTTACATGCAATAAATAAAAAATATTATATGTCATCAAAATATGATTTCAATGCACATAATTAATAAATATATTTTAAGAAAAATAAAATTCATTTGTTATAAATAATTAACTTAACCAATTTTTTATACAGGAAGCAGCAAAAATATGATCCCACAAAGTCACAAACGTCGCAACCGTTTTGAGGTTGTAAATTTGACCTTGATTATAATATTTTGAAGCTGTTTCTTGTAAATTGAAATTTCAGTTCAAATTTCTTTTGATTTTAACTTATTTTTAGTTTAATAATAATTAAACTCAAATTTGACCTATACCTACAACTTAAGTGTAATTTATTGCAAATTTCCTTGCAGTATCTTAACCTTTTTCTTACTTTTCAAGAAAATGAGAAAACCAATCAAAATAAAGTTTTCAGCCCCTCAATAATTAGAACTTGATCATCTTTATTAATATTACATCATTTATATATATATTTTTGGGAATTTGATTCTTGTTCCTGTCTATATATATTGCCTGATCATGCCAAATAGATATTTCATATCTTTAAGCAATATTTACAAGAATATGCTTACCATTTATTATTTTATTTTAAAATCTGATTTTGCCATTATACTATCTCCAGTCCTAAATATAGGAGCTAGTTGAATAATTTAAGTAAATTAAAAAATACATTAAATTAGCTATTCATAATAAATACGTGTTATTTTTCCTAAAATATCCTTACTAATTAAATGCATTGACTAGAATTACTATTGTTAAAAGGATTACCTTGAGAAAAAATGGATAAATATGATAGACAAAATAGATTAAAGTCTTATAATTATGACCAAAATAAAAATCAAACGAAGTCTTATATTAAAGACCGAAGGTAGTACTTAAACAATATTAGTACCATATTAACAAATATACATTATAATCAAATGTGAAGGTATTTAAGAAAGATTAAAAAAACAAAGAAAGACATAAAAGGCAAGTGAGTTCATTCAAGTAATTCAATTATAAAATTTATCAAATGCAATTATGGGTGACTAATTTGGAGGAAAAAAAATCTTCTACTTTATTTGTTAAAAAAGTGAGAAATAGTAAAAAGAAAAACTTAAAAATCTTTCTTTACCAAAAGTGATATTCAAAATTTTAGAAGTTTACCTAGTATATAATATCGCGCAAAATATCAAATTTACACGCTTCTCTTAAAATAAAATTTATCATCCGGTTTCGTCTAATTTTAAACTTTTTAAACAAAAACACTCTCAATTTAAATTGTATTTTAACACTTTTTTACAAAATTTCAGTTCTTTGTTATTCTTTATAAAATTAAATGTCTTTCTCGCATGTCCTTCCTGAATTTCATGTTAAAATTATTTATATTAAATAGCTTCCCATTGTCTAGTATCAATTTACTTAAGCAACATATATTTTCTGAAATGGTCACTATACTTGCTTGCGCTATCATCTGGAAGGTCCAAACTCCAAACTGACTCTCCACAATCCCAGTTGTAATTAATTTTTATTCTAAATGTGAGAAGTAAATAATTAATTTGTAGATATTTAAAAAATTAAGTTAATTAATTATTTGTATAAATGTGAGCCGATTTTTTTAAAATATCATTTTTAATTATTTACATATTTCCTCGATGAAAAACATTCTTAATATATATGTGAAATAAATAAAGAGGGTTAGAGAAAAAAAATTATAAATTTTGGAGATGGTGATTTTTTTTTTGAATTAAAAACTTGAAGCGAGAAAGGGGAGAGAATATGCAACCTCTCGCTCATAGAGGAGAATTCATGCAATGAAATTATGAGATTTCCTAAACCCTAACTAAATCTTAAAATCAAATTAGGAAATATATGTTTGTTTGACTGACTTAAAACTAACTTTTACAGATGGAATATTAACCCTTTGGAATGGATAACAAGAAGTTGTTTTCAGGAATCTTTTTCAAATTTTGCAAACCAAAAAGTCAGAAACTGAAATTGGGAAAATGTTAGCCAAGCATGAGAACTTATCTTAACGGCAACAACACTGTCAATGATCGTGTGTATGTAGTGTATGTATGGCGGAGAGCATTGGGTGCTCATCAGTTTTGATGAGCACCCAATGCTCATCAGATCTGGACCGTCCAGATCTGATCTGGACGGTCCAGATTGAATTTTTTTTTTTTTTTTTTTAAAAAATAATTATTTTAATAGGTATAAGATAAAAAATAAAGATAATCTCCTAACTATCATTCTTTAAAAATATTTTTTTTTCTATTTTAAAATAATTATTTTAAAATATTAAATATGGACCGTCCAGATTTAATCTGGACGGCCCAGATGACTCATCAGGTGATGAGCACCGAGTGCTCATCACCTGATGAGCACTGTATACGGACCCGTATGTATGGTTCTCGACTTGCCATGAATTCAAGTGAGCAAGCAAAGATAGGTCGGGGGAAAAACATGTGAAGCTAAGTCAAGTCAGACTTTAATTATAACAAGTCAGGTCTGTCTCATATGAGCCTAAGTTTTGGCCCGTCATATGTTTTTTTTAAGCCTAGGTCTAACTTTTATAAAGGTCAAAAGGATAAAATAGAATAGAATAAAATAAAATAAAGGTTTGGCCTGATTTGAAACCTATTAAAAAACCTTGTACCACCTCTTATTGTAAATATAAGAGTTAGTTGATTAATTTGAATTGATTAAAAAAATAAGTTAAGTTAGTTATTTGTAATAAATAGGTGTTGTCTTTTCTAAAATATCCTTGCCAATCACATTTATTGACCAAAACTACTATTATTAGAAGGACTATCTTGGAAAAAAAATAAAAAAATATGAGAGACAAAGTGAATTGAGATCTTATATTTATGATCAAAATAAAAGTCAAAGGTCTTATATTAAGGACCGGAGATAGTATTTTTAAAAACTTCAAGCAGGCTAACAGGCTTAGACTTCAAATAGGTCGAAAATAAGTTGTCTTTTAACACGTTATAAATAGACCATAACTACATAAATCAATTCAAAATTATAATAATTCTATCCAAATTATCTGAAATACAACAAAAAAATATAATATTATAACATGTACAAATCGGCCTGACAAGTTTAATAGGATTCTCAAAAAGTTTGAACTTTATTTGTTAAGGAAAACAAGCCCTCGAAAAGGATGAACCTACTCCTGTCTTTAAACAAACCAGGTCGTTTAGCCTATTTCCTTCCCTCAAATGTGACTGTTTTGTTGATTCTCCATGCCTGCTCTACAACAAGAGCATCATTTGCCTTCTCTATGCATGAACACCATTATTCGCCCCCACTTCAAAAGCTAAGGTTTCAGTTATTTGTTATTCTTCATATAATTAATTTGTCTTTCTTACTTGTCCAGCTCTTTAAATTATTATAGGTAGAAATTAATATGGCTAGATTATACTACTGATAGTCCTAATTACAAGACCTCGTTTATAGACTACAAAAAAGATCTTATAATTAGGACTCGTTTATAGACTACAAAAAAGATCTTATAATTAGGACCGGAGGTAGTTTAAAATTTTTGTGAATTGTCAATTGTGTACAAATAATGTCACTAAATTTTAAATTTGACGACAAACTCCCCTAAACTTACAAATATTTACAAATAACCCCAACCATAAATTATAAGGAAAAATCATTTTGCAATTTCACATAAGCAATCTAACCATTAAAAAGTCTCATAATAAGCAAACAGTATGCATTTATAGTAATTTTCTGAATAAAAATTTGTCATTGCATTTTGCTCAATTGTTGTGAGATTTTTAATAATGGGAGAATTAAAGAGAGAGACCAATAGGGAGTGATATTTAAGGGAGAGTACCACAAAAATTAAAATTATTTAAAAGGACCAAATATTCAAATATAAATTTAAAAATACTACATTGTTCCTATTCAAACCTCCTACATTTTCTGTTATATTTCCTCCTATATTTTATTTTTAAAACTAATGCAAATTAATAAATTTCACTAAATTAAACATGGTTTCTCTCAAAATTTACAACTTACATGAAAATCAATTAAAAAAAAAACTCAACTATTGTTCAATCATGTAAAAATTAAAGTTTTATTTTCTTTATCAAAGTTAAAATTTTCTTTATAAAACCATCACAGACTTTCATTGAAAATAAAAGTTATATAATTTTATTAAAATTTAGATTATTGTATAATTTATTATATAAATAATTTTTAAAAATTTAAAGAAAATGATTTCTTTAAATTTCTTAACATTACATGAATTTTTTTATTTTAATATCTGATATAAATTTCTTATAAAATAAAAATAATAAGTAATAAAAATTTTCTTTGAATTTTTTAAAATCATGTATATAATAAATTATATAATAATCTAAATTTTAATAAAATTATATAATTTTTATTTTCAATTAAAATCCATGGCAGTTTTAAAAATAAAATTTTAATTTTTTATAATGAAAATAAAACTTTAATTTTTACATAAATGAAAAAATGTTTGCATTTTTTTTAAATTGATTTTAACGCAGGTTCAAAATTTTTAGAGAAATTAGGCTTAATTTAGTGAAATTTCTTGATTCGCACTAGTTTAAAAATAAAATGCAGAAGGGGATATAGAAAAATTTAGGAGGCTTGAATAGGAACAATACGGTATTTTTAAATTTATATTTGAATAGATGGTCCTTTTAAATAGTTTTAATTTTTATGGTCCTTTTTCATAAATATCACTCCCTATTGGTTCTTCTCTCTAATTCTCCTTTTAATAATTAAATTGTTTATGTAAGACTGTTGAGTAATTTTTCATGCATTATATACCTCCTTAAATTTATATTTTATGTGCACACAATCCCCTCGGACTTTGATTTATATGCAGATAACACCCTTAATTTAAGCTATGTGCAAATAGGTAATCAATAAAACTAATAGTAGAGGAATTACTGTGTAAATGTGAAAGTTTACGGGATTTATCTGAAAGTTTCAAAAGTTAGAATTTAGAAAAATTATCCATACATAATATAAAGTTGAGGGAATTATGTATCATTTAGCCCATTAATATTAAATTAGTTTTTGAAAAAATAGCAAATAAAGACCCTTAATATGTAAAATTACGATTTGGGACCTTTAATTTAAAAAATAACAAATAAAGACTCGATCTTATATTGGAAATATGAAATCTTGGTGAAATACCTGTCGGCTAAGTGACAAGTTGACTATGAAAAATAATAAGTTTACTTTAGCGAATGACAATTTCAATAAACCAAATCACAACTTAGCTAAGGGTATGTCAAATGACAAGTTGACTATAGAAAATGACAAGTTTATTTTAGCGAATGAAAATCTCAATTGACTAAATCACAACTTGGTTAAGGGGCATTTCAAACATTTTACTAAGACTTTATATTTGCAATATGAGACTGGGGTTTGATTTGTTATTTTCTAAATTAAAGAGTCCTAAATAATAATTTTACATATTAGACGTCTTTATTTGTCATTTTTTCTTAGTTTTTCCATCCCCTGTGCTCTTTTTTTCAATAAATTATAATGATTATTCCAATAGTTTTCAGTTTACTAACAAGAATGCACTGCCTCCCACGGCACGCCGTTTTCCGCATGAGGCGCTCTCTTCCCACTGTTTCTTGCGCACATAATCATCAAAACGACTAGACTGGACGCATGGTCCAGTTTTTATCTTTCGCTCTTTTTTAGGGTTAAACGTGTTTAACATCTTAAAATATTTTATAATTATATATTAAAATATTTTTTAGGTATATCTAATATTATAAAATAGTTTGTAGTTCATCCGTTATTTTGAAGTATTTTTTTAGATCATCTAATACCGTAAAAACTACTGAAAAATATTTTATATTATTTGATATATATTCATTTAATGAACGTTTTGAGGAGCTAATGATAAAGTTAAAATTGTTAATGAAATGATACTTTAAAAACATAATTACTTCTGAAAAAAATTAATACTTTAGGAGTAAAATTATACCACAAAATATTTAAAAGGTATTCGATGCACTTTATAAAATATTTTGCAGCGTTGGACGTATCTGATAAAATACTTTAAAATGTTGGACCCACCAGTTTCTTTCATTTTATTCTAATCTTTCATCAGAAAATACTTTGATGTAAATACTCAAAGTTCATAAGTTTAACTAAAAATAATAAAAATTATGTTGAAATTTCATCAAGGATAATAAAACTTTTTTTATCCCTGAAGTCTGCCTCAATTATTAATTTAACCCTTGAAATTTAATTTTATTAGTCAAGTCTTTATGGTGCGTTGGAAGACATATTGGGAAGAATAGATTCTGAAAAAAATAGATTTTGGGAAGAATACATTTTGTGAAAAAGTGATTTTGAGAAGTGTGAGTGTTTGGATAGTTGTTATTAGAAGTACTTTTTATATATACAAATTGACATAAATTAATATGATAATTATAGAAAAAATATATTTTATGATATATTTTAATTTGAAGGAATAAAATTGTTAATAATATTTTTTATTAACATATATTAATAATATATAAGATAATATAATTAATAAATAATTAATATGTATATATATTTATAAGATATAAGATTAAATATGTTTATAAAAAATATGTTTATAAAAAAACAACAAGATACATATCCTATAGGCTCTCACACTCTTCCTTTTTTCTCCAAAAGTAAAAAATTTCTGCTTTTCCCAAAACCATGGTTTTGGAGTCCAAACCATGGTTTTGAAACCAAACCATGGTTTTGATTTTTTTAAGGGTGTTTGGCTAACATTTTTCCCAAACCATGGTTTGGGTCCCAAAACCATGGTTTGGGGTGCTTGCCAAACACACCCATAATCTTAAATAGGCATATGGTGATTCCATTAATAAAATGCCTTCTTTTGTCAAAAAACTTAAGCATGACAGACTCTTAAGATCAAATAATTATATAAAGTTTTCACCCAAAAAAAATTATATAAAGTTAAATGTAAAACTTTACGACTTTGATTCATAAAAATTAAAACTTTATGAATCAAATTGATAGCTGAGACGTATTTGGCAAAACCATTTTGAAGGAAGTTAAAAATGCTAATAGAACAAAATTAAATATTTAATTAAAAATAAATGTACTATATTAATAAAAATTGAAAAGAAGCATAAGTATCTTCAAAATTATTTTCCAACGTCTGTAATGGATCCAAAGTTTCATTATCCCTTTTGTCAATAATGACAAATCGTTTTTCAAGTTGAGATTATATAATAATAAAATTTAAATATTATTAATACGGTTAAAATTATACTTTCAAATAATTTAATAATGACTGGATTATGGGCTTGAGCTCTACGCAAAATATAAAATAAACCACATCATTTTTGTGTTATGACCTATAAATAGTATATAGCACACCTCATATATATATATATATATATATATATATATTGAGTTTAGGATATTCACCTGATAGAAGTGAATAATTCTCCAGTACTATAGACTTCCCAAAAGGATTTTAGAACTAACTACAAGGCTCTTTCCATATAACTTTTATATATCTATTTTTCTATGTATTGATATATAGATACTTGTAAAATTTGGCGTTAAATTTTTAAGTAAATATTCTAACTAAAATTTATGAATTAATTGTTGTAAATATAACTAAATGGATATTGTATATTGTTGGGCAAAAATGGATATTGCTATTGCACAAAAAAATTTTTTTGGGGGCCAAAGCACAAATTTTAATAATAAATTGTGTTGTTGGTATTTTGCTGGCCTCCAATTTATTAAATTGGATACTGATTTGAATATATGAAGGAATGTTGGTAACAAAAATTAGGAATGAATATTTAATGAGTCTCCCTAGTTTTAAGGGCTCATTTGGTAAGTAGAATTGGTTAGAATGGAAAGGAATGATAAAAAAAAATGGAATGGAATGAAAATTTTCTAATTGATGACATATTTGATAACACTTGAATTGAAAATGGGCTAATGAAAAATTTTATGTTTGGTTGGAAGAAAATGGGTTGGAAAATTGAGCAATTTGACAATGTTACCCTTAATGACACAATATAACATTATTACATAAAAAATACCTTTTAACATTAAAAAAATTCAATAATCCAGAAAGTTAAATTAATAAAAAATTATAATTTAAATAAAAAATATAAATAATCAATATAAATATAAAAATCATCATAGATTTTCATAAAATATACTATAAATATTAATTTTTTTAAAAAAGAAATAACAATAATAAATAATATAAATATAAATATGAAGATAGCGTTTGTGTTTAGTCTTTATACTTCTCGCTGCCTCTATCAATTCTGATTTTCACTTCCTACTCAAAACTTCTCATGTCCAAGGCATGTCGTTGATCAGTCAAATTTTTGAATGAATTTTATTTCATTAGAAAGAGAAACTAGATTTAAATAGCTTTTAAGTGGTAGGTCATTTGATTAATTTATATGTAAATTAATAAAGTTATATCCTATGAAATTTAAGCTTTAATATGACAAGAAAAGGAGTAAGCAAAATCGAATTTAATGCTGAAAATTCAAATTTTCTTGGATCAAATTTGAATGTACTTATTTTATTATCGTGGCTTAAAATTTAACCATGGGTTTATTGATGCAAATTGTAATTTGTATAAACAAATTCCAATTCATGTATGATACATTCCAACCTTCACACAAAATTCGAATCTGCACAAGAAAATTTGAGTGCACTCATTTCTTTGGCATAGCTTAAAGCACAACCATGAGTCTATTGATGTAAATTGGAATTTGTACAAACGAATTCCAACTCATGCATTATGCTTTCCAATTCATGCACTATACTCAAACAATCTATTTTGGATACACTAAATAGAGCAATTTTCAATTAGATATAACTTTCTCAATTTAAATCCAATTTAGGCAAATAAACTATCATTAAAAAGCTCTCTAAGTCTAGTTTTTAATGCCCAAAGCCTCATTTAAAAATGATTTGAAATTTTAAAGTTATGATCAAAATAATGAGCAAGGGTTAGAAACATTTTTCTCCATATTTTGAACCATATCTTGAGAACTTTTTTTTTTTTTAATTGAGGTATATGTTGTTGAAAAGCTCGTAGAGAATTGGTAACGCAACATTGAACAGCTTGTCGCTGTTAAAGAGTTGGGTACCGCAATAATCTTCCTCCTCCATAGGTCACTCACATTCAGCAATATTGAGCACGTTATTTTACAAGCATTAAACATGGAAGGTTAGATTGCTTCATCTAAAAATGTCCACTTATTGTTCAGTGGTTTAATTTAGAAAGTATTTAAATGTTTTTCCTCTCATTTCTTGCTTCAGATGTGTATTTTGGTGCTCCATCTAGCTCTTCTTCTCTTCCATCATCTCTGTCACCTGTCATGTTCTCTTTTAGGGGTAAATTTGTCTTAAAGATTTTTTCAGTATGATAGAAAATGGGTTCCCGCAAAAAATAGTGGGAAGCCATCTTCCCATCTTTAAAGGAAAATGTCCTGCAACCAGAAAATGACTTCCAAGAAAATCTGGATTTTTCTTTTCCTTCATAGGATTGTCAGCGTAACAAACGGGTCCTAAGAGATATGTGATGATATAGTAATATAATTTGACAATTGATCACAGATTCTCTAATTGACATTAATATTAAAAATTATAATAGTGAATATCAATATCAAGGGTTGGCAACCAAAAAAAAAAATCAATATCAACGATTGCATTATTTTTTAGAGGTAATTATTTATTTTTACTTATTAGTGACTTTTTGTTCTTCGCTTCCATCTCTCCCTCGTTGACCAAAAGAAAAAGAAAAAAGAAAAATCTCTCCCTCCCTCCCTCTCTCTCTTCCACTAGAAGGTCAAAATCGGAGGGACCAAGCCCGTCGTTACGGAGAATCGAAACAAATTCAACGATAAAACTTTCTCGGGTTTTCTTTCTTCTCATTCTGATTCTTCTCTTTCTCTCTGGCGTTTGGCTGCTGAGAAAATTAGAAGGAAAACAAAAACAAAAGAAGGAAAAAGCCTTTCTGTTTAGTCTTCTTCTTCCCTGTGGCGGTTGTCGCCCAGAAGAAATAAACAGAGAAAAATGAAAGCTTTGAATCCTGTAAGCTCTCTGGCTCTTCATACGATCATCTTTTGCTTTCCTTCTGAACTTTGGATGTGTTTTCGGTCTTGGTAGCTTATGAAACGGAATTTTCTTGGGTTTTCCGATTTCTCTCTGCTTCCCCTGTTTTTCTGTGAGCAAAACTAGAATGAAATTTAATCTTCTGGGTGAAGTTTGATTGATGAATCATTTTCTCTGTGGCCCTTCTTTCGGTTTTGTTTCGAAATTTTTGATAAAAGGAGTAAAACTTCCATTCTTTTTGGAATTTTGGCTATGAGTTCAAAACTTCAATCTAGCTAGCCTAAGAAACTGAATTTTCTTTGGTTTTCTTTACGTTTCTCTCAGTTTTCCCTGTTCAACTGGTGCGAAAACTGGCTAGAAGGAAGTTCAATGTTCTGTGTGAAGTTTGATTAATTAATGATTCATTCTCTGGCTCTTGTTATTTTATCTCATAATTGTGCATAAAGATTACAACTTTGCTTCTTCATTTGGAGTATTGACTTTGCGTTCAACCTGACTAGCAGAAGAAACTGAGAATTTTCTTGGGT
Source organism: Neltuma alba (assembly GCF_004799145.2). Classification (NCBI taxonomy): domain Eukaryota; kingdom Viridiplantae; phylum Streptophyta; class Magnoliopsida; order Fabales; family Fabaceae; genus Neltuma; species Neltuma alba. The sequence continues at coordinate 141,788 of NW_021635606.1, read as the reverse complement.
TTTCTTTGCCTTGCGTTTCACTCTGCAAAAAGAATCTGTGTTCCATACTTTATTGTCCTCAGTTGTAAAATTGTATGGTGTGGATTTTTACTTTTATTTTGATTTTATTTGACCTGGATGACGTAGATTGTAGAGATTGACTTTTTCTAGAATTAGTTAAATAATCAACTCAATGAAAATATGATATGAAAATTAATTATTGTTTTAAGCATAGTAATTTTGCTTTTCAATCACTATCCACTATTCTATAAAAATTAGATTGAACCACTTTGGAGCTTAATTAAATTGTTCAAAAACTGATCAAATTCGTCAAAAACTTGGACAATCATAAAATCTGACTGGTTCAAACTCTTTTTTTTTTTAAAAAAAAAAATCCTTTTGGTTGTTGCTAGCAAATAACATAATTTTTAAGAATAACGTTTCCTATATACTGTTATAATACTAAGTTGTGACATTTATCTGTAGAAATAATTTTCCTTTATTTTAAATTTAAATTTAAAATATATTAATTTAATTGCAAACAATTCCACAATGGTTTATTTATGATTGAATCAATACCTTTACTGATTTCATATGATTGGTGAAATTTTAAAAATATAGCATGTCTTCTAAATTAAATTTGGAAAAAACGATGGTACGATTGTAATTTTGCATTTGAAACATTGTGAAGTTATTAATTTTTTTTTAATTGAATTATATTATCAGACCCAAAGAATAAGTCTTGCTTTCGCCGTTTCTTCATTATATTTTTTCCATCACAGTCCGTTACTAATTTTAAATATTATTATTTTATGTTATAATCATACAGCAATTTATATAATAATATAATTAAGAATATAATAATTTAAATATATTTTCAATTGTAAAATAAATTGATATATGTATGGAGCTAGTGTTAACAAAGGTATCATTATTATTCATCTTATCATTACATATATATTAAGAATAAGAAGACAATTTCTTACACAATTTATTTATTTTTCATTAAAATCAATTCCTTTTAATTATTAATAATAATTAAACAAATCTGATAAGAGTATTATTAATTTTTATACAAATTAATTAAAAATAAATAATTTTATTTTATATATATAATATATTGAAAGATTTAATATATGATAGAAACTCAAAACCAAAAAATAAATTTATATGAATACCTCAATTTATGATTATAAATCAAACTAATATTGAAGTGAATTTTGAATTTCAATTATTAAACAATAAAATTTAATATGATATGATTAATAACTCATGGTATAAATTGATTTTGGCCTTCAATACAAAAATAAATGGTATATACAAAGATTTTTAAGGAAAAAAATTATGTAAGATACATGTATAAGTAGGAGAATATTGCTTATCATAATCTATTCACATCATTTAATTTTTTTATATAGAATAATTTATTAGATTTTATTATTTTAATTATGTTTTTGAATAACTAGTTTTTTTTTTACTAATTACAAATGGTTTTCATCAAATATATAAAAACACATATAGATAAGAGTATAATATAATGTAATATAATACATATATAATTAACTCATATATATTATCACTGTTAATTAAAAACTAGATTTAAAAGATATATTTATGATAAAATTATTTACAATTTAAAATTCAAAATAGTGTCATTGAAAATTAATATTATATTAAAAATAATTTTTTTAAAAAATAAAACATTAGAAAATAAATAGTAAAACAAATATTTAAAAATTATTTTGTCATAAAAATATTTATAATTAAGATTATCATATAGTTTATTTATTTTAATAATATAAATGTGTATAAATAAAGTATTACATATATATAATTTTGCATAATAAGTTAGTAGATTCATTGAAGGTTTGCAGCTTAACTGATTAAGTCGCGCATGCATTCCTAGTTCGAGTCGTGGAGAAATCATTTTGAAAAGAAATTATGTAGCCACAACATGTGGCAGTAAAAGTAAGGTGACAATAACATATGGTGACAATCCTCTCTTGATGCTTAGCTTTTGAGTCGATTTGTACTTGTTTGGGAGCCTTCATCCCTTCCCACATTGTTTTGGGGGACATGTAACAGTCAAGCATTCTTTCATTGAGTTTGTTATGATCTCTGTCCTATTTTATGTAACTTAATTAGTTGGCAAAGTCACAATGCAAAATTCAAACTTTCTAAACTACGAATTAATAGTAGGTTACTAATTAAGTTAACTCTAGCTTAGTTCATATGAATCATTATTCCTCACTCCAATGTATATATGATTAAAAAAATGAGGAATATCTTATTTATTAGAATCAACATACACTACTCATCACAACTCCCAATATAGGGATAAGGTGCAAATTGGTTTCCAGAAGTTTCCACGTAGGAGTGTTAATCATCCGAAAGTTTTTTTGGATGCAAATTTATCCAAGAAATTTAAAATTATAGCAATATTACCCTTACTGTTAAGAATGTTAATAGTTAATGTTACTATTTTAATGGTCAGTATTAGCTTTCTTATCGATAAGGGCTAATATTGTTATGATTTTAAAGTTTAGAGGCAAATTTGCATCCTAACAAAATTTCAAGTGTTTAGTGCTTCTGAGCAAAAACTTTTACAACGAACTTGCACCTTAACTCATTAATATAATTCAGAAGACACGTATGAGGTGAAAAAAAATCCAAAAAACACGCGCTGATATTGAGGCGAAGAAATATTACAAACAACAAAATTTATTGACACTGCTTTACTGATAATAAATTAATGTCATACAGTACACTAGTAATGGTTTGGAAAGAACAACAAAATATATATTACATTATATTTATACTCAAAAATGATATTTTAGTCTCTCTTACAGAGATTACTACACTTTATTCCTCAGTTACTAATAATACCATTTAGATATGCCATGGCTGGTGTCTTTTTTGTGGTACAAGGTCGAACACCCTTACCCTTAATTTGATAAACATGAGATTCGATTCGATTAGCACTTAGTGCAAATACTGATCCCCAGCCATTGCACTTTGCGTTCTTCACCCCTTTCAATACAGTGACGTATTTCCACACTTTACCATCCTTAGGCCTTCCGCCAGCTGATCCTTCTTTCCCCATTATCATTCCTTTTTCCTAAGAAATCTGCCTTTTTCCAGCCAATAGAAACGATCTTCACATCACATTCGGGTTGATATAAAAGGGAAGCTAAGTGAGGAATCTGACTGCTTCGTTTGAAAATAGATATATTGAATATGGATACCCTAATCAGAGCAAAACTTAAGAGAAACAAAATAAAGAGAGAAAGTAAGTTACTTGCATCAGGTTTTTGTTGGAAGATCGATAGCGATGATTTGAAGCCAGCAGAAAATAAGGAAGAAGATGAGGTGTATATATATAAAACAATATAATGGCAGTGTCTTCTTTGATCCTTAACGATACATGAAACTATATATGAAGCCATTATTGTAGCCAATTACTCCATGCCTACCCAAAATGAAGGTGATGTAAAGAATCTTTTCACTTTACTAGATTGTTCGGACCTGGCGACGAGGTTGCACAAACTACAATAAACCAAAATTTAAAATTAACAATTTGTCTGGAGAAAGTTTGAACTTTGAAGACGCGTCACAAGTTTGAAACCTTCAGGGGTATTGTGAGGAAAAATCACGAGAGGAAGAAAGTGACTATTATTAATTTATTACTCGTATTACTTTTATTACTGCTTCTTCCTTCTCAAATATAAAACCTATTTTGTAAAGTAATTTGCACTATAAAATGAGTTTCACATTTAAGACCAGAGGAGAAAGGGTAGACTTAATGGAAATGGGAGATAAAAAATTAATTTTGCGTTATCCTAGATTCTTTGAATTTTAAGCACTCTATGCGGTATATGTTATATACGGTAAATATGAATATTTTGTTATCTCCGCCATATTGTTTATTATTACTATCACTACAAAAAACTGGACTTTCAGCGACCACTAATATGACTTTCAGTGGCGACAAGAAGTGTCGCCGCCAAAAGTGATAGTTATGGCGGCGACTTATTATTGTCACCGCTGTAGCTGCAACTTTCAGCAGCGACAAAATTTGTCGCCACCAAAAGTGTACACTCCGGTGGCGACTTGAATTGTCGCCGTTGAAAGTGTACACTTTCAGCGGTGACAATTCAAGTCGCCGCTGAATGTGTTTTTAGTGGCGACTAACTGTCACTGCTAAATGTTCTTTCAGTGGCGACGCTTCCTGTCGCCATTGAAGCTCGCTTTCAGCGGCGACCTTTTGTCGCCGTTGAATCTTCTTTCAGCGGCGACGCTTCCTGTCGCCATTGAAACTGCTTTGTCGCCGCTGAAAGTTTTTTCACTTTTTTTATCATTTTTTTTGTAAAAATTTTATATTATAATCTTTTATTTGTGTAATTAAGTAACTTTGATAATTAATGTTTTTTTATGTATTTTTGTGTTAGAGAGAGACTAAAAGAAAGATAATATGGTGTTTGAGAAAGAAAGGGAGAGGAAGAAAGTTTGGAGTGTGTTTAACACGCATATCCCATATCCAAATGTTTTAGAGATGGAATAGAAAAACATTATGCACTGGAAAGAAATGAGATGGAGGCATGCATGAAAAAGTATGCAAGTTTGAGTGATGGGATAAGTAATGAAGTATAGAGTGTGTGTGAGAGGTGAGAGGTAGATGTAAATATTATTGGAAGAGAGAGTGTGCATGTGTGAGAGAGAGAATGATATTATAATTGAAAGAGATAACATAATTAAATATATGTGAGAGATTATTATAATTAAATTAGTGTGAGCATGCTTAATTGATATAATAATATTTGATGATGAACATATGTATGAGAGGATTGAGAAATAAAATTATTGAAGGAGATAATATAATTAATTAAAAATGTGTGAGAGATATAGATAATAAAATCGTGTATATAGTTAATTAAATATTATTACTATTTATATTTTTTAATTTAAAATGTGATTAATTAAATTTTGTAAAACATACACGGTTGCATATTATATATATTTTGTATTGCTCAATGGTTTCAATTAAATTCATTAGCCTGGCTGGCCACGCTTGTTTATTCCAATGTAGAGGTCCTGTGTTCAAGTCTGACAAATGCCTATTTTTTACACATTAATTTTGGCTCAAAAAGGTTAAAAAATATTTAATTGTTACCTGGCTGGTTCAAATAGGGGACCTGGTAATTATAATAGCTAACACTCCCCCTGCCACTGAAGCCACGTGTGTTATTGGCAAGGCTGGCGCATTGTTTTTATATCTAAAGTTTCTTATTTTGAAACCTAAAACAATTTAACCCGCCCTGATCTTTTGAAAGGTTTACTTTTCCCTCGCTCTCACCAGACCAGTGCCACGCAGAGAAGTTTCAAGCATCTAACTTATTCCAGCGTCCATCTGTGCTTAGTCCATCACTTCCAGTGTTCTTTCTTGCTGTCATCCATGTAAGTGCGCTGATCTTCTTCTTCGCTTGAAGTCTTGTAGTGTTGTATTTTTTTCCCCCCTTTCTTGTTCTGTATTTTGAGATCCCTTTTTTCTTTTTCTCCGGCATTAAATTTCACAGCTGAACACAGAAGGTTGCGAGAAGCGAGTGGATCCTTGTTGGGTGAAATCGTTGTTGGAGGCTTGCAAGAACAAAGATCCATTGCAATATTCTTCTGGCTACAATCAAACCAACAAATTCTTTCCCAGTTTCTGCGTTACCTGCTTGCAATTATAGTGCAAATTCTGCCCTAAAGCAACCAATAATCACCCACATGAAAACCATATAGTACTTCCCGTGGGTGTCTCCGTAATTATTTTATTTGTACATATATACTCTCCCTTTCAAGGTTACCGTGTTAATTAATAATTATTATGTGGACTTGTATTTTCCAGGTTTACAAGGCTTCGCGCGAGAACTGTTTGCATGCAAATCAGGTGTCCAAGTTACTTGATATCTCAGACATACATCCTTTCATTATTAATCATAAACAAGTAGTTTTCATCAACAGAAGATCATGTCAACAAACCAAGTCTCAGAGTAATAAATCTTGCTACACATGCAAGACCTGTGGAAGAGAATTCCAAAGAGAGAGTAAGTTCTGCTCAGTCCAGTGCAAGGTAAGACGACCCTTTTCTTTTCTTTTCTTTTCTTGTTCAACAACGAAATTCTTGTTCTTGATTATAACTTGTTTTGCACTGTAGAGCGAAAGTGGTGAGAATTTAGAGCTGAAACAAAAACTCCAAGGGGAAGAACCTCCCGCCAAGCCTCAGTCTTATTGGAAGAGGAGCAGGAAAGGGGTTTAATTGTTTAATTGTTTGTTTTCAGTCATATATTTGTTTAATTGTTTTTATTTATCTGTCATTTTTAATATAACTATATTATGACTCTGGCTATAATTTTCTGAACAAAGTTGATGTGAATCTGAAACGGTGAAACCTACAATAGTTTGGAGACCATATGATCTTCATAAATTGGGTTTGAGATTTCAGCACAGAGGGGAGGGTACGAATCGGATTTGAATCCTTTATTTGTTCTTGTTTTCCTCTCTCCACATTTCATTCCTGTTATTTAGAATTATTGAGATTAGCTTTTAATTTAAAAGGTACATATACGTAAGCTGAGTAGAAGTCGTGAGATCATGAGTCGTATTCACATTTCATGGTGATGTTAACTAATGAGAATGGTTTTATGGGTGTATTTGTGGAGACTCTTTCCAAGAATGTTTGAGCCCTCAACATAATCATGCATGAAGTTAGGTTAGTTGGTGCAGGACAAGAATGTTTTTTTTTGGTTACATTTTATTATTGGGTTTTACAGTTACCTCCCTAATAAGTTAACTGTTGAAATCTTTTTTATGTATCATTTTACAGTTTTCAATAAAATTGTGATGAAAGTGTTAATTATTGATGGAGTAAATTGGAAGTTTATTGATACTGTTACGTTAATTATATGCATGTTAACAAAAAGTTGTATATTTGGGCCTTATAGGATTAGCAAAACCTGCATGAAAAGTATTATATTATATATACACACTCATATATATAGAGACTAGTATATTGTTTTATGTTTGGTTTCCAATATCTTATAGGCGGATTGCTTTTGCTGTTCAAGATGGGAAACTTGATTACTCGGGAGAAGACTGGGAAATTTTAAATTATCATAAGTGATTAGCAAAACCTGAGTACTGTTGTTTATAGATGCTTTTTATTATGATATATATAATGATCTTCATCCATTCCAATTTGACAGCCTGCAAGAAACAAATAGTTAAGCAGCTTTGTACGTTGCAGAAAACTGTTTTGGAGGGGGATATTACAACAAAAGATAATAAGACTTAGCTTGTACGTTTGATTATTATGAGATCTCTTAATAGTGCAAGCAAAAAGGATCGCTAGCTAGGGCGAGTAGTAAAGCTCTCGTCACTTATAAGTTAACAGTTTATCATCTTCACCCTGCGTCTATGTTGAATTTGTGATGCTTTGTTAGTTTGGCTTATATACTCGTTTAAGTTTGGATTCTCTCTCATTGGTTTTTGTTTTGGTGACACCAAAGTTTCACATATCCTTTTATGTGGTTTAATAAAGTTCAACATAAAATTCATACTAAAAATTATCTACCAAAGTGTTAGGACGTAGAGATTCTAAATGTATAATCCAGTGCTTAAAACGAGGATATATATACTTAACTACTGGATCCAACGAAGCTGGTGAGGAACTTAAGGTTGTCTATCAAGGTCAAAGGTCTATTATTAAATTATAATATTGGTCGTTGCTTAGTTTCTTGGAGTTATTGATGTGGGTAATGTTTAGTAATTAAACTGCAGCTTCCTCCCACCACGTGCTAGCTTCTTCTATTTCTGTCTCTGTCTCTATCTCTATGTGTTGTATGGCTCAATTATTTATCTATTTTCTGTCAAAAATCAAATTGCAGATAGAAGCTGTTTTTTTGGGCCAACTAAGACACTCACACCTTGTGAAACTGATTGGATATTGCTGTGAAGAATAACATAGGCTTTCTGATCTACGAATATCTGCCTAAAGACAGCTTAGAGAATCAGCTTTTTAGAAGTAAGATACATATATATATCATATATAATTTTCTTTTCTTGGTTAACTCAACCTTATTCATTTCTATTTATTTCTTGCACTTTAATATTTATTGTTTTTCCTTTTCTTACATTAATCTTCAACTTTTGTGAAATAGAAATGGATAAAAGTTGGTTAGATATTAAAGACAGAGGCAACCTAAGATATATTAAAGGAGTAGATGGTTTTCTCGAATGGGCTTTTACTTAGGGAGTGACAAGCAAAATACGATGTCCTTGTAAAAAATGTATGAATGTCATATTCAAAGCGAGAAGAGATGTCAGGGTTGACTTATTGAGTAAGGGTTTTGGGATAGTTATAAGGTGTGGGACTTGCATGGGGAAATTATTAGATGTCAAAGTAATTGTGAGACTTCAAGTACAGCAGCAGAACATGATACTTATGGGGAGAACCTTACAAGGATGGTATGTGATGCATATAATGTCCCTTCTATGAATGATATGAACAATGAATTAAATGAGAATGAAGAGCCTAATGTGCATGCCAAAAGGTTCTACGACTTATTAAAGGATGCAGAGATAGAACTTTATCCAGGTTGTGAGAAGATGTCAAAATTGTCTTTTATTGTAAAATTGCTTCAATTAAAGTGTCTTAACCATTGGAGCAATAAATCTATGGATGCATTGTTAGCCCTATTGAAAGATGTTCTTCCAGAGGGGCTTTAGTGCCAAACTCATTCTATGAAGCTAAGAAGATAATTCGTGATTTGGGTTTAGATTACAATAAAATTGATGCTTGTGGAAATGATTGCATATTATACTAGGGGGAACATGCAAATGAAGAATCATGTCCTAAGTGTAAGATGCCTAGATGGAAGTTGAACAGGCAAAAAGGAAAAAAAATTGCCCAGAAAGTCTTAAGGCATTTTCCGATAATACCTAGGTTACAAAGGCTTTATATGGCAAGAGACACTGCTAAAGAAATGAGGTGGCATAAGGAGAAGCACACAAATGATGGTGTATTGAGACATCCAACTGACTCTCTTACTTGGCAACACTTTGACCAACAATACCTTAGCTTTTCTACTGATCCAAGAAGTGTTAGATTAGGTTTGGCAAGTGATGGATTTCAACCTTTTGGGAATATGAGTGCCAATCATAGCATTTGGCTTGTAGTTTTGGTACCATATAATTTGCCACCATGGCTTTGCATGAAAAGCCCATATTTTATGATGACACTTCTTATTCCTGGTCCAAAGTGTCCAGGTAATGAAATAGATGTTTACTTACAACCAATGATTGAGGAGCTAAAACAATTGTGGGAAGTAGGGGTACAAACATATGATGCATTTTCTCAATCAAATTTTATTATGTATGCAGCAGTGTTGTGGACGATAAATGATTTTCCCGCATATGGAAATCTTTCAGGATGGTCAACTAAAGGCAAGTTTGCATGCCCTTGTTGTCACAAAGACACGCATTGCATTTCATTAAGGAGCAAGTTATCTTATATGGGTCATAGGCGTTTTCTTCCACAAAATCAACCATGGCGCAAAGATGCAAAATCATTTGATGGAAAAGAAGAACTCAGAGCTCCACCAATTCCATTAACTGGAGATGATGCACTTATGCAATTAGAACAATTGGGTAATATATCATTTGGAAAAGGCCAAAAACGAAAGCGCCCTACAGATAGTAAGGCTTATAATTGGAGGAAAAGAAGCATTTTTTTCCAATTGCCTTATTGGAAAAATTTGTTGATACGATAATCTTGATGTGATGCATATAGAAAGAAATGTTTTTGATAATCTTGTATCGACAGTGATGGATTTACTTGGAAAGACAAAGGACACATTAAAAAGTAGGTATGATCTGGTGGATTTGGGCATTAGGAGTAATTTGCACCGATTAAGAATGGTAATGATGTTTATAAGCCTCCTGCTCCTTACACATTATCTTCTGAAAAGAAACAATCCCTTTGCAAATTCTTGGCTAACTTAAAAGTACCTGATGCTTTTGCATCTAATATCTCAAGGTGTGTCAACATTCACGAGCGAAAAATATTTGGTTTGAAGTGTCATGATCACCATGTGCTATTGTAGGAAATATTTCCAATTGCAATACGTGGTTACTGCCTCCCCAAGTATGTGAACCAATAATACAATTGGGAAGATTTTTTAAAAATCTTTGTTCAAAGTGTTTAACATGTGAAGAACTTGACAAACTTCAAAGTCAAATAGAAATAACTTTGTGCAAGTTAGAGACCATATTCCCACCTGCCTTTTTTGACGTAATGGTTCACTTGCCTATACCTTGGCAGGAGAGGACAAAAGTTGGTGGGCCAGTTCAATATCGTTGGATGTACCCCATAGAAAGGTAATTCACTTTAACAAGGTTACTTTACAATTATATTTATAATCTATCATTTAAAACCATTCAATAAGGCTCGACTTTTTGTTGTAGGTATTTGCGAACTCTAAAGTCATATGTTGGCAATAAGGCCCAACCTGAAGGATCAATTGCAGAAGGATATTTGGCAGATGAAAGTCTAACTTTTTGTTCATGATACTTGAAAGACATTCCTACTAAATTTAATGTGCAGCATCGGAATGATGACATCAGTGATAATAATATCAGTAATGAGCTTTCGGTGTTCAAGAAAAGTGGTGAAGCTAAAGGACATTTTGAGTCAGTCTCTCTTTCTTATGAAGAGTATTGTCAGGCAAGAATGTATGTGCTCCAAAATTGTGAAGAAACTTGGCCATTCATAGAGTACGTCAACTTAATTTAACAAGAATGAATTTGTTATAATTTATATTTTTCTCACTTGTGTAAAAACATGTAGGGAACATAGGAGAGAACTTGAAGCTCGGGGATTAATGAGTGAGCAAAAGCAATATAAAGAGTTTCCTGATTGGTTCCGTTCACGAGTAAGTTCTAGACTTTGAGCTTTGAAGTTTATATTAATAATATTAATGCATATTTGGGGTGCTTTCTCCGTGGACAATCTTCTTTAATAGGTGATAGCATTGTCCACACAAGGCTTTGTAAGTCCTGAACTCAAAAGTTTATCAATTGGTCCATCGAGAGTGGTCAATTGTTACTCTATGTTTATAGGCAATGGATTTCGTTTTCATGCAAAAGATCGGGCAATAGGAAAAAGAACTCAAAATGATGGAGTCATGGCCAAGGGTGATGACACTGATGCTAATAAAGAACATTATGGTGTGTTAGAGCATATTTATGAGTTATCTTACATAGAGAATAAAAAATTATACTTGTTTAAGTGTCACTGGTGGGATGTCGCTAACTATGGCAAAGGATATAAGGTGGATAAGTATGGGTTCACAAGTATCAACACTCAATGTTCATTACAAACTAATGAACCATTTATTTTAGCATCTCAAGCAGAGCAAGTTTTTTATGTGGATGATATTGTTGAACCGGGTTGGATTGTTGTTGTCAAAACGAATCCACGTGACTTGTTCAATATGCCGATTGAGAATGTTAATGTTGGTAGTGATATTAATATTGCAATGGTTGATGAAGAGCCTTATCAACAATTGGTGGTTGATTTAAATGCAAGTCTTATACAGCATGATATCTTTATTGACTTGTGTGGAGATGATGTACAACCCCAAACTTTCATTCAAGTAGGAGAACCATCACAAAGAAGTAATATGGAGACCAGATTTATTGATGATAGTGAATCTAATTCACTAGTTCATGACGATAGTGATGAAGAAGATGTGCTTGATGGTAATGATAGTGATACTGAAGAAGAAAGTGACATTGAAGGTAAAATAGAAGATGATGATACAAGTGATAGTACCACAGAGGACTCAACAAAATGAAACTACAATCCTTATAAATGGTAGTTTTTACTAATATATTCTTTACAAGTTAGATTTTGTAATTTTTTTTAATATATACTATCTTCATAAAGAGTAGTTTTATTAACATAAAAAACAATCTAAATTTTGTACATTATTGCAGGATATGTCAGGGCTAAAGAGAGGATGGGGTGGGAGAAGCTCTTCCTTCACACGACATGGCAGCACAAGTAGTGGAGGTATTAGCTCTACCCCTACAATTAACATACCATTTCACCTCGACCACTCCAAGTACAATTTGAGGAATTGCCTGCCGACTCTCCCCCTACTCAAAACAGTAGTGCAGGTAAATTTTCTTTACTTTTATATAATACAACTAATTAGCATCACATACTTTTGACTATATTATTTGTTCACTTGAATGATAGGCTCTTCTAATATAATTAAGAAAGGTAGAGGAGTTTATATGTCGCTCAATGTGGACTTAATGACTAAATTTGGAGGAAAGATTGAGCATACTTTCACAGATGACATGACAAGAGTAGTAGGGGGAGGAGCAAGAGAGCTAGCTAATTATTGTGGTTATGTTATTAAAACCACAATATCTTTGAAGGATTGTGCTAAATGGAAGAATGTTTACACAAATTATATTGATGTTATGATTTTAAAAGTGAAGGTACAATTTATGTTTAGTAAATATATATCCTACTTTATTTATGCTTTCAAAACAAGTACTTATGTTGATATTGATTTTTACTTTAGGAAAAATTTCAACTTGCTGTTGCAACAGATGAAGAGAAGTTCCAAAAAATGATAGTGACTACATTGCAAAATGCTTTCAGAAATTGGAAGACCAACTTGCATACCCAGTATAAGAAATTTGACACTGATGAAGAAAGGTTGGCAAATCCACCTCAAATTGTAAGTTTTGAAGATTGGGAGTGGTTATTGACATATTTTTAGTCAGATTCATTTAAAGTATCTTACTAAATACTAACTATTTAAATGAATAATATAATTATATCATTCAACATACTTAGTAGTTACTCAAATTTGATGTAGAACAAAAGTGCTAGAAACACACAAAACCGAGCAAAACAAGTAACAAAGCATACATGTGGTCCCCGATCATTTGCGAAGGTTGAGTTCTCTGTAGTAAGTTGCCTCTTCATTGCACTTTATTTTTTTATCCATTTTTTTATATTTCAAGATTTGTTATTTTTGTATATTATGCTTTATAGAGAGACCCCACTACTGGACAGCCTGCCCCCCAGATTAGGTTTAGGAGATAACACATACTAGGAAGACTGCAGATGGCCAGTTAGAGTGGGTGGATCCGCGATCTGAAGAGATTCATGTATGCATAATATTTGTCCTTTATATTTAATTAAATAATTATATTTTTTCATTAATGTAATTTGTAATTTGTAACTATAGGATCGCATGCATGAGCTTGTTCAGCAGCAATCCTTAGAGAGTAATGCTCGAATGACCTCTGATGAGATATTGACAGCTGTTCTTGGTGAGAGGTCAGGATATGTTAGAGGAAAAGGTTATGGAGTAGAGCCTCAGAGGAAGAGACTTCACACTCAATCTAGTGATTCACTTAAGAACGTACGCACCCAATTGTATAAAGAGTTTGAAAGAAGATTTCACGAGGAGCGAGAAAAGATGGAAGCAAATCTTGCTACAGAGCAAGAGAGGATGGAAGCAAAACGTGCAGCAGAGCGAGAAAAGATGGAAGCAGAACATGCTGCAGAGCGAGCAAAAATGGAAGCAGAGCGTACACAACTTGAACAAAGGATGGAGCAATTGATGGAACAGAGAATACAAGCTCAGTTCATTGCTTTCATGCAAAAGATGCAGTTAAATGCTCCTGCAGATACCCCTACTTCTAGCGTCCCTAGTATTGATCTCTCTACGTAATTTTTCTTTTGTATTATGTAATGTATCTTTTAATTGAACAATTTTTTTTTAGTTAAAGATATAAAAAACACTTTGATGGTTATAAATCTTATTATTTAATATACTATATTTGTGTGTTAATTACTTTATTTTTATTAAACCTTTTGATAATATTTATCAGGAATATAAATAAAATTTTTTGCATAATTAATATATTATAAAAATAATTAAAATGATAATCAGCGGCGACATTATGGTCGTCGTTGAAAATATAATCAGCAGTGACATTTTTGTCGCCGCTGAACCAGGCTTTAGCAACGACATTAGTCGCTGCCGATTCTCATGTTTCAGTGGCGACGCATTGGCAAACTCATCAGCTTTAAATGCCGCCGCTGAAAGGAGTTTCAGCGGCGACTTTTTGTCACTGCTGAATGTCTAGTTTTAGTGGCGACTTTTTATGTCGCCGCTAATAACTTTCAGCCACGGCTGCTATGGCAACGACCTGGTAACAACAAAATGTCGCCGCTGAAGCTTTTCAGCGGCGACTTTTGGACTTTCAATTTCGCTGCTGAAAGTCAAATTTTTTGTAGTGTATTATTGGTATTCTGAGTCCCATCAGCAATAAAACCCATATGCTCTCTCCCCCTCCAATAGAACATCCAATTACATGCCACAGAATAAATCAACTCTTAGAATATACTATCTTTGGTCCTTAATATAAGATTTTGTTTGAATTTTATCTTGATCCTAAATATAAGAACCCACTTCACTTTGTCTCTTATATTTATACATTTTTTTTCCAAAGTAATCCTTCTAACAATGGTAGTCCTAACCAATACATTTGATTAGTAAGGATATTTTAGGAAAGACAATACCTATTTAGGACAAATAACTAACTCAACTTACTTCCTTAATTTTCTCAAATTAGTTAACTAGCTCTTATAAGTAGAACCGGAGGTAGTAACATTGATTTTCCAAAACACCTTTGAAGCTACCCTCTGGGTTTTTTTTTTGGTCGAAAATGTTATACATATTTTCTCAATGCTTATCACTTGTCATCATATTATATATGTGTGTATGTATATATAAACCAAAGGAAAAAACAAAATTTATGTAATATTTATTTGCCCCATCCCTTCTTATAAGATTTTTTGTAGAACATCTCTTCATCCCAAAATATAAGGGATCTTAATCATATTTTTTCCAATCATTCCACCCCGAGCCTCTTAAAAATTGTAGAAAGTACTGCATATTAATGGTATTTCTTTTATGGACGGAGTATGTAAGATTTTTTTTTTTCCATTTATTGCCAGCGCGTGACAGTATTTTACATTTTAAATGCCTCCATTCAATATTCTCCTTCTAAGCAGGGATATTATCAGAAACACGAAAATAATTATACTTTAAAATTTGAAACATGTGTATTTAACGCCACCCATTCAATAGTGGCAACTTCTTTATATGCATTCTCGTCAACCGTGATGCTGTCGGCCCCATGCAGCCTAACCTTTTTATTTTTCTTGCCAACTGAAAGTGACTTTGATTAAAAAGAAACCACAGCCTGAAAACATAATAAAAACCCAAAAACAACGAGAAAAATAAGTGAAAAGAGTTAGAGAAATCAGCCACAAAGTTGACTTCTCAGGGAATTCACAGATTAGCTAATGAATCAAGTCGTCAAAAGAGTCCTCTTGAGGGGGCAAAAAAAAAAAAAAAGGAATGAGAACATTCAACTAAACCAAGCCCTTTGATCAATAGCTCCTCATATGGGGTGTCATGTACATAGTGATGCTTTTTCATAAGGATATAACTCATACTTAAAACTAAGTAGCGACAAATCTTCTCTACAGGGATTTCTGTTTTTTATTTTTTGGCCTAAAATGACAGAAAAACTAAATATAGTAAATAAATAAATAAAAAGAAAAATACCCAAATCTTTCAGTGGCTTCTAGAATGTCCACATTTGAAGAAATGGTGGAAACTGGGTAAAAGTGCAATTTTTCTCCAAACTGGGTTTAAAGTGTAGTTTTCTTAGACAATTGGGTCAAGTGCAATTTCTGCAAAATATCAGTTATGACGTCAACAAAGACGAAGGCCCGTGGGTTTACGCGTAGTGGCTTCTACCGACACATGCGGTGATCGTTGGCCTTGAAAATTCCGGTTCGAGCTGCTTTCTTCAAGCCGCACACAACAGAAATGGCTGTGCCTTGATAGGCACGGTTTCTCTCCACTGAGGTTCCCGTCCGCTGCGCCTCCACTTCGACTCTGCGACAATCGTTTGGGGCATATGGTAAAACGCAACTGAAATGGATTGTCGTGCGTGGTTATAAGATTGAATTCCAAAATTAAAGAGAAGCAGGCATATTGATACATTTGCAGGGCCCACAAAATATTACCAGCAAAATTGTATTTTCATCCAAAACAAAATTGAGATAAATAATTAAATGTTACTATTTTACATAATAAAATTATCTTGAGAATAAAAAATAAATGTAGAAGACTAAATTGAATATTTAACTAGCTTTTATATTTAGTATCAGACGTAGTAATACATAATCAGGACAAAAAATTTTGCTACTTTGCTTTATAAATAGAATAAGAGTTGTATTTAAAAGGTATAATTTTATTACTAAAAAAAGGATAATTTTATTATGTAAAAGAGTAATATTTAATTATTTATAATAAATCTTGTTTTGGATGAAAATACAATTTTGCTGGTAATATTTTGTGGGCCCTGCAAATGTAACAATAAGTGCTGGGTCCTGCTTCTCTTTAATTTTGGAATTCAATCTTATAACCACGCACGACAATCCATTTCAGTTGCGTTTTACCATATGCTCCAAACGATTGTCGTAGAGTCGAAGTGGAGGCGCAGCGGACGGGAACCTCAGTGGAGAGAAACTGCGCCCGTGCGTTGATCGGATGTCGGGATTGGCATCAATATTACGGCGAGATGGCGGCGGCGCCAGATCTATGCGTCAAAGGAGCCGATCACGTGTGTGGAGGCACAGGAAAAATAGAGCAAAAAAACAGACCGAACTCGTCAGACTAGTCCATTTAGACCCAAAAATTATGAGGGTCGGGTTTGAAATTTTTTCCCCTCAAATGGAAAATGAGTCCTACTAATGGAGAGGTTAAATGGGCCGACTGTTTAGATCTTATAATTTTTTTATTTTTTAAAAATTTTTTATGTAATTTTAATATTATTAATTTTTTACATTGTTAATGGCATTTTATATATTTAGTTATTATTTTTATTTTAAAATTAAATTTTACTGAATGGTTTGATTGATTTAGTTCTAGACAATAATTTGTCTAATTAAATTGTTATAAAATGGGTTAATTTGGACTTTAATAATAATTTGATTTATATTATATGTATCGATATTTTTAAACTATATATATTTGATAAGAGAGTATTCTTATACTTATATAATTTGAGATTCTATAATTTAAATTAGAAATTTATGAATTTCAACCACAGTGTTTCTCAAATTAAAGTAAAATTAGGGGTGTGCGTGGGCAGGGTTAGGCAGGGCAGGATCCCTGCCCGATGCCCAACCTGAAAGATATGCGGGTTATAAAATGCAGCCCGCTGCTCGGCCTTGCCCAGTAGAAGCCCTAGACATTTTGGGCAAGGCTAATGCGGGTTGGGTAGGGCGGGCTTTTCTTGCCCAAGGTTACAATTTAAGTCTTGAAATTTAAAATACTATCGTATGTTTTAACAAATATCTATACTCCAGGAATTAAATAATATCCTTATATTTTTTAAAAAACAAGACAATAAAAAGAATTATAATTCAAGCCTTAAAGTTCAAATGATTTGCATCAATCTCCACAATACAAGCTACATTAACATATTCAATTATATTATTAACTTATGATTCAATATATTCTATAGTGTTTTATATGTCACATTCAAATTAGTATAATTTCATGATATATGAAGTAATATCAACATGAAAAAGTTAAAAGACAATTATAGTACACAACAAAGTAATTTAGAAAAGTTAGAAAAAAAGTGGTATTTCTAAAATAACTAAAACTTTAAAAATGTAGAGTCTTATGGAGCAATTTCCTTTGTATTGAAATATAATATCTTAATATTACACTATATTTATAATAATTCTAGCAAAAAATATATATTACAATATAAATAATCACAAACACATATATTTTTTTCCAGGCAGGGCCGCATGCCATGCCCGTGGCCAGGCCCTGCCTGTGATTAGCCCTGCCTAAAAATACCCATTTTTTCTTTGGGCCACTTCTTTTTGGGTTGGGCAGGGCATTTTTTTGGTGGGCATGAGTGGGTTTACCGGGCTATTGGACATCATGAACACCTCTAAGTAAAATAATAATTAGACTGCAAAATTTAAAAGTGAAATTCTTATAAAGAAAAAAAAAACTTGATATTTTTGTTACCAAAGAAAAGCCTACTTATTCAAAAGAGTAATTGATTATAATAATGATGAAGTTTTAAAAGATTAATGATAGTATTTGTTTCTTGCACATTTACACTATAGATGAAACTTTTGAATGTTGTTATCTTGTTAATGAATGTTTTAGATATTCTTAGATGTTGATAGATATTTATATATGATGATATTTTATATTTGTGACTTAATTTTATTCATAATTATGTCTTTTATTAATAATTTTATCGTTTATTTTTATTTTTTTATTAGAAATATAAGAAATATGAAAAATAGTTTTTGTTTTAAACAGGCCAAAAGCCCATGGGCTAGCCCTGAGCCTGTTAGCTTAAGGGTCAGACCTAACAAATTAAAGTATTTTTGAAATTTTGGCCCTATAAAGTCAGGTCGGGCCGTATTCCCACCTCTAAGAACAGGAGATGGGAGCAATGCTTTGATCACAGAGTAAGGATATTTTAAATATCCCATCGCAGGTAAAAGTGGGAGAGCTTGTAAAACTGACACAAGCAAAATGGAGTTTGCACTATATAAGATAGATTGACTGCAAAACTAATACAAAATAACTTTCGAAATAAGCCAATGATAACTTTCGTAATAAGCCAATAACTCAACCCTTTACTGAGTAAAATGAAAGAGAGACAAAACATGATTTCATATGAACACAATCAGAATGATCTATCATTTCTCTCGTAGCATGCCTAATTTAAGAAAAGACAATTAGGTGTACATGTCAAAAGTTAGATTTAGAACAAATGGTGTTAAAAATCACAGGATAAAATGTAAAAGCAGGGAAAGCTAAACCCAAATAATTGTTACTTCCCAAGGGGCAAAAGTAGCTAGCTCCATCATACCCGTGTCCATTACAGAACGAGTAAGTTAATTATTTGCTTTCTCTAATAAAATCATCAGGATTTATGATGCTAATAACCGAGCATTGAAAAAGCAGGGACATCATTTTGGGTAAACCATTACAGAAGGAGTAGAGAGAACATAGACATTTACCGTCTAGACCTTACATATCCAATTTGACTTTGTAACACAATCATTTTGGGTTCCAGAAGACCCTAAATTACAGTGCACGATATAACCAAAATGATACAATATTGTGAGGCAAGGGATCCTCCTATATATAGAGCAAGAGCTATAAAACGAAGAAGCCTCTCTCATATCCCATGCCAAAAATTTTCATCTATGTATTTCTCTTCCTGTTCATGTTCTTGTTCCTGAACATCAGATCAATTTTATGTATGCGTTATTCACAACATATATCAAGCAAAAAAAAGAGATCAACAATTCCAGTGACAAAATGGCCTACACGCCACACACACACACGGAGCTAATTAGGACTCGGCCTAAATCTAACGAAATTATTTAAAAACATGAAAAACTTATTCAACAAATAGTCTGTGCGACATGCTAATTTTAATTCAGGATAGTCATCTAAGATTTAGAGTAGCTTAGTTGTGTTCATTGCTGCATGGAAGCACACAGGATTGTGAAAAAATGACTCAGGCTGAGTGCTTTGAATTGGTGAAAATGATCGATACAAAGGAAAGGAAAGAAAAGATATTTTGGAGAGAAGCGGTTTTCCTCTTATAGGGCTTGATAAACGCTTAGGTATTCTAACTCGATTTTTCTCCCGTCTATCTTGGAGTTTCGGGAGTTTAAGATGTTTGAAATCAAGGTTCATGAATGCTTCAAATTCGATTCTAAGGAGTTTCTCCCTATTGATTTGTGTTCAATGGAATCAGTGTGAGTTGATTAGTACCATTTAATTAGTTTAATTTCGATCCATTACATAATTATGATGATTTCACCATTAAAAAGGAGGAACAAGGAAGAAAAAAAGACCCCCAAGAGCTTTTGTCTCATAATTTTGGACCAGATCCAAGTGGATTTTCAATGCTAAGACCAAAACCCGAAAAAAAAAAAAAGACCCAACGCCACCATTCATAAGAAATCATTAGCACTACTACGATGAAAACCATGGAAGCATACATATAAAGAGCAAAAGTATTAACACTACCAAAAAATAACTAGCAAAAGTACTAAATCTCTCATTTCCCCAATACGTCAATGAATGCTTAGGACATAAATTTAATCAAGGATTCGTCAGCTTTCATCGTTGCAAAAATGACCTGTTAGACTTCCAACAGAGTGAAAGGAATTGAAAAGTCAAATTTAATTTCATATAAATTCATGGCAGATTTTTAAGAATGAAAATAAAGAAAAATAAAACAAACGAAGACAATTGCAACGTCCATACATGCGTATACTATGAACATAAATAATAAGATGGCATCCATATATAATAAAAAAGAGAGTCAAATTTTGGAGGAGATTTGCACCTGACTATTGTATTTCCAATAGATTTCCTGTCCCATCCATGCCTTCTGCATTTGAAGCTTACATCCTTCTTTGATCTCTATATGAGGAGGACTTAGTTTCTCACAATAGGAGGCCTCAAAATAATGGAGAGAAGGACAGAGCATGATTCCTCTGAATACAAAAGTCAATTGTGATAGAAAATTCAGTTTCAAAGATCTCACATTGGAAAGAGTGATCGTAGGGTTAGAAGTGTTACCGCTACAATAATTCTCTCCAACTATTTCTTCCATCGACCCACAACTTACAACAGAAACAGTCTCTAGGTTTTGGAGCTGTGCTAATAATTCTGGTGTCATCAGAATCTTCATGCTGCTACATCCAAAAATATCGAGTTCTCTGAGATAGAGGAACGGGCTATCCAATGATAGAGGAGGTTGTGCCACTATTTGTTTCAAGTCTTTCAGCGCAGTAAGGTGCAGCGATTGACTTAATATGACAGAGGTGCAAAATGAGCAATTGGGAGACACACAGAACAAGTACTCCAGCCGATCGCATTCCCTTATTTCCATCCATTCAATTTTTGGTAAATTATTATTATTATGAATTGACAGAGCATGGCATAGGCAAGTAGTTCTCCTTGTCAAATCATTACACTTGCTTATAATCAACCTTTTGACGTCTCCTGGAAGTACCGCTACTCTATTTGCCCAATCAATACCAGATAAAACAACCCCTTTTAAGTGGTAGACTCTTTCAATTGAGAAAGCGGCATAATGTAATGAGGCTAAACTTAGATAATAACCTTTGAGTCCATGATCTTCGTCTAGGAAGCTTTTAACAAAGGTATTAAACTCTTCAATATCACAAAAATTGACTGATATAACTTCCAACTTTCTCAAACCTTGTAGATCTTGTCTGCCCACATCCATCAATGCTGGGATGCAGTTCATCAACAGAATTTGTAGATTGCTCATTTTGGATATTACTGATGATGACATTTTCAATTGATTTGTACCTTGTAGATTCAACAATCTAAGATTGACCAACAACTCCAGGTCACAAGGTGCTTCAATGATGGCAGTATATGAAAGGTCCAACTCTATTAAACGCTGCAGTTTTGCTAATGAAGGGATGTAATTCAATTTTCTACATCGTGAGAGTAATAATGCAATGAGACATTCCAAGTTAGATATAGATTTGGGCAAATGCTCAATGCTAGTCCGAGACAAATCAAGTATTTTAAGAGCAGGCATGTTAATGAAAAAATCATCTGGAATCCATTTGAGATAAGAATTAGAATTTAAAATCAATGCAGAAAGTTTAGAGCACTTGGGAGATGTGTCATCTAAAATATCTGGTACATCACTTTTACTTAGAAAAACAGAACGCAAATTTTCATTCCATTTTCCATTCTCTGACAATCCTATTAAATTCATGCCATGTTTTGTCATGATTTGTTCAGTCTTCTTTGCAAGATTAATAGCCATGACCTGAAGCAAAGTGTGCACTCTCCATGTCCCATACTTTTTCACCAACAAGCTGCTATTTTTTAATTTATGGCACATGGTGTAACATTCATTATATCGCATCTCAAAGCTCTTTGCCCCATCTATCCATTCCCCATAGAAAAATCTTTTCATAAAAGGCTTAATAAAACTATCCAATACAGTCCCCTTAGCACTCAATGCAAAGTACAAAAAAAACCTTTGCAATTTATCGTTTAAGAAAGAATAACTAGATTTCAATACCTGAAATACCCTCTCATCCATATGATATTGCCCGTCACCCATGTTTTGAAGGCATTCCAACAAATGATCCCATTCTCTTATGTGCTCTTTTCCCTTCATGCTTCTTGCTATCATAACAATTGCAAGGGGCAAACCCTCACATTGTTCTGCCACCGCCCTTGCTTTAAGCTCCACCCCAGTCGGTCGTATTTGATGGACTCCAAGAGTCTTTTTAAACAAATCAAAACCATCTTCTTTACCTAGAGGTTCTACTTCTATTATGTTCTTCATGCAACTCATACTTTGGCACACTTCCCATGATCGAGTTGTCAAAATCAATTTAATCCCATTATTTGAAACTGGAAATCCAACCTCTTCTAAATATATTGGATTCCAAACATCATCTAAAATAAGGACACATCTAATTATGTGTTTGAATGCATGTAATAATTTTCCTGATATCCTTTTGACATCACACTCATCATATATGTCTAAATTAATTGATCTTGCAATGGCCTTTTGCAACTTAGAAATGCTGTCATTAGACTGTGACACGGTAACCCAAATAATATGCTCGAAGTCATCACCAGCTTCTTCTAAAAGTTTGTTATGCACGTGAGTTACTAAAGCTGTTTTCCCTGCTCCGCCCATTCCCCATATCCCAATGGCTGACACCTCACCTTCTGTTATCCATTTCCATATTTGTTGGGTATACCTTTGAAACTCTTCTCCCACTAAATCAACTGGCGGCAACAAATAACCTCTAGAGCATTCTAGCAAAAAGAATAAGAATAATCTATTAACATGAGTTCACAAAAGGAATTATAGAATTCAAATGCCGGGAGTAAGAAGAATAAAATAGAAATAAATTCAATATATTGCATTTAGATATCCTTTACCATGTCTTCAAAACAAAGTAATACTCATCTAGCATGAAATTACAAAGAATGTACAAATAATTTTTTACAAATCACTTCTCAAAAAGGGAAAGGGTATATATATTTAAGTTGAAGCATATACCTGTTTTCAGACGAACATTTTTTCTCTTCACTGTATTATCAGAATCATCCAATTCCATGTATGCCCCTCCTCTTCCAACATCTTCAACCCACTTTCTTTTAGTTCCACGTAAATCTAAATCTTCTTCACTATGGGCTTTTGCATAACTTCTTGCTGCTTCATCATATAGTCTTTCTTTTTCATTATTTAGGTTACTCTTGAGTAACTTTAAAGCCAAATCCAACCTTTCTTTATCACTGTCAAACTGAAATTTGTCCATATGTATTATTTAATATATGATAGAGTGTTCATAGATTCATGTGCATGTGTGTGTATAAGAGCATTTAGCAAAACTAATTTGCAAGTGACCATACCTGAAATAAGGGATTTTGCGTCACATAATGATCTGATTGTTGCATATAATTAATAACAAATATACCACAATCATGTCTACATATTGAAAAAAAAATGATATGGTCAATATTCATACTTGTTTTAATAAAGACTATAAGTTAAAAACAAATCATAAACTCACCTGTTAGGCTGTAACAAGATATTGCTCGCCATTCTCCTATCGAATTTTGTGAACATAACATTTCCAAAGAGATTATCCATGGCAAGCAGCTACACAAAAGAGATACATTCTAAAGAATTAAAAGATCAATCTATTACTTGCATGTATATCACGTGCATCTTTGTAATACTTACCAGTTTCTTCGTTGTTTGGTCGCGTTCAGTTTCATCCATAAATCGATCACATAGAGAATCCCATATTTCAACTTCCTGATTCTTCGTATGAATGATATATAGATAATAATGTCCACATGAATTTTTCTCAACATGAACAGGAATAAATATCTGTGTCATGTGGTCAAACAAATCAAATTGATATACAACCAAAAAGAGTAATCATTATGAGAAGTGAAACATCAAACTAGATAGAAAGATAATACCTTCTCACAATCCACCGATTCAGACATGTAGTTGTCTCTCATATTATTCCGGTGAACAAAGTCAAGGAAGAAACTTACATCACCACTATTGAGTGTTTTCTATAACAAAAGAATCCTTAATTAAATATCCTTGTCAATTAAATTGTCTTTGATTCAATAACTAACAAATATCATCCAATTGAAAAGAGAATAGGAAATCACCGAAGACATCACCGGAAGATACCAATTCAAAACTTTGCTTTTGTTTCTCCTTTCATTGTCAGTGAGGATATCAGCAAAAATATTTATTACCTAAGAAAATAGGAAAATTAAACACTACCATATAGTGAACCCCTTGCTCAATAGTAACAAAATAGAATAAAAGTAGGGTTAAGGTACAAATTTATCCCGAAAGTTTAAAATTATAGCAATATTGCCTCGTATCATTAAAAATATTAATAGCCAACATTACTGTAACGTCAGTTTTTTAGCAGTAGGAGACAATATTGTTACGATTTTAAAACCCAAAAAAACTTTTAAGTACCTAATGCTTCTGGGTAAAAACTTTGGAACAAATTTATATCTTAACCCATGAAAGTATAAGTAAATACTCACCCATGAATCCAAATGAGCCCGTGGTCCAAGTGTGGTCAATTCCGATTGACACAGATGTGTACCTCCATGCGACGAAAAAATTATACATCTATCACTAAAGAACATGTAAGGTGAATGATTTAATTAGGCTTCACATTAGAAAAACTAAACATTACTAATACTCACACATAAAAGCACCAATTATATATATGTATATAGTTGTAAGCATATGTATCTAACCTTAAACGCTCAAAAACATATTGTATCAACTGTAAGTCAGGTTCGTCCGCAACATTATTGGGAACACAAAAAGGGCCGACCCTAATCCTCTCTTGATGCAAAGCTTCTAAGTCGATTTGCACTTGTTGGGGAGCATTCATCCCTTCCCACATTGTTTGGGGGGAAATGTAACAATCGAGCATTCTTTCGTTGATGAGTTTGTTATGATCTCTTTGTCCTATAATTAGTTGCGAAAGTCACAACACAAATTTAAAATCTGTAAACTACAAATTAATAATAGGCTACTAATTAAATTAACTATGACTTAGTACGTTTCATGCTCATCGCAATTTAAACATTTTGAATGATTCAGATTGAATTTAAGTTTGTTATATATTTTAAATAATTTTTTGTTTTAACGAATACAGAGTTTAAAAACTATGAATTAATAGTAGGCTACTAATTAATTGGAACCATTTTCAATACTCATCATCTTGACGATCACTCTAAACTCATCAAATCTGGATCATTTATATTTGATTTGAATAGTCCAAATTTAAAATATTTAATTAATTATTTTTAAATAGAAAAAACTATTTTTTTTTTTGAAAGAATGATACTTAAGAGATTATCTCTATTTTAGATTCTATACGTATTAAAATAATTATTTTAAATAAATAAAAATAAAAAGGAAATCAAATCTGAACCACTAAAATGAGATATAGATGTTCCAGATCTAATGAGTTTAGAGTGCTCATCAAAGTTATGAGTATCAAAACTGGTTCCTAACTCTCACTTATTACATTCCATGCCCATCGATGAGCATGGAGTGCTCATCGCAATTTGAACTATCTAGATTGATTTTAAATGATCCAGATTGAATTTAAATTTTTTATATATTTTAAATAATTTTTTGTTTTAATAAATAACATCTTTTAAAAAAAAATTATCAATGAAAAAAAATTTTCATTTCTGATGTTGGATAGTTTAGATTACATTATGGTAATGTGATGAGCACCGAACAAATCATTCCTCACTGCATTATATGATTTTTTTTTACCTTGTCTCCATTATATGATTAAAAACTGAGGAATATATATGATTTAGAATTAACATATAGTAGTCATCACCATCCACAATTAATATAATCGGAAAACACGTATGAGGTGAAAAAAATATGTTGACACTCCTTATCTGATAAATTAACTTCACACACTAGGAATTAATGCTTAATTTCATTTATATTCACGTTAGAAAGAATAACAATCTCTCTGAAGGAGCTTATTACACTTACCCTTTCGAGGTATACCAACACACACACATATATATATCATTTTATTCTTCCTTAAAATTGAAATATACTATAATATTATCTCGTACCTTGTGAATGAAAGAGATCCTGTTTCTGGCAGCTGCTGGTGTGTTTGTTGGAAAGAGGAGAAGTACAAATTCGAATACCCTTGCCCCTAATTTGATTAATATGAGACTTGATTCGATTGGTACTTGCTGCAAATTCAAATCCACAGCGATTGCACCTTACTTTCTTCTTCTTCCCTTCCAATACAGTGACGTGTTTCCACGCTTCAACATCCTTAGGCCTTCCACCAGCTGATCCTTCTTTCCCCATTATTATTCCTTTTTCCCAAGAAATCTGCCTTTTCCAGCAAATAAACATTCGGATCGATATAAAAAGAAAGCGAATTAAGGAATCTGACTGGTTCGTTTTAACTTGTATATATATATATATATATATTGAATATGGATAGCCTAATCAAAGCAAAACTAAGAGAGAAAGTGAAGTTACTTGCATCAGGTATCTGGAGGGGATCGATGAGCAGGGGTAGAAGATAGCGATGACTTGAAACCAGCAGAAAATAAGGAAGAAGATGAGGTATACAATAATATATAAAAGCAGTGTCTTCCTTGTTCCTAAACTATGAAACTGTATATGAAGCCATTATTGTAGTCAAACTCTCTGACTAGAGAAGATTCTTTTAACTTTACTAGATTGTCCTCACCTGGGGAAAAGTTTGCACGAAGTACAATAATCCAAAATTGGAAATTAACAACTTGTGTGGGGAAAGTTTGAAAACGCGTCGCAAGTTGGAAACTTCCGTTTTTTTTTTGGTGGGGCTCTGAGCCCCCACACTTCATTCCGAACAGGCCTAGGGGAGTTGGACAAAGAACTCACCGGGACGAAAATTACAACGAACAAATTTTGTGGCTAATTCTATAATTAAAAATTTTATATAAAAGTAACCAAAAAAAATTTCATATAAAAAGTTAGTGATGGAGTTAGTTTTTTAAATTTTTTAGAGAAAAATTCCGTCACTGGAAATTTACCAACAGAATTTCTAACCGATCAACGACAGAATTTAGCAAGGAAATAAAATTTCGTGGCTAATTTGTCACTAAATTTAGATGATTTTTTGTAACTAATTTTGTAGATAATGAGCTGTTATTTTAGTCGTACAGGGTGACTTGAGCGAGGCTTTAAAATATAAATAAAAATACAACATAGTAAATTTTCTAATATTTTAAAATTCTAATTTAATCATTACGACTATTACTTAGAATTTTCTAAGTTCAAGTGGCTTTTTGGAGTTTTGAAAATTCAACTATCATTTTTTTTGAAAAATTTTCCAATTTTTAAGATAAACTAATCTTTAATTTTACTATAAAATGCTGGAAAAATTAAATATAAAATATATTAATATACAGTAATTAATATTTGAAACTAAGACTAGAAATTAATTTTTAGAAGCTAAGTGGCAAGTCTTTGGAGTAGTTTTGGAAATTAGATCAATGGTTTTAGAGTAATTCTACCAATAAATATGGGTTAAAATGCAAATTCATTCTGAAAAATTTCGCTCAGGAACACTGGGTATCCAAAAAAATTTTGGGAGCAAATTGGCTCTAAAATTTTAGAATTATAGCAATATGTCCCTATATTGTTAAAAATATTAATAGTTAGTATCACTATTTTAATGGTCAATGTTAGTATTTTGCTGGTAGGAGGTAATATTGTTACGATTTTAAATTTTCATAGCAAATTTGCTCACAAAAAGGCTTCTAGATACCCAGAGTTCCTAAGTAAAAACTTCTAGGGATAAATATACACCTTAATCCTAATAAGTATTTATGTTTATGATCCCTTACACTTTACAAGTTTTGGATCAGATTTATTCTATTGTAATTATCAGTAAGTTGAGGAATATAACATGTAACTTTGGGGGAAAAAAACAAGTAACTCTTAAAGTTCTTATACATAAATATAAACTATATGCAATGTTACTGTTATTCATTACTCCTCTAATCCTATTTATAAAGCAGAAAGAGAATGTTTTTCTTAATTCGGTTTACAAGTCGTTTCATTAAATTTTAGCATGAATGTACTATTTTTTTCTTAATTTATTATAGTATAGATGATTGTTTTTTTTTCCAAGATGTATATAAAGAGTTGAAATTTGTTATATTATCATAGAGAGTTAATGTAGTTTAATGTCCTTCTTGGTTTATATGAAATATGTTAAAAATACCTTATAAATAGGTATTAAATTGATATTTAGTCTTTTAAACAGTATAATGGGAATTTAAATTAATTTTTATTTTTTTTAGTCCTTATTGGTTTGACTCTCGAATTGATTTTGGTTTAACTGTATCGGATGCCGTTGATATGGGCTCAGATGGGGGTGATCCAAATACAAGTGGGCAGCCCATTATATTGAGGAAGAGCCAAAGAGCCCGAAGAAAGACCTGGAAGCTAAGGGAATTGGATAATGCGGAAGATATTATATAATAGCCTGGGTTGTTAGAAGTGGGGGTGTGCATGTATTCGGTTATTTTCTTCTCTGACAGATTCTCTGTGTCTCTCTCTCTCCCCCTTCATCCCCACTGTAACTCTCATTCTGCATTTTCTATTATGTCTGTGTAGCGACTGTGTTCATACTCTGAATTACCAGAACGGTGATTTCATCGGTTATAAATATATATATTCAGAATTGCATTCATATTGATTGTGTATTATTGAGCTAACGTGACATTTGGTGCTTTTATTGAGTCTCCATGGTAGAGAGTACACGGTTGAAGAAATTGCAAGCCGACGTGAAAAAGACACATGAGTTTGTGGAAGATGCAAAGGAACGTTTCGACCGTATGGACCAATGATTTGATGCGTTGGAAACAATGATGAAAGCCATGATGCAGTCGATGGAAAGTATGAAATCCGAATCCTCATCCTCGTGGTTCAAGGAGAAGGAGGCGTCACATGGTACTTCCGGAGGCTACATTCCAAACCTGTAGAAAACTATAAAAGTGGAGTTCCCACAGTTCATTAGCACCGATGCTCTTAACTGGATTTTCAAGGCTGAGCAATATTTTTAAGTATTACAACATAGCTGATTCACAGCGACTGATGATTGCTTCTGTCCATTTTAATGGAGAGACTTTACTGTGGTACCAGATGCTAGAGAAGACGGGCCGTATACCGAACTGGGAGACGCTTGCAAAAGAGGTAGAGATTTAGTATAGACCTACTCAATTTGATTGCCCCTCGTCTCAACTCTTTAAGCTAACGTAACACAACATGGGAGGCAAGTTGGAAGATTATAATCACCAGTTTGTGGCCTTGGCAAATTGTATTGAGGAGATACCAGAATCTGCACTATTGGATTGTTACCTGGGAGGCTTGAAACGTGATGGGTTGGTTCAACAGCCTACCTCAGTTCTCAGTGCTATGGCTTTGGCTATGCTCTTTACAGAACTGACTTCGACGGGATTTTCAGTGCCCAAGCTTTCAGTTATACATAACAGTACGTTAAAGACAACGACACCATACATGATCGGCAGTCATAATGTCTCCATAACATCGTCAGGAGGTGGCAAGACGAATCTTCCACCATTGTAGCCGATAGCTAAAAGCCTCTGATTAAGAAAATGTCACCGGTAGAGATGCAGATTCGGCGTGAGAAGGGTTTGTGCTATATACTTGTGACGCCAAATTCACTCCCACACACAAATGCCCAAACAAACAGCTTATGCTATTGCAGAGCGAGGATGAACAGGAAGAACAAAATGAAGAGGTCCCTGACACTATAGAGGCTGATGCTACGTTGCACCATCTGTCACTTTACGCACTAAGAGGGATAAGAGCTCCGACGACTATTCGCTTCCATGGAACTATTCAAGGTAAAAGGGTGCAAGTTTTATTAGATGGGGGCAGCTCTGACAATTTCATTCATCCTCATGTGACACACCTCAAACTACCTGTGGAGGAAACGGCTAAAATCAGAGTCCTGGGAGGTACTGGAGGAAAAATTCTGAAAAGCGCCGAAGAAGTATGGAATGTGGAAATATAGATTAATGGTCATACGATCTCAATGACATTATATGTGTTACCTATCACGGGAGCTGACGTGGTAATCGGGGCGGATTGGCTTGAAACGTTATGACCTCATATAGCTGACTATAGTACATCCATCGTAAAGTTCCTTCAAGATGGGCAATATATTTCATTAACTGAGTTCAAGGGACCGGCAGTACTTCATGCTCAATTACACCACTTGACTTGTATTTATCAGATGGATGCTATGGCGGCATGCTTTGTGCTCGAAAGCTTATCTAAGGATACGACAACCGATAAAACAAGGGAGGATGTGCCAAATGATTTAACTTCATTACTGCAACGATTTGAGAAGGTTTTCGAGGTCCCATGGGGTTTACCTCCTTGGTGACACCACGAGCATCAAATTGAATTAATAGCAGGCATAGGGCCAGTTTGGGTTCGACCATACCAGTATCCAGTCAGTCAGAAAACAGAAATAAAAAAATATGGTTTCTAAATTACTTAGTGAAGGTTTGATACAAGCAAGCTCAAGTCCTTTCTCGGCCCCTATG
Source organism: Neltuma alba (assembly GCF_004799145.2). NCBI lineage: Eukaryota > Viridiplantae > Streptophyta > Magnoliopsida > Fabales > Fabaceae > Neltuma > Neltuma alba. The sequence goes on along the minus strand of NW_021635606.1, from coordinate 110,901 downwards.
ATTCTGGTGAAAAAGAAAGATGGTACATGGCGCTTTTGTGTCGATAACAGGGCCCTGAACACTATTACTATCAAAGACGCGTTTCCAATGCCAACTGTGGATGAATTACTTGATGAGCTTTATGGCTCTGTTTTTTACTCCAAGCTCGATCTCCGATCAGGATATCATCAAATATTAATGAGGGAGGCTGATCGAGAAAAGACAGCTTTCCGGACACATCTCGGATTGTATGAATGGCTTGTAATGCCATTTACACTCACGAACTCACTGGCAACATTCCATGCTCTGATGAATACAATCTTCCGACCTTTCCTTCATCACTTTGTGTTGATTTTTTTTGATGACATATTGGTGTATAGTCCTACATGGGAATTACACTTACTTCATCTAGAAAAGGTGCTTGAGACTCTATTGCAGCATCAGTTGTTTGCTAAAAACAAAGTGTACCTTTGGTCAATGGCATGTTGAGTATCTCGGGCACATTGTAACCGAGAAGGGAGTGGAGATGGATTCGGCTAAGTTGAAGGCGATCCAGGATTGGCTGGTACTCGAGAACTTCAATCAACTTAAGGGGTTTTTGGGCCTCAGTGGGTACTACCGTAGATTCATTCAGCGTTTTGCTCAGCGAGCTGGCCCACTAACACGTCTATTATGTAAGGATGGGTTTAGGTGGTCTTCATAGGCCCAAACTGCATTTGATGGACTCAAGGCAGCCTTGACTCAAGCTTCGGTGTTAGCCTTCCCTGATTTCTCCAAGCCCTTTGTGTTAGAAACAGATGCATCGGGCACTGGAGTGGGTGCTGTATTAAGTCAGCAAGACCACCTGATTGCATTTTTCTCCAAGAAGCTCTCTCCCAAGATGCAAGCTCAGTCCGTTTATGTTCGTGAACTTTATGCTATCACGGAAGCCATTACTAAGTTTCACCATTATTTATTAGGTCATCCTTTTGTCTTCTGCACTGATCATGCTAGCTTGCGGCATCTTAATAATCAAATAATTCAGACGCCAGAGCAAGAGACCTGCCTCCCAAAGCTTTTGGGATATCAGTTTACTATTGAGTATAAAGCCGGGAAGCATAACCAAGCTGCAGATGCCTTGTCCTGCAGCTGCTATATGGCACTGTCAACTATGACCGACCCCTTCATCAATAGGTTCTATACCGAAGTTCCTTCGTCTGCAGAAATTACGACACTAAAGGAAAAAGTGGAACAGGGGTTGATTACCAAACCACAATACATGGTCAAACAGGGTGATCTCTTTTGGAATCAGCGATTAGTCATTCCCATGGATAAATCGAACTTGATCCCTTTAATACTTACTAAGCTGTATTCATCTGTTATAGGTCGTCATGCGGGGTTTATGAGGACTTTTTACAGAGTTGCTTGACTGTTTTTTTTGGAGGAATATGCGTGCGGATATTCGAGATTTTATTCAGCGATGTTCAGTATGTCAAGAAGCTAAAATCTCGAACCTCCATCCAGCAGGACTACTCAGTCCATTGCCAATTCCGAACCGCATCTGGGAAGATATTGCTATGGATTTTATTGTCAGGTTGCCAAAGATTAAGAATTGTACTGTTATTCTGGTAGTCATGGATCATCTATCTAAAATATGGACATTTCATAGGCCTTCCCGGTAATTTCTCCAGCACCCATGTTGCAGAGGCCTTCGTGCAGCATGTAGTCAAAGTGCATGGCATCCCAAGGACGATAGTTTCAAACAGGGATAAAGTCTTCATGAGCGCTTTTTGGCGGCATCTTATGAGATTACAGGGGACCCAGTTAAATTTCATTTTGGCATATCATCCTCCGGACGGTCAATCTGAGGCCCTCAACAAGTGTGTGGAAATGTATCTACGGTGCTTGGTCTATGACTACCTGAGAAAATTGCTTGCATATCTTCCATGGGCAGAGCTGTGGTACAACACCTCATTCCATCACTCAACCCACATGACTCTTTTTGAGATTGTATACGGTAGGGAGCCACCACCCCTAATCCGACACTCTTCTCTCGAAGATACACCCTTTGATGTTCACCGTGCACTAGAGCAACGAGATGAATTGCTAGCTCAGCTAAAGATCAGCATCCTTCAAGCTCAAGAACAAATGAAGCGTTATGCAGATGCTAAATGACAGGAAGTGGAATTCCAGGTTGATAACTGGGTATTGGTGAAGCTCCAACCATATCGTCAACATTCGGTTGCTCTTCGTCAATTTCAAAAGTTAGTGTTGGTGTATTTTGGCCCGTTTCGAGTCGTTGAAAGGGTTGGCAGTGTTGCTTACCGTTTGGCATTACTAGACCATGCCAAGATTTACCCTGTCTTTCATGTCTCTGTTCTCAAGAAGTTCCACGGGGAGGGCGATCCGACGTCATACTTACCTCTTCCACTATGTACTACTCCAGAAGGTCCCATTTGCTGACCTCTCACGATTCTGGACAATCGAATAATCCGACGAGGTCATAACGTTGTATGTCAATTTCTGGTGCAATGGGATGGGTCTCTTGACACAACGTGGGAAGACGATGAAACTCTCCGATCACTATACCCCAACATGGACCTTGAGGACAAGGTCTCATTTAATGGGGGAGGTATAGTAATGAATGCCGTTGATATGGGCTCAGATGGGGGTGATCCAAATACAAGTGGGCAGCCCATTATATTGAGAAAGAGCCAAAGAGCCCGAAGAAAGACCTGGAAGCTTAGGGAATTGGACGATGAGGAAGATATTATATAATAGCCTGGGTTGTTAGAAGTGGGGGTGTGCATGTATTCGGTTATTTTCTTTTCTGACAGATTCTCTGTGTCTCTCTCTTTCCCCCTTCGTCCCCACTATAACTCTCATTCTGCATTGTCTATTGTGTCTGTGTAGCGACGGTGTTCATACTCTGAATTACCATAACAGTGATTTCATCAGTTATAAATATATATATTCAAAGTTGCATTCATAGTGATTGTGTATTATTGAGCTAACATGACATTAACCCACTGCCTCGACCGGTTGTGAGGTTGGTCCGTGGTTTTCAGTAAATAGATATTTCACATCTTTACCCAGCGTTTACCAGAATATGCTTAGAATTCATAATTTTATTTTATCTTTAACAACCTGATTTTTCCAATTACGTAACAATGTTAGTAGCACATTCAATCCACCATTAATTAGACAACAAATATATACTAAAATCAATGTGAAGGAATTTAAGAAAGATTACGAAACGAAGAAAGACCAAAAAGGCAAGATAGTTCATTCAAGGAATTCAATTATAAAATTAATGAAATGCAATTTTGAGTAACTAATTTGAAACAAAAACAAAAAAAAGAACAAGTAAGAAATGGCATAAATTTTAAGTCTTTCTTTACCAAAAGTGGTATTCAAAATTTTAGAAATGTGACTAATACACAATACCGAGCAAAATATGAGATTTACACACTTCTCTCAAAATAAAATTTATCATACATTTTAGTCTAATTTTAAATTTTTTAAACAAAACATTCTAAATTTAATTAAATTGTATTTTAATACTTTTACAAAAGTGAGGGTTTTTATTTTTCAGTTCTTTTGTTGTTCTTTGAAAAAATTAAATGTCTTTCTCACATGTCCTCCCTGCATTTCATGTTAAAATTTTTAATATTGAATAGCTTCACATTGTCTAAGATCAATTTACTTGGGCAACATTCTACCTAATTAAACTGCAAACTTAATTTTATATTAAGAACAGTATTTTTTTGAATTGGTAGATGTACTTGCTTGTGCTAATTATCTCCACAAACCCAGTTGTAATATTATTTTTATTTTAAATGGAAGAAGTAGATAGTTAATTTACAAATATATAAAAAAAATTAGTTCAATTAGTTATTTGTAAAAATATGAGTTGGTTTTCTCAGGATCTGTTTGGCTCAATGAGAAGAAGGGGAGGGGAGGGATTTTAATGGAAGGAAAAGGAGAAGACAGTGAAAGGATTTTAACATTACTTTGTTTGGATTTATAAAAAAAGAGGGGAAGGTAGGAGTTTTAATATTATCTTGTTTGGTTTATGAGTGTAAGGGAGGAAAAAATATTTTGAGATAGACAATTTTGCCCTTATTTTATTTAAGACGTGGGTATAATGGTCACAACATGACAAAATATGGACATAATAGCCATAGCATGGCAAAATATTATATTTTTCCTCCAAATCCTTCCAATTTTGGAGGCGAGGTTGAGGAGAGGAAGGGAGGAAAATTTTTTCCTCTCCTCTTAAAATTTGTGTGTTGCCAAACAAAAGAAAATGATTAAAATCCTCCCCTCCCCTCCTCTCTCCTCTCCTCCCCTTTAAATCCCTCATACCAAATGCACCCTTAGAACACTCTTTTTAACTATATAAATATTTTCTAGATGAAAAACCTCCCTAACATGTGCAATTAATAAAAAAATTTGAGAAAAAATTATAAAGTTCAAAGAGAAAGTGGAGTGATGCCTTATATTTAAAATCAAATTAAAATTCCTCTTTTTGTTTTGAAATTAAAGGGATACACACTAAAGACTTGATGTTATAAAGGGGATAAAACATGCAATCTCCCCACTCACGTCATTATAGACAACAATATAATTGAGGAAACCCTCTACGTAGCTCTTATATTTAAAATTAAAAAAAAATATGTTTGTTTGAATACGAAATGGTTAACCTAAACTTGAGTTTTGGAAATGGGAACAAGAAGTTGTTTTCGGGAATCTTTTTTCAAAATTTGCCAAACCAAAAAGTCAAAAAAATGAAATTGGGAAAATGATAGCCAAGCACGAGAAACTTATCCTAATGGCAGCAACATTGCCAGTGACAGCGAATGTGGTGACTGGTGTGTGTGTGTGTGTTTCTCGTGATCCTGAATCAGAAGCAAAGACAGGTGACTATTGATTCCCGGGCTTGTTTGGAATGGTAATAGGATTCTGTAACAATAGCTTTCCAATCTTATACTACCTCCGGTTCTTAATATAAAAATTAGTTTAACATTCAATTTGGTATTAAATATAAAACTCATATTTATTTATTTTTTTTCAAAATAATTGTTATAGTAGTTGTATATGTTAAAAGTTTCATCAGATTGTAATTCTAACTATTATACATTATTAGTAAGCGTATTTTAGGAAAATATATGTTTATTATAAATAACTAATTTAACAAAAAATTTTAATATATTTAAATTAGTTAATAGCTTTTATATTAAAGATCAGATGTAGTATATAAGATATAAATAATCAAATAACATAGATAAAAATGTTTGATCAGGCAGTGAAATAACATGCCTACCCGAAAACCTTACGTTATATATAACACTCGAGGAAGTAATAGGTAGAAATTAATACTTCGATGGCAAACAGGTGGAGGTTAAGGGCAATTTTATTAAATTGTTTTTTAGAACAAGCTTCGGAAAAAAAAAAACAAATTGTTCAGAAAATAAATTTTAAAAAATCACATTTAAAAAAATATAAAAAATTACACTTTGACATGTGGTAGTTGTAACTGGTAGTAATAGATAGCAGATAGCAAATGAGAAAAAAAAAGAAATATTTTTTAATTTTTCAAAATAAAAAATAAAAAAATAAACAAAAATAAAAAAAAACATGCAAACGTTTTTTGGTTTTATAGTTTTTAAAAACATATTACTGTTTTTTACTTTTTAAAATAATCAAATAAAAACAAATTATCAAACAAATTTTTTCATTTTTAAAAATAAAAATTTGTTTCCAAAACAAAAACCAAACAAGTCATACTTCCTTGGCTTCAAAATATAGGAGTTAAAGAACTAGTGTGCTGACGTGGAATCTCTTCATTTCCCTTATGAGTTATGATTCATTTCTTGCAAAGACTAAGGCAACGGGTTAGCTAGTTTAATTGTTTGTAAAGGAAAAAAAATGTATGTCGGTTTTTCAAAAAATATGTCCTTTAATAATTTATATTGAAATTACTCTTATTAATGAAAATTTGTTTCGATATGTACGATCGGTAAAATAATAATAAATTTAAAAGACAAAATAAATTGATATCATATTTGGATTAAATAAACTTCCAAGCTTATATTTTTCTTACTTGAGGGAGTATTAAATTAGTTTTTCTTCCCTTGTGCTCTTTTCGCTTTCTGTTTTGGAATGAAGAGCTGTTTTTAATCTTTCTGAATTATTATCATTATCAACCTGATAATTTTCCGTTGAATAACAATGCACTATCTCACACGGCACGCCGTTTTCCGCAGAAAGCACTTTCTTCCCGCTTGTTTCATCCCGTCTGAGACGTTAGTGTCAATAATCAAAATGACTTCTTCATTAGGCGGTCGGTCGTCCCTTTTCATGTTTTTATATGCAGAAAGTTTAATAAGTTGGATCCAGGTTAAGAGATTTATGAGGATCAGAATATACTTTTATGTTTAGATATCACCTACAAAAGTACTTACAGATTGCTTACTAACAAGATTCTTACATCGTACGATATTGTGGGTTATGAGCAAACTCCTTACTAATTGGATCTCTTTTCTTTTTCTTTTTAATCATTCCCTTCATCTTTTTTTTAAATATTAGGATGGTTTCTTTAGTTTTATTCCAATATTTTATTATCAGGCATGATATATGAAATATATAGTTGTATAGAAATTAATTTCATCAAAATATTCAAATTTGATAATATTAATAAAAATTTAAAAATTATGTTAAATTTCATAAAGTGACTTTTTGGGTATTCCTCGTATTAAAGTATTTTCTAGTAGTGCACAATATTTTTTTCATAAAATATTTTTTCAATCATAATGAGCATCCTAAACTTTTGGATACTCAAAAAATACTTTAGACTATTGAAGTTATCGAAAATTACTTTAGAACATTGAGTATTATATTACACTAAAAATTATTTTAAGATATTGAGTATTAGGGAAAAGTTGAGGGTGTTAAATATAAGTTAATCAAATTTCATTTAGGGATGGTAAAATTTTTATCTCCTTAAGTTGTCTTAATTATTAATTTGATCCTTGAAATTTAATTTTTATCAATTGAATCTCTATTAAAATGCAAATTTGCCCCATAAGTTTAAATTCATAACAATTTTACTTTCTGCCGTTAAAAAACTAACATTAGTTATTAAAATAGTAACACTAACCATCAATATTTTTAATGATAAAAAATAATATTATTATAATTTTAAATTCTTGAGATAAATTTGCATCCAAAAAAGTTTCTAAATACTCAACACTCTATAGCAAAAACTTCCACAATAAATATGCATGTCTTTGGAGTTTTATAAAGATATTCAATTATATTTTAGAGACTACATAAATTTTAAATATTATTAAAAAATTATAATTTCAAATAATTTAATAATGATTAAATTTTGGGCTTCTGCATTACACAAATTAACATTACAATTTTGGATATATCTTCTCGCTAGAACTGTTTTAAATATAACTAAATGGATATTGTATACCGCACAATACCTAATGACTATGTTTGCATCATTCACCAATAATACCATTTAAAATAAACTTGGTTGCCCTGGCATGAAGTTTTAAGAGACAAGTGATTACATAGTGCTACTATAATATGCTTCAAATTCCTATATTTGATATTAATATTCAAAATTGTAATATCCACTGTGAATATCAATGATTACATTATATTATTTTTTTTAGAGGGAATTATTTATTTTTATTTATTAGTGACCTTTTGTTCTTCCCTTCCATCTCTCCCTCGTTGACCAAAAGAAAAAGAAAAAAACAAAAACCTCTCTCTCCCCCCTTCTCTCTCTTCCACTTGAAGATCAAAATCAGAGGGACCAAGCCCGTCGTTACGGAGAATCGAAACGAATTCAACCTTTTTTCGAAACTTTCTGGGGTTATCTTTCTTCTCATTCTGATTCTTCTCTTTCTCTCTGGCGTTTGGCTGCTGAGAAAATTAGAAGGAAAACAAAAACAAAAGAAAAACAAGTCTTTCTGTTTAGTCTTCTTCTTCCCTGTGGCGGTTATCACCCAGACGAAGGAAACAGAGAAAAATGAAAGCTATAAATCCTGTAAGCTCTCTCATTCTTACTCTCTGGCTCTTCATTTGATCATATTTCATAATTCTCTGTATGTTTTAATGAATTTTCGATGCGTGTTCAATCTTGCTGGCTAATGAAACTGAATTTTCTTGGGTTTTCCGATTTCTCTCTGCTTCCCCTGTTTTTCTTTTGAGCAAAACTCCAATGAAATTCAAAGTTCTCGGTGAAGTTTGATTGATGAATCATTGATATTTCTGGCTTTTCTTGCGTTTTTATTTTGAAGCTATCCTTTTGGAATTTTGGATTTGAGTTCAATCTGGCTAGCTTAGGAAACTGAATTTTCTTTGGTTTTCTTTACGTTTCTCTCAGTTTCCCCTGTTCAACTGGTGAGAAAACTGGCTAGAAGGAAGTTCAATGTTCTGTGTGAAGTTTGATTAACTAATAATTCATTCTCTGGCTCTTCTTCTTATTTTATTTCATAACTCTGTATAAAGATTACAACTTTGTTTCTTCATTTTGAATTTTGACTTTTCCTTCAATCTAGCTAGCAGAAGAAACTGAGAATTTTCTCGCGTTTTCTTTGCTTTACGTTTCACTCTGCTTCCCCTGTTTATCAGGTGAGGAAATTAGAAAGAAATTCAAAGTTCTATGTGAGTTTGATTTGACTAATAATTTCAATCCAGTCTGGCTTTTCTTCTAGTTCTTGTGTTGTGTCTCTAATTTCGTACCCGTATCAATTGATCAATCATTATTTGATTTTATTTGATAATTCAGTCTTTCCTGGAAAGTTTTGTTGTGACTTGATTCTGTCTCTCACTTTCCTTCATGAATTCGTAAGATTTTCGGGTTTTATATTATTCAATGTTAAAAGCTTCAGAGTGCAATTTTTGGAGCAAATATAATCTGTTCTCTATCCTTAAATGTCATACCATTTTCTTGTTTAATTCATGTTTAATTGAATTCCCAACTAAGCTTTCCTTAATTGTAAAATTGTATGATGTGGATTTTTTATTTTCATTTTATTTTATTTGACCAGGATGATGTAGATCGTACAGATTGACTTTCTAGAATAAGTTAAATAATCAAATCAATCAGAATGTGATATGAAAATTAATTATTGGTTTAATCATAGTACTTTTTCTTTTCATTCACTATCCACTATTCTAAAAACTCAGATTGAACCAACTGATTTCTCTGGAAAATTGATGATATGATATTATAAACAGTTTGTGGTTTAATTGAATTGGTCAAAAACTGATCAAATTCGTCAAAAACGTGGAAAATCATAAAATCTACGACCGGTTCAAACTCTTTTATCTTTTTTTTTTTTTAAATTTCTTTTGGTTGTTGCTAGCAAATACTACCTCTTGTCCTTAATATAAAACTTTGTTTGATTTTTATTTTGATCCTAAATATAAGATCTTAATCCACTTTGTTTCTCATATTTATATATATATTTTTAAAGTAGTCCTTCTAACAATGATAGTTCTAACCAATACACTTGATTAGTAAGGATTTTTTTTACAAATAACTAACTTAACTTGTTTCTTTAATTTTTTCAAATTAGTCAACTAGTTCTTATTATTAGGACCAGAGGTAGTAACATAATTCTTAGAATATTTTTTCCTATATATAATCTTGAGTTATGATATTTATTTGTAGTAATAATTTTTATTTATTTTATAAAATATTTTAGAAATTTAAAATTAAAATATTTTAATCAAATTACAACTAATTTCACATTGCATTTTTCAAAATATTTGCCGTGTCTTCCAAGTTAAATTCAGAAAAATAAATGGTATGACAATAATTTAGTAATTTGCATTCAAAAATATTGAAGTTAGTATAATTTTTTATTTATATTTTTTTCAGGCAATTATGTTACCAGAACCAAAGAATAAATCGTGCTTTCGCAGTTTCTTCATTATATTTTCTCTGATTTGTGGGGCTTATTTTGTTGGAAACGCCTTAATTGCAACAGAATACAAGGCAGTAAGTATTTCCTCTGACCTTTTTTTTTTTTTATAGCTTTCGGTGACTTATACTTATACGTAATTCTTCTGAAGTTTATGTTATATCCATAATAAATAACCTCCTTAGGCTTTGAAATTTTATCATAAATCCCTTAAACTCTGATATTTATGCAGATAATTTCTTTACTAGTACTCTTTTGGTATTATTTATAAGCTATTTTCACCAAGTTATATCCAAAAAAAAAAAAACCCTTAAATTTTATTAACAATGTCTTAAAATTTAGGGAAAATCACAAATAAAGACCTCCAAATTATCAAAATTATGCAAAAGTCACTTAAGTAGGTAAATATACCTTGAGGGACCCAGTCTCATAATGCAAATATAAAATCTTGATGAAATATCTGAAATGCCCCTCATCAAAATGACGAGTTGACTATAGGAAATGATAAATTCACTTTAGCGAATGACAATTTTAGTAGATCAAATCATAACTTGGTTGAAAGTATGCCGGATGACAAATTATAAGAAATAACAAGTTTACTTTAGCGAATGACAATTTCAATAAACCAAATCATAATTTGACTGAGGGGCATTTTAGACATTTCTCTAAGATTTCATATTTGTAATTTGAGACTGGGTCCTTCATGATAATTTTGCTTATTCAGGTGGCCTCTGATAATTTTAGTAATTCAGAGGTCTTTATTTGTCATTTTTTCTAAAATTTAATAATTTTTTAACTTTATTCTTATTATATCCACTTTACAATACGATGTTAAATAAAAGGTAAAATAATATATTTATATTAAATTTTTTCGACTGAAATATTTTTCTTTTTCTGTATTTTTGCGTTTCCCACTGAAATTTAGGAAGGATACCAAAAAAATATTTATTTATTTATTCATTCAACACATTGTTTTTTGTTTTTGATTTTATTTCTAGGTATCTCCTATATATTGTAAAACAACATTACATGAATTATTTATTATTATACTTAGGAGAAATTTTAAGTTTGAGCCTCGCAGATTAAAAGTCCAAAAAAAAAAACCATGTTAAGAGAACTTTCTCTAATTCGGAGTCTAATATCACAAATTGAATTGGATGTTTAAAATAAAAATAAATTTATTTTAGATTATGCAATTTTCAGAAGAGAAATAAGTTCAAATTCTTGATTATTAATTACTGACTTTGTGGTAAATAAACTATTTGGGCATTGCCCTTTGCAGAGATTAGTGATCGGCACAAAGAAGAATATAAAATCCACTACGTGCAAGGTTTGTCAATTGGAGGGAAATAGTTAATTAATCCTAATTAAATAGATTATATTTTCAGCTTAATTTGTATTTGTTTGTTTGTTTGTTTTTTCGTTTTCTCCCTCTTAATAAGGGTCAAAGCAGGCTGTACGGAAGCAAAGCATTGCCCGAAGGAATAATTGTCAAACAATCTAACTTGGAAATGCAATCGTTGTGGAACCTTAAGGAAAATAAGGTACTTCTAATTGATTTATTTGGATCCAAAAGTGTGTGTGTATATATATGAGCACATGAAAATGGATGGCAATATATATATACTTCTCCGGTCCTAAATATAAGACCCTTATACACACTTGTATAAGAGTCTTACATTTAGGACCGGAGGAATATGTGTGTGTGCGCGTATATCAAATGCACACATGATTTGTCCCAGCAGCAAAAACAAGAATAAGTCTTATTCTATGACGTGAGATTAGTTATATGGATCTTATGGCCTCGTTATATTCTATCAACAATAAAATCTTTACATGAATTATTAACTAAAAGGTCTTATTTAATAATTTTATTAAGCATTTTTTTGGGTCTTTTTTCAGTTCTTTTCAAAGGACTCTTCTATATTGATTTATCTACCATTTTTACTAATGTCTCTAGCTGCTTTCTTTTTGTACATGTCTGATATGTCCGAATTATATTTAAATTTTAATTAGATTAAAGTTGGTCAAATATGAATTATTAAAATAAGACATCAATAAACAAGCTGTTGGTTGAGATGGTAAGCAGTCTCACCTTCTATAAGGAGCAGAAGATAAGTTTGAATTTAGAAAAAGACACTTGTTGAGAGAAGCGAAAATCCTTTACATTCTGAGTCTCAAAAAAAAGAAACCCTTGATCAGATAAAAGAAAATAAGAGATCAACATAAAATATAGAATTCATTGATATATGGTAATACTCACACATATATGTTTATCCTTAAAAGTCTGGTGTGCGAAATGTGACACCTTTGAAGCAACTTTCTTGCTCAATATTTGTCGTCAAATCAAATATTCTTTTTAATCTTATCATATGTTAATGACATGTAGTTATTAATTGATAATTCTTCTGTGTGTAATTTAGTCTTCTTGAATATTTTTTTTTTCTTTTCTTTTTAGTTCTTTGTGACACTTCACACTTGATAATAAAATTCTTGTTGTTTCAGAGACATTCCAAGCCTCCATTGAACTTGTTGGCTATGGCAGTAGGAATTAAGCAGAAAGAAATTGTCAATAAAATAATAGAGAAGGTGATTTTACTTCCACTTAATTACTTCATTTAACTCTAATCTGCACTAATTATCAAATTAGGATTATTTTATGTTTGCAATAAATTACTTGTTCTATATAAATTTTGTTAATCTCTTCTATCTTATTCGGAGTTTTGTGAATTTTTTACAATATTTTTACACGTTTAATTATTTAACCTCCAATAAGATTTTAGTTTGATAATTTAAATTTATAAAGTGTATTTTCAGTGTTTTAGTTTTAATAACATTAACAAAAAAAATATTGACATTAATTTTATCAGAAATGAATGTTGTTTGGAACCACAAATTGTTTCTTCATACTAATATTTATTTATTATTAATAATTGCAGTTCCTTTTCGGTGAGTTTGTTGTAATGCTGTTTCACTATGATGGTATTGTGGATGGATGGAGGGATTTTTCTTGGAGTGATAATGTCATCCATGTTTCTGCAATTAATCAGACAAAATGGTATACAATTATTTTAAAATCAATTGATAATTAATCAATTAATCAATTATTCTTCTAAAATATTTTATCTGGGGGCACAGGTGGTTTGCAAAAAGATTCTTGCATCCGGATATAGTTGCTGATTACAATTATATATTTCTTTGGGATGAAGACCTTGGCGTTGAAAATTTTGACCCAGAAAGGTAATTTAAAAAACTTTTAATATTATCATTATTATTTTTTTTGGCAGAATAATCTTAGATGCTAGTAATAAATTCTTAATAATCCATTCAAGGCAATTCTTGGTTCGCATTAAGCAAAATGATTCCTTTTCAATGACATGTATATTGACATGTGTGCATTATTCATTTTTGCTTCTATTATTATTACTCAATAATAATTATATATTTCTATTCTACTATTTTCTTAATACTTTATAGTAATACTCCTCCGGTCCTAATTATAAGACCCAATTGATTTATTTGAGGAGATTAAGGAAGTAAGTTAAGTTGGTTATTTATAATAAATAAGTGTTGTCATTCCTAAAATATCCTTACTAATTAAGTATATTGGCTAAAACTATCATTATTAGAAGGATTATCTTAGAAAAAAATGCATAAATATAAGAGACAAAATGGATTGGGGTCTTATAATTAGGACCAAATAAAAAGTCAAATGGGGTCTTATAATAAGGACCGGAGGAGTAATAAATATTATACTCTTATTATTTGCACTACTCATGAAAAATCTTCATTCTTCTCGATTTTTTATGCACTAGTCATATTTTCTACACTGTCTTGACAACAATTAGTATAAAAGCCCTGATAATACTTTTTATGTGCTAGTGCTTGACTACTGGGAAAATTCTTTAAAAAAATCACTTGAATTTCAAAATTTTAAATTACCCGTATTTCATACACTTTAATAGGAATTGACTACACTTGAAAAGCAAATTACAAGTTTACAACATATTTTTCTTGATATAGAATTTTGTAATTCAAGTCGTATTTTTTTGCGGGGTCTTTTCTTGACTACTACTTCCGGTCCTAATTATAAAAGCCAATTGACTAATTTGAAGAGATTAAGAAAGTAAGGTGAGTTAGTTATTTGTCCTAAATAGGTGTTGTTTTTTTTAAAATATCATTGCTAATCACATGTATTGACTAGAACTATCATTGTTAGAAGGGTTACTTTGGAAAAAAAAAAGTATAAATATGAGAGATAAAGTGAATTGGGGTCTTATATTTAAGATCAAAATAAAAGTCAAACAAGATCTTATATTAAAAACATGAGGTAGTACTACCTTTGGTCCTAATTATAAGAGCCAATTGATTAATTTGAAGAGATTAAGGAAGTAAGTTGAGTTAGTTATTTGTCCTAAATAGGTGTTGTCTTTCCTAAAATATCCTTGCTAATCAAAGGTATTGACTAGAACTCTTATTATTAGAAGGGCTACTTTGAAAAAAAAATGTATAAATATGAGAAACAAAGTGGATTGAGATCTTATATTTATGACCAAAATAAAAGTCAAACAGGGTCTTATATTAAGGACCGGATGTAGTATTATATAATAAAGCTAGTAAAATAACTAACAGGGAATACCTACTATGATTTTGTGTTTTGTTTATATCATAATTTAATATGTTAACCATATGGTAGGTATTTATCTATTGTTGAAGAAGAGGGACTTGAGATCTCGCAACCTGCGCTTGATCGCCAGCAATCCACTGTGAATCATCAACTCACTGCTCGTAGAACCGGCTCAAGAGTCCACAGGTAATTCTCCTGCAATATTTTCTTTTCTCTGTTTTTTTTTCCCCCTCTCACTTTCAAAGAGATTCAAATATATGAACAAGCCAATCATTATGAATACTTAAGCATGTCAAGGAGGTTTACGTGCTTCTTTGATGATATAATATCATGCATAAGCATTACATCGTTAAAAAAGAACCACAGCGTTTCTTTTTTTTTTTTTCGCTTTTAATAATGTCTTTTTATATAAAGCAATCCTGTTAAATATATGATCAAACATTAATTGTGAGTGCCTCTCCTATGCAAATGTGGGACAAAAACAGAGGCCCAGACCTGACCCATTGGGCCATGATGAAACCAAAATTTCATGGCCTAAGGCCCTTCCAAGCATGAGCATTTCATTTGGGAGAATACTATGGTTAAGTGTTTTATATCACTATATCAAAGTTTTTCAATTATATATAATTATGTCTTATTTTTAAAATATTAGCATTTAATAACATTTAATTATAAAACCACACAAAACAAGAAAGAACATATGACCATATACAAGGTACTGAAAATCGTATTGGTCATTGAATCAGTCAAGACAGTAGATCAAGGATTAGTGGATCAAATCACAGTCAACTCGGGGGTTAAACTAATAAAAAAATAATTTAAATTTTCATCAAGAAATTAATATCAATTTAGTACTTTGAATCACTAATAAAATAATAATATATTTACAATTTCTTCCAACCTTTTTGCAGTCCCTTTGACAAATTAAAATTATAATATCATGCTATCAAAATCACTAAATATTCATATTAGGAAAATATTAAAACAAATATATGATAACAAAATATTGCTCCCTCCAGCCATTCAATCACTAGATAGTAATTATTAACATCTTTAAAAAAAATTCATCAAAATAGTTTTTTTCCCCTAAAAAAGCAACTGATAAACTCACCAAACTTTTTGGGTTACCTGGGTTATTCACAAGTTACCCCGAGTTGATTCAAGTCATACCGAGTTAATTTATCCTTAGTTTGTATGCTCAACCAGACCGGTTTGTCGGTTTCTAGGCTAAACAGGACGGTTTGTTCTAGGTTTTAATATCATGACCATGTATAATTAGAGAATTTGACATAATTGATAAACAAAACTTTACCTAAGTTTTTTCCTTTCATTTTAAGTGTTGAATCTTAACACCATAGACCATAGTTCTTGATTTGATCTTATTATTCCGCAGAATGTACCATAAATTAAGAGGCAATAGAAGGTGCGACGACCCTAGCATTGCTTCTCCTTGCATTGGGTAAGTACTTGCACTTTTTTTTTTTTTACCACTTCTTCATAGTAAGCCATTCACGTCAATTTATAATTTACACAGAATTCAAAGTACACAGAATTCAAAGTACTAATAATATTTATAATTTATGAATAGTATTCTTTACTATATATTTATAAAATTTATAGAATAGTACAGTATTTGCAAGCCATAAATATATATATAATAGTATTTAAAGCAATAATTAATTTGCAGGTGGGTAGAGATGATGGCCCCGGTGTTCTCCAGGAACTCTTGGCCCTGTGTATGGCAAATGATCCAGGTATTATTAAAGAGAGAACCTAAAATTAATATTTTAATTAATACATTAAAATATTAAAAGAAATAAAGGAATAAATCTATAAGATTGCCAATTTTCAAAGGCTGAACAAGAGGACGAGCAGAAAATGAAAAAGAACGAGCAAATTAGAGCCTAATTTGTATGTTATTTAAGGCCTGGGCCACCTACTTGGTTCTGTTCTATTACTGTATAAACCGTTTTCTTTATTTTTAAACTGCAAGCTCCGGTAGTCCTCTTGATGCCAAATGAAAAAACAAACAAAAACTAATTGAATTATCTCTGTCCACAGAATGACCTAATTCATGCTTGGGGCTTGGATAGGAAACTTGGCTATTGTGCACAGGTAACCTCACTTGCAGAGAAGTTTTCATTTTACACTACTTTTTGTCTCTGTTTTGGATTACTTTCAAATAAACCTTTCAAGCCAAAAATTAGCTTTCTTACCTTTCAAACTCAAAGGAGACATGCCCTTGTGTCTCTGATGTGTGAAGAAACGGGTTCTTCGATTTGCACTTTAACCTCTTGGATTGAAATAGAAATATTCCCTTTGACACATCTCAACAATGTTTCAGGGTGATCATTTAAGAAATCTTGGAATAGTTGACGCCGAATACATAGTTCATTTTGGCCTGCCAACTCTTGGTGGCTCAAAAAGCAATCAGGTAAGTGATTTCACTTTCTGCACTAAGCATCAAACGAGGACAACAATCATACGATATGAGACAGTAACTCACTCAAATGCCTCGTACAATGTTCAATTTAGGAGGATATCAGGTTTAAGCACAGTTCTCCAATGTTCAATCTAAGTAATGTCCAGGATTAAACCCTTCTGATAGAACATAGAAAAGGATCAATTGTGAAATGAGCATCTAAGCGTGTCAAAGATATGACTCTTATTGAATAATATACTGACAGGCTCGTGTTTGTTTGTCTGTTTATCATTGGTTTGATCTAATTATCTTTTCTTAATAATGATATGATAATTCATCCTTTATTGGGGTTGCAGGGCTCTCGTACCGATCATACTAGAACCAAAGTAAGCTCCTGGATATTCCCTTTTATTTAAATCCTCATAAACAGCCATGTCTACTAGTGTTGTATAAGTAGAACTGTATTGAGTGTGCAGGTTAGGATGGAATCATACAGGGAAATGGAGACTTTTCAGAAAAGATGGAATAATGCTATGAAGAAGGACAAATGTTGGGCAGATCAATATGCACAAACGACAAATCAGAATAGTACATAAGCTATTCATTACTTTATAAAATGGTGTAAATAGGAAAGCAAGGAAAAATAAGTGTCCAACGAAGGTTGATTCACTACATAAATATACAACTCATACCTCACAATGTTGTGCATTTAAACCATGTTGCTGATGTGAGAACCTCAGTGGATAATCTGTAAATATCTCTTAAGCATTCTTTGAGATAGCCTGTCCTGATCTTAGTTAGCCTTTGAAATCTACCTCACCTGAATTTCTTACCCAAAAGAACAAGTGCTCATTTGATAGCAGAGAAATGTAAGAGATGTATGTTACTTTTTCAGCTTACATAGTGAATGACAATGTCAGTAAAAGATTTACAGAAATAATTCAATTAATTTTCTTACCCAAAAGATCTGTTACCTTATCAGCCTACTTTAACTTGAATTTGTAGCTCTAGGGCATAAAGATTCATGGTTCCATATTTCGATTGTTAGAAGAAGGAAGCTTACCTCATACCAGTTGATATGAAAAACAATACCATCACCATTATCAATCATCTAAGTTGTATTATTGACAAATCATGAATGATTCGACATGTTTTTCAAATTCTATATAATTCAGAGTTGTTTTGGAAAAAGAAACCGCAGAACATCTGACCTAGACAGATTCCTTTCACGATTCTTCTCAACATGAAATATAATTCCTTTCATTAGCAGTGAACTCGATTCTAATATCAATACTACACGTTGGTTTCACTGTTAGCTGGTGATGCAGTTATTCTCGAATCCAAAATTCAATAAACGACAGAACTATCACAAGATTGGACAAGAAAATTTAAGCATTTCATTATTGGATCAAAGATTCTGTAGGAGTTTGGATCTTTTGCTAACATAGGATCAATGATAGCATAAAAATGTCTGTATTAGTGAATTTCGTCCTCTAACGGACGTTTAAGTGTTGTTTCTGCAAAATAAGATATTCCCTGGTAGAGAACACAAAATTCTCTAACACTACCTATACAAAGTGTACAGAATGATACAAAAATCATTCTGATACTGTGAAATTGTTAAATTCTCTACCAAAGTCCTAGTAATTGGATTTGAATTCTCTAAAATACCTTATGGGATACAGCTGGAGAGAGAATGCGAGAAAAAGAAGCATCCTCTACTTCACTTGTTTGTGTCCTCTCTCCAAGACTTACATAGTAAATTTCTTTTCAAACTCTAGAAAATCCAAATTCAAAGTAGATGAATATCTTATCTCTGGAACCAAAGTTATTCAGAAGCCCATCACGGCCATAGAGATGTTGAGCAAGGGCTCCAGCGTGCTTGGATCAAACTTGCGAGCGAAAAGGTAGCATACCGATGTAATTTCTGAATTATGTTGGCACAGGGTTCCGTTGTTTCTTATAGACTGTATAAATCCCACCGTTATGTTCGATGCTCCAAATGTTGCTGGATGAGGACCTCCTTGTGACCAGTCAACCCAAGTCACAGTTCTATTTGAGTTTAGGGAACCATGGAACATGTTCAAGTATGTTGGAATATAGTGTTCATCAGGGTAGCAAGCAGGCTTACAGAATTTTCGGAAGAGTTTGTAGTAATTGGTGTCAGAGATTATATGAACTGCAAGTTCACGGTTAAGTTCAAACCACTGAGAGCCTTTCCGCCAGTGTCTAAGATGGATATGAGGAAGCATGTGCCGGCTATATCGGCCACGGCCATAACGGGAAGGGTCATCATATGAATCAACAAACTGAGAACAGAGCTAGTAAGGTATTTGTAGACAGTAGGGAAGTCATAGACAGGAATGCAGCTTTCAGAGATAAGAATAAAACGCTCATTTGAAAAGTCAAGCAAGGCATTGGCTAAAAGACGCCTCTCAGCATCAGTCAGAGTTGCTGATCCCCATGAAACATCCTGAAGAAGTTATGGAAAAATAACTTAAAAGAATCGACAGAAGAATCCTATAACAAACAGAATTGTAATTATAGCATCAGAATTCTTTTCCCTATCTTTTGAGAAACAAACACTATTGTGATAGACAGAGAATATGCATAAGGTAGAAAAGTCTTTTCTCCTTAATTAGTACCAGTAAGTCCTTGACAAGCAACATCAGATGTCTATTTTATGAATAGTAAACCTCCGCTCAAATGGGTACCATGGTTCATCATTGGACCTCAATCAAAACCGAAAAAAATAAAATCAATATAGCATATCATTTCCAGTAATGAAATAAAAAATGATGACAAAACAAGTCGTTACCTACTCTTGAAATACAAAAAGAACAACAAAAGATATTTGTGGGTGCAAAAGATGACATATAGATTATCTAAATTTCAACCACCAAGGGAAACACATTATCTATGGTGAGCCTAGGAAGAAACCAAATATTAATTCCAATTTAAAACGGAACACTCCCACCCACCCGGGGCCCCACAAAAATAAAAATAAAAAATAAAAAAATCACAGAGACTGAAAATAATATATACTAATTGAAACTAAAGCCCAAAATAATATATTTGCAAGTAGCCCTATTCATGGGATAATCACATGTTTCTTAAATGTTATTTTGATTAATACGCAACATATTCACTTCTTGCGATAGTTTAGGGGGTATAGGATAACATTAGAAAATTCACATATTAAAGTTATCATTAGGTTGAAGTTCAAGGATTACACATAGTTTTCCAAAGTCAAAGTCACAATTCCTAGCCACTTTCAACAGTGTGCCCAGTAAATTCAATTTCCCAAGTCTCTTGAACACGAATGCATGTAATATTCTTCACAAACGGTTCAACACTGCTCTCAGTCTCAAAACAGTCTAAACACATCAGATTAACGTATTGTAATCTTTTATAAGAACGTCCTATCTTCCAAACTTACTCCCTGCAGATAGATATTCCATGCCATTTTTCAATCCTATTTGCTTTTATTGCAGCCACATAGCTGGAAGATTTTGTACCCTACAAGTAAGTCTGTTGATCCCTGTATTGCATATTAATATGTACTTACCTTTAATATTTTTCGCAAATGTACGTAATGCAAAATTTTAATTTTAGAAGATTCTCTTCAATCTGATAGATACTACACATCTTGCAACAATGCTGGTTTTTTCAAAGGAAACTTGAATAGGACTACGAGCAAATGCACAACAGCTAGGAGACATTATATCTCATTCTCACTGTGATTCTAAAACGTAACTCCTTATTTTAGTTCTTTCTCATATAACAATTACATGCCCCAATTCTATAATGTGCCCCTATAACTCCATAATTTATCTTTTGCATATAGCTAATAGCTGATCCATCTAAATCACAGAACAGGGTCATCAATGACGCAGCACAAATCAGCCAAGCTTCTATAATACGCCATCTTATCATACAGAAGCTTTGCAAAAGAAAATATTTCAACTTTCTGAAGCCTCTAGTTCACACTTCATAAAGCAACAAAGAACTCATTGACCCATCATACAATGTCTACGGCATTAAAGATATGAAAGTAAATGCATTATGCATATACTGATGTTAACAAATTAAACGCGGAAAAACCATAGTTAGAATTCTGTTTCCAAACCTGACTTGGAATCTGCCGTCCATGAAAAACAGAAGAATTAGACACATTCATATTGTATACTGGAGGTGCATGGACATATATATTGAACAAATCCTCATGCCCTTTGAAGAACCTTTCCCAGAGAGGCAGCAAGGGTAGAGGCCCCCTTGTCAAAAACATAAAAGCCAATTTAGGCACTCTCCTATAGCTAGAGGGATACCCTTCTTTCTTGGGCACCAAGGAAGCTCTCCAAAAAAGCTCGTCATCGATCAAATTATGGGTCAGGTTAGGGGGATGTAGAAATGTCTCTAAATTCAAACAATTAATTACTTCGCACTCTTGTATGGTTCTTCCACAGTTATCATGTTCCTTAACTTCTTCTGGCACGGGGACAGGTGCGCTTGATGCATGGTTGACGAACGAGTATAGCTCAGATTGTGGACTAAAATAAAGCCTATTAATATGAGAACTTGTAGCTATACCAATAACAATACCTGCTACAAAAACAAGCAAGAATGAAAGAATTTGCGCCCATCTAAGCAAACCCACGTGCCTCTCTGCTTCATCTCTATCTGCTCTATTATGCCTACGCATCCCTTTGGCTCCAACCCCACAAAAGAAAAGAGATTCTCTATCTACTTCTCTTCTGAAGCGACTTAATCAAATCACACCGACAATGAAAGACAAAAACCAAAAAAACCTTCTCTTTTTACCACAGATATTCATTCATCGGCGTCTAGTACTTTCGATTTCGATGCGTTCACGAAATTCAGGAAGAACTCACCCAGGAACAAAATCCCGTCAATGTTCCGCCGTTAAATGCCGAAGCAATCGAAACCCTCCGACGAAATTATCTTGGAACAAGGAATCCACTTTTCGAGTTGCCACGACTAAAATGGATCTGAACGGCGATGAAAAATAGCCGATTCAATGAACTGAAGAGGATCAGAATAAGGGGGTAATGTTGCATTTATCAAAAAGGCACCATGGGTTCAATGGTATTGCATGAAGTAATTAAAAATGAGAAAATCAGACCGCCAACGCGAGAGAGATTCGAAGTGGGGTAGTTGATGATTGTGACTGAAAAAGAAAGAGAATGAGGATAGAATCCGAATAACAATAATAAAATAATAGTAATAATAATTAAACAACAGACAAATCAGGAAAACAAGAATGTTTCTTTGAAAACTAGCCGGCGTCCTCGGCGGCGACGATGGAATTTAGATGGAATGGTCTTATTTTGTCGTTTATGGGTTTTGGGGATTAAAAAACAAGGCGCAAACACATTTTTGCCCTATCGTTTCGCTTCCGTCCACTGTTTTCTTGGACGCGTTACGTGGACTTTTCAATAGGTGGCAAGGCTTTTCTTTTATTTTTTTTTTTTGCCCTTTCAAACCTTGGGACAGCAGGTTGGATTGTTTTTTCCCACTTTGTTTCTTCGTGTTTAACCCTTAAAAAATTTGTCTTCTGTTTTTAAATTGAACCTAGCCCGTACATTTTTCCGGAATTAGATGCTCTAAGCATCATGATACTCATTGGTAAAATTTACACCATTAATTAATGATCTAGCTTTAAAATTTTCAACTTATATCTTTTAATAAAAAATTATTTTTTAAAAAATTATAGTTAAAAAATTATATTTATTTGAATTATATAGCTATTGAAGGAAAACATTTTTCAAAAAATAAAAATTTAAATTTAAATTTTGGTGAAATTTGACAAGTAACATGATGCTCATTATTGTAATGAGTTCCAAATTTTTCTATTGTTTATGAGTTATGCACTGTTATTATAATAATTTATTATGACCTTTATATAATAACCTCTTGTATATCAACTAGAAGGATTGAGGAGGTTCGGTACTCATTGATCCTCATCAAATGTAAACCGTATAGACGGTTGAGATTTAATTTTTTACAAATTTTTTAAAAACTGTTTTCTTTAATACTTACAATCCAAAATAAATATAATATCTTAATGGTAGGTTTTTTAAAAAAATAATTTTTTGTTTAAAAATTTTAAATTTAGACCATTGAAATTATATCTAAATAGTGTCGATTTTATCACAACGATAAGAATTGTAGTGCTTATCATTACAATGAACACCGAAATTGGTTGGAGGAGGCTGTGGGTTCTATTTTGGATTACGTAATCCAAAAGGAATATAATCTCTTAATAGTAAGTTTTTTAATGTTAGATTTAAGGTTTTGATGATAACAAATTAAGGAATCTATGTTTTAGTAAATTGATCGATTACGTGATCAATCAATCACTTGATAGATAAAGTTCCTATGTAAACTAATAACTTTGCAGAAATATTAATCGATAACTTGATAGATAAATCAATTTGTACGTGTTGATCAATCAATTGATCGATCATCATTAACACTATTTTGTATAGAAGTTTGCAAAAAAGTATCGATTAATTAATCGATAATCTAATGATCAAACAACTAACAGATAATGGACACAAGTTTTGGTAAGTATTTATCGATCACCTGATCGATAAATAAGTTATCAATGAGAAGACAGATAAATGGTAAAATTTCTTGCTCTCATTGTATTTTGTTTAAACACCATTTATCGATCACGTTATTGATCACAACGTTATTGATAACTTATTCTGTCATTGCATAATATTTCACTTGCTTATTGATATTTTTTCTAAGTTTAAATTATTTATCTATAAATTGATCGATCAATCAATGATTTATCGATCAAATAATCAATCAGCCCCTTTTTCACTGATTGAAATTATCTAAGTCTTTATTGAATCACTTGATTGATCATCAATTTATCGATAAAATGATCGATCATCCTATTCACCGAAGTTTCTATTTTCACATAACATGATCGATCAACTTGCCCTTGGGATTTTGAACTAAACTTCTCTACTACATTATTATCAATCACTTGATCAATAAGTCTCTGATCGATCACTTACTCAATCATTATAAGATTTATGCTCTTTATGAAAATCTTTGTCAAATTGTTTTATCGATCAATCTTTTTTTTTTTACGGTGTATCGTGAAATATTCATTGATTCAAGCAACTTTCCTGCCATCTATTTATTGATAAATTATTCGATCAATATTCCTTGAAAATCAAATTCTCTCTTACTTAGGTTTATTGATAAATTGATCGATCTAACACTTATCGGTCAATTATTCGATCAATGATCCAACTCTTTCAATACCATAAGCTACGGTGAGATCTAAGAATCTTCTAAATATTTCTCTTCGAGTTTTTCTCAGCCTTGCTAATTAACTTAATACTCTATTTTAAATGTTTCAAAATCATAGTTGACCTTGAGTCTTTTTACTACATAATCTTTGTGAGGTCATTCTTTTCATTTATCGATCACTTGTTTGATCATAAGTTAATCCATAACTTGATGGATAAATATAGCTATATATTTCAAAATCCTTCATCTTAATTAATCGATAACGTAATCGATAAACCAGTTATTGAACATGTCTTCGATCAAGGTTGATTAGTTTATAATTATATTGGATCTGATGTTTGATTGATTTGCTTCTATACTATCATAAGAATATTACTATCATTTTATCAGTTATATTCCTGAATATCATTCTGGAGAAAAAACTTATTAGATTGAAGTATTGTTACAGATTACAAAGAAAGTTTAACGGTTATCCAACAGTTATTCAGTACCTGTAGCCTGTAGCCTACCATGTCAGAAGCATTAAATGGCAAATATCGTTGCAACTAGAAAACA
Organism: Neltuma alba; assembly: GCF_004799145.2. Classification (NCBI taxonomy): domain Eukaryota; kingdom Viridiplantae; phylum Streptophyta; class Magnoliopsida; order Fabales; family Fabaceae; genus Neltuma; species Neltuma alba. The sequence goes on along the minus strand of NW_021635606.1, from coordinate 86,093 downwards.
CGCAACCAAACTCTCAACGGCTAGAAGCTCTTCCGTCTGATGGTTATTAAACTTCCTCAACTATAAAATGCGCGAAGAAGCATTGAATGCATATAATTGAATATGCGAGTTACCTTCTGCAAATAACTTACTATTGCATTCAATACTCTGTTCTTGTTTGTACTGGGCTTCAGTTTTTTTTCATCCATTTACTCTGTGAGAGAGTTTTACATATCATCTTTAATAACTTTCTGAGTGAAACTCAAGAGTGTGGACTCTTGAGTGGGTTTATAACCTTATGGGTAGTAAGGGGGAGTGATTGAGCAAATCAATTGTTGTACTACACACCAAGAGCCCAATTAATCTTGGAACTTAGTGAAATACTCAGAGGTGTTCTGAGAACTGGACGTAGGTCAAGTGGTTGAGACTGAACCAGTATAAATTCTATGTATACTCTCTACAGTGAAATCGCTCTAACTTATGCTCTTTGTTTCTGTTTAGCTTACTGTTTTTATTCGCAACATTTTTATAGCTCATCCAATTCACTCCCTCTTGGGTGAGACTGCCACTAACATTTTAAAAAATAATTTTTATCCTTTTAAACTCATTAGTGGAAAATTTTATATTTAAACCATTGAAATTATATCTAATAAGTGTAGATTTCATTACAATGATAAAAACGATGGTCCAAAATTGATTTTAGGAGGTTGTGGGCTTTTGCCACAATAACCCAAAAAAAAAAGGTGGGTTGGTGTATGTTCCCCTCTTCTAGAGCCGGTAATATGGATTGAATCTATAGGTTCAACCCTCTAAAAATGACGGGTTAGGGTTAGCTGAAAGCCAACCCACCACTACGTCAAAAAATATAACCGCATCGCCATAAGCTCAACCCATGGTGGGTTGGCAACGGGCCAACCCACTTTTTTAAAAAAAAAAATAATGAAGGTAAAAGTAAAGTAGACTTCCACTTCAAACTTCATTGCCATTAGAAATAATTAGATAAAGAGGGTTATTCAATGTTGCTCATTGGTTTCATTGGAAAAAAATGTGTGAACTTGTGTATTGTCATATTGGAAAATTAGACAATCATATACTATTTGTATTTAATTGTGTTGCAATTTTTATTTGGATGTTTGTAATATTTTATATCATTTCTAGTGTTTTTATTTTTGATTATGTATAACTGCTAACATTTAAAAAAAAATTAAAAAAAAACATTCTAGCAAGTTGGTGGGTTAAGGTTTGTTAAAAGCTAACCCGCCAACAAACAGGCATTCTAAAGTCGCACTGAGTAACTGTAGCCCTCTATGAGCCAACCCGCAACTCATGCGTTGACCCATATTACTAGCCTTACCCTTCCTTATAGAGGAAGGTGTTTGAATTTTTTTTAAAAAAAGAGTTAATAATTTTTTTGTCTCTTAAATTTGTTTATTATTTTGGTTTTGGTTTCGAAAATTTTAAATCATAGGTTTTAATTCCTTGTGTTTCTTTTCGTTTAAAATATTTGTCTCTATAGTTCAAAAAACACTAGGATCATTTTGTCCCTTGAAGGACCATAACATATGATTTGAAATTTGAAAAGTAAAACTGAAATGTGGACAAATTTAAAGAAGTAAAGATTATATATTAACTCAAAAAAAAATAGAGAGAAGGATAGATGGAATAAGAAATATAGAACCCTTAAAGTGAAAAATCATGGGAAAATTACGTACAGATCTCAGAAGAGATTTTATTCATCTAAAATCCCACGAAATGTCAAAATTACTGACAAGTCCCAAGGGACCTTAGAGTAATATATTCTATTTGTAAAATGACGTTACTGCCCCTCACATTCCAAATTCATATTTGCTCTATTATTGCGATTTACAACCTCAATAGTGACTATTAACAACCCAATGAGAAGGTGTTAACAACCTAAACAGTATCCGTTAACAACTTACTTTATAGGATCATATAACCTCTACATAAGAGTAAATTATAACCAAATAGCATAATATAACTTTAACACTAAAATGGGAAGCTTTTTGAAATCATTAAGAATTTTAACTAAACCCAATAGGATTATAACAAAATTTTAATGCAGAGATCCATTCAACCTCAACGGTGAGTATTAATAACCTAAGGAGAACTGTTAACAACCTTAGCAGTGTCTGTTAACAACTGACTCTATAGGATAATATAACCTCTAACAACTATATAAGATTAAACTAAATTATAACTAAATAGTGCTAAAGTTAATCTTATATAGTTGTTAGAGGTTATATTATCCTATAAAGTTAGTTGTTAACAGACACTGCTAAGGTTGTTAACAGTTCTCTTTAGGTTATTAATACTCACCGTTGAGGTTGTCAATGGATCTCCGCATTAAAATTTTGCTTTAATCCTAGTCGATTTAGTTAAAGTTCTTAATGGCTTCAAAAATCTTCCCATTTTAGTGTTAAAGTTGTTGTATTATACTATTTGGTTATAATTTACTCTTATGTGAAGGTTATATGATCTTATAAAGTAAGTTGTTAACAGACACTGCTTAGGTTGTTAATATGTTCTCACTAGGTTGTTAATAGTCGCTGCTGAGGTTGTAAATCGTAATAACAGAGCAAATGTGAATTTGGAATGTGAGGGGCAGTAATGTCATTTTACAAATAAATATATTACTCTAAGGTCCCTTGGGACCTGTCAGTAATTTTGACATTTCGTGGGATTTTAGAGAAATAAAATTTCTTTTGTGAGACCTATGTGTAATTTTCCAAAAATCATTTCTTTCAGTTATGTTTGGTTCAGTGAAGACCCGGGGGGGTTTAATGTTGCCTTCGTACTTTTGTTGGAAGGAAAAGGATGAGGAAAAAACAGGTAATAATTAATTTGCCATTATATTCTTGCATATTAGTTTTTTCTATCTTTGGTATTTAATATAAGAGTTAATTTGATATTTAATTTGGTTCTAAATATAAAAATTTAATTCATTTTGTCTCTCACATTTATTTATTTTTTAAGATAGTTTCTGTAGTAGTTATATATATTAAATGTTTCATCAAATAATAACTTTAGTTAATACAAATGATTAGTAAGAGTATTTTAGAAAAGATAACATCTACTATTTTAAATAACCAACTTAATTAATTTCTTTAATAGATTTAAATTAGTCAATTAGCTCTTATATTAAAAACTAGAGATAGCATTTTTTTTAGCATGATATATCATAAAACTCCCCCTTTTCTCTAACAATTCCACCTCTTTTTAATAATAGGCCAAAAAAGAATCTCATTCCAAATTGCAAAAATTATGTAATTTCCTGTTCTTGAGTTAATATGTTGTTCTAATTGTTATCCAAAAAATGTAAAAATTAAGGCATCAAATTCCTGCCTGCTGCCGTAGGCACCAAGTTTCTCTTAACTAACCATGTGTGAGCACCAATTTAATTGTAGGTGTGCTAACAAAATCATATTTTCCGAAATATTGGCTGGTTTATCAAAAGAAGAATATTATTAGAGATAATATTTTGAAAAAATTCCAGAAAAATAATAATTAAATTTTGAAAACTAAAAAAGGTCACTTAAATTTGACAAATTTCAAATTAGTCATAACGACTAAATTAGGATTCTAAAATGTAAATGGATTTATAATGTTATTTCTTATCACTGGCCACCAGCAGCCAGGGCTGGAGCTTTAATGGGCGGCCAAAGCTAGAGTTCCAGTGATCGGCTGACGGCTTTAACGACCAGTAACTTTTTGTTTTTGTTTTTGTTTTCCATGCTTTGTCTTCCTTCAAGTTTGTGGTCTTTCCCAATACTCTTTTTTGATTACAAAGCTCATTTGTTTTTATGGTTTGTCTTCCTTCAAGAACTTGAACTATGCACAAACACTTGTTTACCACTTTCTCAACCCACCACCCGTTGCCTGGAAGATGCTTATTAAGGGCTATGCCTCCAGCCATTCCCCTATTCAGTCCATGCGGGTATTCCATGAAGTGCGGAATCGAGAAGTTATACGCACTAGGCATGCGTTCCCCTCCCTTTTCAAGTCCTGCGCTATAGTAGTAGTGCTTGGAGAAGGTAGGCAAGTGCAGGCAGAAGTTGTCAACTGTGGTTTGTATCATGATGTATGTTTACGTTCAAACTTCTTTGATCAATTCTATGATTCTTGTAAGAATATATTGTACGCTAAACAAGTTATATTGGTTGAGATGATAAGCGGTCCTACCCTATAAGAAGGAGAACATAAATTCAAATTATGATAAGCGCACTACTGGAATGGCTTTAACCTCAATAATTCCAACTCAACAGAGATTAGTTTCAAGCCTAAAGTGACTTGAAGATATTCTTAATCATACCAAAAAACAAACAAACAAACAAACAAAAACGAGTGTTGGATGAAATGTCTGAAAGAATGTTGTTTCATGGAATTAGGTTATGGATGCTTGTGTTGAGAACCTTTGGTTCAAAGATGGAGTAGGGTATTTTGTGACAATGAGAGATTGTGGGTTTGAATCGAATGAAACGACCAACACGGTTGTCATGCAATGCTCTCTGGATGTGCTAAGTTAGGAAACTTGAGCCTTGGGCGATGGATACATTCCCAAGTGATAGTGAGAGGGATGGTGCTCCCTTGCTCAATTGTATGGCGAACTTTGCGTAATACAGGCACTATCCATGATGTTAATGACCATTCGAGTATAGGGCATAAAGGTGAGGAAGACATTGCTTCAGCTAGAGCCTAGGAGCGAAGAGAATTTTGTTATTGTTGCTAACATGTATGCTGAAGTAGGGATGTGGGACAATGCAGCAAATGCTAGGAAGGCTATGAAAAACTGGGGGCTAAAGAAGATGGCTGGAGAGAGCCGTGTTGAGTTAGGTGGGTCTATGTGTACTTTCTTTGTGGGATACTGGGATATGATTCTTGACCAGAACTGATGATTGTATATCTCTTACTAGATGGATTGAACGTGCATTAGAAGATGGTTAGTTATTTGTAGTAGCTATAACTTTATTTGTTTTTTCCCCTTTCATCTCTTGGCTAGTTTTATTTGAAACTCCTGATTTGTTTTTGTTGTGAAATCTATCCATTTAATAAAGTAGGTGTCATGGCATAATGAGGAATGAGATGAATTAGGATAATTTTTTACTGGTTTCTTAAATAATGTAAAACTTTTTCCCCACTCGAATAATTAATATAATGTTAGTTTGTTAACTGCTCATAAAATATCAGTCAAAATTGTGATAGTTAACTTATACTCTTTTGGTTCTATTTATAAGTCATTTTCAACATGTTTCACATAGACCAAGAAAAACCTTAAATTTCATTAACAATTTTCCAATTTTATTCCTATTCAATATATATTATACCCCATGAAAACAAAATTAACACAATAATAAATATTGAAGGGTAAAATTGTACACTTATATAAAAAAATTTTCTCTCTGTCTTATAAATAGAACAAAAAATTTGTTCTTTTTCTACCCTATAAATAGGACCAGAAGAGTATCATTTTATGAAATCTCTTTATTTAGTTGGCTATTTGAGATTTTTGTGGGGAATATAAAATAAAAGACAGATTGAGAAAATGAGACTTTTCCCAATGAATTTATTTTAAGTTACTTTACATTTGGAATTTGAAATGATTTTGATTCAGATATTTTATACTAAAATTTTTAATTATCATCAGGATAATCAACATATTTTATATTTTATATTTATTTAAATTTCCAAATGGTTGGTATTTATTATTTATTTCACATTTTAAATTGAGAATAAAAATTTCAAAAATTGATATAATAAAATTTTAAATTAAATTGAGATGAACGGGGCCATTTTAAATTTTTTTTAAGGATGAAAAATGAGTTAATAACTAAGGAGATATGACTAATTTTGAATTTTTTTGAATAAATAATATTTAATTATTCGATTAACTATCCATAAATTTTTAGTACATATAATATATTGTTAATCCCACTAACTATCATCAAAATTTAATATTTTCAAATTTTCAAATTATTCATTTTAACATTCAATTTTAGTAGATTGAATTTCAACTTTGGATAGCTCTCACCTAAATTTAATAATCACCTAAATGTAATAAAATTTTTATATTTAACAATCTAATAGCCTAATAAGTAATTAAAATGATTTTCTATAATTTGAGTAAGAAATAAATAAACATGAAAATATTTACGGGGATGATGGTGGGATTATGAAAATATTAGTAATCACATAATTCAAATATTTATGTGGCCATTTTTTAATTGTTTTTGAAATTATGTGAAACTTCATTCACAATTTAATAAATAATGCATTAGCTAAATTTGGAAATATCTTTACTGATTTATTTGGAGAATATATTTTAAAAATTAAAGTTTTGTTTGGGTGGTTAGTTTTCTCGAGTGGATTCAATGAAGCCATTTTTTATTGTTTTTAAAATTACGTAAATACCTATTCACAATTTATTAAATAATATATTTCTACTTTTACACAGTGAAAAAAAGGGACCAAACCGGTCGGTTTAATGGGAAAACTAGTGAACCGGCCAATGTGCCAGTTCAGGGTTAAGTAATGAACGGGGTAAAAACTGAACCGGCATAAACCTGGTCAAACCGGTGTAAATCGGCAAAAATTGGTACAAACCAATGATGAACCAGTTTAGATGATTATTTTGCTATTGATCCTATTTTTTCTCATGCAACTTCTAATATTTCAGTTACTATATATTTGAATAAATTTTAATAACGATTTTGATATTAATGATTATTAATTTTAGTTATCGAGAAATCATAAAGATTAAAATTTTCACTGTTATTATATTTTGTTAATGTTACAATTAAATTATTGTTGTATTTTTGATATTTTGTTACTATTGATTATTAATGTTGTCATATTTTGTTATTTTTAATTAAATTTTACTATTTTAATGTAACCGGTTTGATTCTGATTTGACTTTGATTTGACTTATTAATCTTTGAATCACTACCTCAACCAGTTTAGTATTCGGTTCAGTTTTTTGTTCCTTATTTTTATAACTGTATTTTTATGAATTAATTTTATAAATATATTTTAGAAATTAAAGTTTTGTCTGTGGGGTTATTTTTTTCCGGATGGATTTAAAATTTGAGGAAAAAACTTGAAATCTAAAATTTGAAAACTGGTAAAAGTAAAGAATTTAAAATTAAAAAAAAACCTTCAATTTATCAACAAACTCTCGCGATTATTTGTTATAGATGCTATTGTTAGGTATGAATATTTTACTTATTATTATATAAATTTAAAGAAAATTAATATTTTAATCCTATAATTTTTAACGAATTTATAATTTAGTTTCACAAGTTTTGAATCGGTTATTACTCGGTGCCTCAACTTTTAATTTTTTTATGTTATTATCTATAAATCATCTTATGAGGTAAAGATTTGTGTCCAACTTACATGACATTGCTCTCTCCTCTCTCCTAAAAATCCTATGCCAGTTCACCTCCTCTTCTGATGCTCCCCAACTTGGCGTCAGCTTTCCCTTCAGCTTTGCAGGGCGCGGTGACTCCGTTATTGATATGATAAGAAAATAATTCCCAAACTTTTAAAATGAAGGTGATTTGGCCTTTATAAGTTTTAAAATCTCGCTGAAGAATAGCATTTATTTTCATTTACAAATACTTTGGAATATATGTGAGAAATAAGGTGACATACAAGATTAGGTTAGCAAACAGAGGCAAAACATCTGAATGATGGGATTTTCTTTACAGAGAAAACAAGAAAAATATGTAGAAAGCCCAGACCGAAGATAAGAATTTAAAAATAAAATAAAAAATATTTTCTATATATATTTATGATATGTTCTGAATAGTTGGAAAAAAAATAATATGTTTTAAATAAATTCTTTATTGATTTCATACATAAATATTAAAATAAAAATATCAACAAGTCAACACATAATTAATACAATTTATTAAACAAAGTGAATATCACATGTGTTAATAGTAGACATTAAAAAAAAAAGGAGATATGTTCATCTTCTCACTTTGGGGACCCAAATCATGGTTTGGGGAATAAATCACCCAAACACCCACTCAAAAACCAAAACTATGGTTTGGAAAAAGCAAAAAATTTTTGCTTTTGGAGAAAAAGGGTGAATATGAGAGCCTATAGGATATGTATCTTGTTATTTTTTTATAAACATATTTAATCTTATATTTTATAAATATATATACATATTAATTAATTATTAATTATATTATCTTATGTATTATTAATTATGTTAATAAAAAATATATTATTAACAATTTTATTCCTTCAAATTAAAATATATCATAAAATCTATTTTTTCTGTAATTATCATATTAACTTATGTCTTTTTTTTAGTAATTTGTATATATAAAAAAATGTTTCTGATAACAACTATCCAAACCCAAACATTTTCACTTCTCAAAATCACTTTTCATAAAATCTATTCTTTTCAGAATCTATTCTTTCTAGAATCTATTCTTCAGAATCACTTTTTCAAACCATGGTTTGGTTTCATCCAAACACACCTTTTAGTAAAAACAATTCCTAAATACTTTTAAATGCAAGTTCATGATTATACCAATCAGGATATCTTTTAAAATAAGAAATATTTGCTATATATATATATATACACACTTTTAAATGCAAGTTCATGATTATACCAATCAGGATATCTTTTAAAATAAGAAATATTTGCTATATATATATATATACACACACGATATGTTCTAAATAAGTTTATGGACAAATTAATCTCTTAGTTCTTCAACTATTAATGGAGTGTTTGGATAAAACCAAACTATGGTTTGGAGAATAAATTTTGAGAAAAAAGGTTATTTTTTAGAATAAATTTTGTGAAAAAGTAATTCTGATAAAGTGAAAGTATTTGAATAGTTATTGTCAGAAGCACTTTTTATATATAGAAATTACTAAAAAAGATATAAGTTTATATGATAATTATATAAAAGATATATTTTATAATATATGTTTATTTGAAGTAATAAATTTGTTAATACTATATATTTTTCCAACATAATAAATAATATATAAATAATATAAATAATAAATAATTAATGTGTATATGTATTTATAAAATAATAAAATATATTTTTAGAAAAAAGATTTTCAAAAAGAGCGACTACGAAGGAATGGGAGAACAAGCGAAGCTTGTGACAATTGTCATGAATGTTTTTGTCAAATACACTGTTGGTAACTTCTGACAAGAATAATTATTACTGCAACAACTACTAGTTCACTTTTAAAAGCAAAAAATTCTGGCTTCTCAAGCCAAGGTTTCAGTAGGCAAAACCTTGGTTTTGACTCAAACTAAGGTTTTGGAGGGGGAAAAAAGTGTTTGGATGTCAGTTGGCCCAAACCATGGTTTGAGACTTAGAATCACTTTTTTCTATATTGCCAAACACCCTAACACCATTATAATTTAAATTTTTAACTATAACTCAGTAACTTGATCCCTCAATGTTTGATTCGCCCATAACTGACTCCTTTAGCTTTTAGTTCTTGGATTGCTCTCGGATCGTGCTTCTGCAAAGGTGGTCGCATCACTGGTTTTCTATGGTCATGATACCATCTTTCCAACTCCGGAGTCTCGCTCTTGTTGCTGGATTGGATCATCATTCTTCGGGGTTCTCAGGGCCTATATGATCGTTTGAGATGGTTTGCCAGTGACCTTCGTGCATCCTCTGCTCGTGTTTGCCTCCTACCTTGGCGTATTATGGTCCGAGTTATATGCTGTCCCAAGCTCTTCTCTGTCTCTTTCTAGTATTTTTATTTTCCTCCTTTTTAGTTTTGAGGTGGGCTCCCAATTTTTTTATTATCAGACTTTGCTATATAAAGGGGTCCACAAGTTTGTGTGTCCGTTTACTTAGTTTTAATAAATCATCTTTTTATTTAAAAAAGGTCTTTTTTTATTTCATGTAGATTTATAATTAAATAATATTAAATGTTAACATTTTAAAAATAAAACACATAATCATATGTGATTGGAGAATTTGACATAATAAATAGAAACAACTTAATATATGTAATCCATCATCAATTTCATATTATTAATTATGTCAAATCCGATAAGTAGGGAATGCTCATTCCCAAACGGCAACATTTGGGGGATGGGCCATGGAACTTTTTTTTTAAATATTTTTTTTCTTTTTTATTAATTTTTATTTGACTTGAGTTGGTCTAATAATTATTTTTTTAAATAGTAATCAATATCCTAAATTACTTAATTTTTCTTCCTCTACCATCTTAAATTGTTTTTCAGCACTATTCAATATTCTAAACTAATTTTTTATGTATCCTATGAGCCCACTAATCACATTTCTCAACCACACCAAATTTCCAAGGTTTAGGCTTCTATGACCGCAAATTCCCGCCGCTCCCCATTGGAATCTGTTGAATCCAGTGTCGAAGGCCGAGATTTTGTGTGCATAGGCAATCCTTCCGTCATAAACATATCTAACAGGGCAAAGAAGCTGATGTGTAATTGCAATTTTTTTTTTTGGACTCCGATGTGTAGTTGCAATAAAGTTAAAATACTACCTCCGGTCCTAATTATAAGAGCCAGTTGACTAATTTGAGGAGATTAAAGAAGTAAGTTGAGTTAGTTATTTGTTTTAAATAAGTGTTGTCTTTCCTAAAATATCCTTACTAATCAAGTGTATTGACTAGAAGTATCATTGTTAGAAGGGTTATTATGGAAAAAAAAACGTATAAATATGAGAGACAAAATGGATTGGGGTCTTATATTTAGGACCAAAATAAAAGTCAAATAGGGTCTTATATTAAGGACTGGAGGTAGTATTAGATTTAAAAGAAACGGTTACTAGCCGTTAGTCATTTAGGATGGAGATTCCGCTGTATTTCTGTCAAGTTAGTTAGAATAGAATAATAGGTAGGCCTATGGTATTATAAATAGACTACAAGGATATCCTATTGTATGTTATTGATTACCTCATAAGGAAGTGCACTATTCAGTCTTCTCTCTGTTTTCCTCTGTTCTCCCTCTTGTTCTTCTACTCTCCCTAATACGTCAGAAGCTTGATTAAGCCACCTCGTTGCAGTTGGTTTGGGACTGAAATGTAAATTTTGTAATTTGGTGTTTCAGATGGTAAAATGGGCACCGCGAGTGATTGCCATCTATTCTGAACTATTTGAACTAGTTTATAGGAATCTGTTGTTATTAAAAAAAATGCTGTTTATTTCATATATGCTTTTGTTTTCCCCTTAAATCTCCAACAGATTGCTGATAAATCTGATGATTTTTCTGGGGTTGAATTTTGTGAGGCAAATGAAGAAGCAATCAAGTATGGTGGGAGCGTGATGAGGATGCATGCTGTAAAGTAAATCTACCTCGACTCACTGTCATTACAGCAAAAAATTCTTATTTATTTAATCGACCTTTTGTATTAATCTTCTTGTACCATATCTTTCTACGCAAGAGCTGATTTCAATGTGAATAAATGAATAAATTTCTTTATCCTTCTTATTTATCTTTTCTTAGTCACGAGATTCCAGTGTCTTAAGGATCTGCTATTTACTGAGAATTAAATAATGCTATTAAAATAAAAAGAGAGAGGATATGCTATATTTTTTGTTAGTAGGGGTTTGTGAGATGGGACGGAATCAAAACAGGCTTGTCCTAGTCCTATCTCGGTGAACAGGGACAGGAAAGGATTTTCGTCTATGTCCTGTCCCGTCTTTCACTCTTTTTTTTTTTAAAAAAAACTATAATTTTTTGCATACAATTTTTTTATGTTATAATGCTTATTTTTTTATTGGGCTTATAAAGATAAAAACATTATAAAAAAATATTATGTATAAAACTCAATTATATAGTATAAAAAAAGTGTAAAAAACAATACTGTAAAAAAAAAATACCGTAAAAGAAACACTATATAATGGCTTTATGAATTATTTTATTGAGGAAAGAAATTTTGTTAAGATAATACTACAATTTAAGAAATAAAAAACACTATAAAAATAATAATTATTATCAATAAGTAAATTGAATAATCTAATAATAATTATTAATAAATAATTTTTAAAAAAAAAACCCCAAGATGGGACGGAACAGGACAACCTCGTCTTGCGTCTCATCCCGTCCCTCCCGTCTCGTACTTGTCCCATCCTAAAAATTTTTTTTGTCCCATCCCATCTCAAATTCACTGGGACTGAGACGAGACGACTGAAATGGGACAAATTAAACACCCCTACTTGTTAGTATAAAAATGCTATAAGAAAAATTGGTACATACCAAATGACATGACTTGTTAGGTGACTGTTTTTAACTTTGTTTTATGACAGAATGATGAGCAATCTTCATAAAAAATAGAGCCTACTTGGAGCACATAAGTTGAGAAGACATGAGAGTCCCAGAAGAACAAAATGATAAGTTTGCATGACCAAAAAGAGAGCAGCCCATCATAAGCTATATGCTGCAGAAATGAGCTAGATAACATAAGCTGAAATGGAGAATTTATGCAAGAGGATCTTCATGAAAGAGGATCTAAAAATATCCTTGAACCTGTATTTGTCACATAGTGCCAACAGAATGTGGCAAGAGTCTTAAAATTGTCATCGTCTATTTTGATATAAGACAACTGTGTTAAAAAAAAAAAAAAATAAAAGTGACTGATTTTTTTTTCTCTGATTAATGATTATCATTATTCTTTACAGTTACTATCATTATATGTTTGGCTAAAATCTAATGCTTCAAGCAAAGGATGTCACAATCAAGTGATGCCTACAATTAAAAAATAAAAAGAATGTCTCAATGTATACATGTTTTAGATAAAGAAACTAGTTTGATTCATGTTGAAGGCAAATTTGTAGTCATGGTAAAGACCTCTTGCAAAATTGGAATGTATATAACCAGTATAAATTGATTATAAAATGATTGATTATTTCCTGATCTTTTATTATTATTTTTGGATAAAAAACAATTTTATTAAAATCTAGATAAAACAATACATTAAAAAAGCTTCAACAAGCAACATACATGGGTGGGCAGAAATGATTTCTTCTAAAATATTATCTAAACTTCCATCCACACAACTATTTTCTTTATTTCATTTTAATAACAAATGAATTTTCTTACAAATAGCTAGAATGAAATTAACAATGCATTTGGACAACCCGTGTTGGAATTGTGTGTTGCGTCTATATACACAGAAACAAAAAAAAAATCATGGCTAATTACTGGATTCAACATAAATTGATTCATTTTACCACTGTTATCAAATGGACGATCGAGATTGAGTGAGAAAATGGACGGATAAGATTGATTATTTGAAATGACGTCGTTTAGGGTAGAAGCAGCTTTCTTTCTGCTAACTCTTGGATGGGTTTGTGCACATCCCTTCGTCAATCGCAGCTGCCTCTATGTATAACTTATGTACGTCTCGCCTGATGAGAATGCCCTTTGGGTCATTGTGCGTTTAGTTTTTGGATTTGTACAGGGGCGATTATTTCTTCTGAATCAGATTGCCAGTTCCTTAGACCAATGATAAATATTTTCTGAAAGTTGCTTTTAGAAAGCCTATGCATGATTCGACTCTCTCCAAAGCTCCCGAACCCCAACTCAAACTTCCTCTCTAAGAAGCACCAATGTCTCTCTCTACTGAACCTATGTGCTTCCACTAAACAACTCTCTCAAATCCAAGCTCAATTACAAGTTTTTGGTCTTTCCCAAGATCCTTTTCTGCTTAGAAAGCTCGTTTATTTTTATGCGTTGTCTTCCTTCAAAAACTTGAACTATGCACGAACACTTGTCTGCTACTCTCCCAACCCACCACCCGTTGCCTGGAATATGCTCCTTAGGGGCTATGCCTCGAGCCATTCCCCTATTGAGTCCATTTGGGTATTCCATGAAATGCGGAATCGAGGAGTTTCACGCACTAAGCTTACATTCCCCTTCCTTTTCAAGTCTTGCGCTATGGTAGTAGCACTTGGAGAAGGAAGGCAAGTGCAGGCAGAAGTTGTCAAGTGTGGTTTGGATTCTGATGTTTACGTTCAAAATACTTTAATCAATTTCTATGCTTCTTGTAAGAAAATATTGGACGCTAAACAAGTATTTGATGAAATGTCTGAGAGAACTGTTGTTTCATGGAATTCGGTTATAGATGCTTGTGTTGAGAACCTTTGGTTCAAAGATGGAGTTGGGTATTTTGTGACAATGAGAGATTGTGGGTTTGAATCGGACGAAACCACCATGGTTGTCATGCTTTCTGCGTGTGCTGAGTTAGGAAACTTGAGCCTTGGGCGATGGGTGCATTCCCAAGTAATAGTGAGAGGGATGGTGCTCAATTGTCAGTTAGGTACTGCTCTCGTTGACATGTACGCAAAGTCTGGAGCTGTAGGTTATGCCAAATTTGTATTTCATAGAATGGAAGAGAGAAATGTGTGGACATGGAGTGCAATGATTCTTGGACTAGCCCTACATGGGTTTGCCAAGGAAGCCCTTGCACTTTTCCCCAAAATAAATGACTATCCTACCATAACTCCAAATTATGTAACTTATCTTGGGGTTCTATGTGCTTGTAGTCATGCTGGGATGGTAAATGAAGGGTACCAATACTTCCGGGATATGGAACAAGTTCATGGGATCAAACCCATGATGATCCATTATGGAGCTATGGTTGATATCTTGTGTCGTGCTGGCTATCTCAAAGAAGCTTACGACTTCATAAAGGGCATGCCTATTGTGCCAGATGCAATTGTATGGCGAACTTTGCTTAGTGCATGCACCGTTCATGACGTTAATGACCATACTGGTATAGGGCATAAGGTGAGGAAGAGGTTGCTTCAGTTGGAGCCTAGAAGGGGAGGGAATTTTGTTATTGTTGCAAACATGTATGCTGAAATAGGGATGTGGGAGAATGCAGCAAATGCTAGGAAGGCTATGAAAGATAGGGGACTAAAGAAGATGGCCGGAGAGAGTTGTGTTGAGTTAGGTGGGTCCATGTATACTTTCTTCTCAGGATATGATTCTCAACCTGAATTGATGATTGTGTATCTCTTATTAGATGGATTGAATCTGCATTTAAAGATGATTAATTATTTGTAGTAGCAATAACTTTTGATTAATACAACATTGATGTTTATCTATTATACTTTTCATTGGAAATGGCTAACTCCCCCCCCCCCCCCTTCCCGGGGGATCCCTTGGCTAGTTTGCTTTGAAACCCCTGATCTGTTTCTGTTGTGAAATTAGTCTTCCACTTTAGCCAGCTCAAAAATGGCTCATATTTGGCTGTCACATTTCACTGTTGGAGAAACAATTATTGGACTTCGTGTCACTCGGCTCTGGCATATGGCTTTGTAGTGAGACATCTCATCCACGAAGGCTGTCAAAGATGTTCCTTTTCTCGTGTCATCCCTCACATGCCAGACAAAATAAATGCAGAGGTGAACTGTGGTGTTGCAACGGAATGGAAGGAGTTACATAATGCTTCATACCTATAACCGCTCAAATTTGAAATTCAAAATCTACTCAGATCTCATGTCTCCCTTCACTGATGCATAAGAAGGTTTCATATCCTGTTAGCAACCAAGTTAAAGCATGCGCAAAGGCGAGTTGGTGAATTATAGTCCTTATTTGTCCATATTTACAATGCTTTAATGAGGTCAGTTGTTTTTTTTGAATCATTTGTTTTATATATACGAGTCTGCTAAACAGAATAGGAAGTGCGAGTTCACATCTACACTGACTCTCTTGAGGGGTTTAACCTGTTGATGCGAGACAATGCAATAGATCACCCATTGAGACAAGTCCTAATTGATACAAGGGAACTCATATATGCAGATTGGGAAGTTCTTTTCTTTTATCCAGGAAGAGAACACATCAAATGTGCACATTTCATGGCAACAGAGGGCCATACTTCTTTTGTAACACAGTTAGTGCACAGTGTGCCGTCTAGGTGCTTGCCTTTGTTTTTGGATGACGAGCGTATGGCTTGCAACTAGAAAGCGAACTGGGCAATTTTTGTTAGTTGACTATATACTAGATCTAGTCTGTTTTATTTCTCAAGGCTCGGCTTGCCCTTGTATGTTAGAAAAAGAATAGAAAGTGCCTGCTGGTTTCACATGGGTAGAGAAAGACATAACACTTCTGTGTAGAGTAAAAGTTCATGTTCATTTGAATGGTATATGGGCAGGTCAATATTTGCACTTCCATGAATCAAAGCTGTTTCCATTTGCAAAGTGTGATTATTACAGGACCGATATATTACTTACTATGTTCTGCATGCCATAGATTTGATCAGATATTGTTTGCAACTGCTTCTGTGTAGGTATAAAAACACCTTATGTTGTTTATTTTTATTGTTTTCCATAATTGTTGTAAATCTAAAACATGCTATCTCTTCCTCTAAGCAATATGTAAGTGTAACTGTGAGATCTCTTCTAAAAATAAAAAAGGGTTAAACAACATTTTTGCCCTGAAAGTTTTCAAAAAATAGCTGTGGGTATCCCAAAATCTTTTTGGGTGCAATTTTGTCCCCGAAAGTACTAAAAACGTAACAATTTTGCCTTATCTTAATAGACCGTTGACCGAGTTAAAACAACATGTTTGCACGGAAGTTTTTAACAAGGAGTTGGGGTATTTGGAAGTTTTTTTCTTACAAATTTGTCCTGGAAGTAATAAAAAAGTAACAATTTCACTCTACCCTAAATTCTCACTTGACTCTTATATAATATATCAATTTGTTTATTTTTATTATTTTCCATAATTGTTGTAAATCTAAAACATGCTATCTCTTCCTTTAAGCAATATGTAAGTGTAACTGTGAGATCTCTTCTAAAAATAAAAAAAGGTTAAACAACATTTTTGCCTTGAAAGTTTTCAACAAATAGTTGTGGGTATCCCAAAATCTTTTTGGGTGCAATTTTGTCCCGAAAGTACTAAAAATGTAGCAATTTTTGCCTTATCTTAATAGATCGTTGATCGAGTTAAAATAACATTTTTGCATGGAAGTTTTTAAAAAGGAGCTGTAGGTATTTAGAAGTTTTTTTCTTACAATTTTGCCCCGGAAGTAATAAAAAAGTAGCAATTTCACTCTACCCTAAATTCTCACTTGACTCTTATATAATATATCAATTTGTAAGTTACCTGAATTAGTTCAAGAGAAAATGATAAACACGAGAAGCAAAGTGAATTAAAATCTTATATTTAGGATTAAATCTGCCTCTCAACTAACTATTATATTAAGAATAAAAAGTATTAATCTATATTTTTATTAACTTTTTATCAATTATCATGGATCAATTTTATTTTTTTATATAAAAACTAGACATATGTTTATTTTACATGTTGCATGGAGCTTTTGAAATGATCACTCAAGTAAATAATTTATTAAAAAATTATTGCTTATAATTTTTTTTATATTTTATGTTGATATATTATCTTATCCTAAGACGCCACATCATCATCACACTGGAAAAAGAAAAAAAAACAAAAGAAATCTCTTTCCCTTTTATCATCGTCATCATTGGTGTTCATGAAAACATGAACAATCACAAAAATAATGATAAAGCCATATTAACAATTATCGAATATGAAGGTGTGGGAAAATGGGCCAGTCCACTTTTGGTGGATTGGACCCAAACCCATTTATTTTTTGGAGTTCTAGTGTAAATTACAATACATCCAGGTCGGGAATTGTAGTTTTCACTTTTTACATTTAAATTGCACAAAAGGGAGCGGGAACGGTTGCAATAACTGTATGTGAGTGAAGGTAGTTTTCCCTGATCGTGGGTGGGAGTTAAAAACCACGAAGAAAATTTTTTGGGAACCGGGTTTTGGCCTCTACTTCGCTTGCTTCCTCTGTCTCTTTCTCCCACTGTGTATTTGCTGTGTAAGACTGAATATCCAAGTTCCTGATTGTGACCAAATTTCAGGTATGCCCGAAAACCATTAGAAGGTGAAAAAATTAGTCTGGAAAAAATAAAGCTTTCCCCTTCATTATCAACATCCATGAACATTCAACTAGAAAAAAAGAACAAATCAAATCTAACTAGAAATATCTTTAACCCTTCGGTTGATAAAAGGTACTAAAAACTGGTAAGAGAATATATCAACACAAAATATGTTATATCTATGATAAAAAATAAATGAAAATATACATGAATACTTTTTATTTGTAATATAAGAGCTAATTGAGAATTAGCTTTGGTCCTAAATATAATATTTTAGTCTATTTTGCTTCTTATATTTATCATTTTTTTCTCAAACTAATTTAGATAACCTATGGATTGATATATTATATCAGAGTCAAGTGACAATTTAGGATAGGGTGAAATTGCTATGTTTTTTACTACTTTCGGGATAAAATTATACCCAAATAAATTCTGGATACTCACGGCTCTTTTTTGAAAACTTAGGGTGTATTTGGATGAAACTAAACCGTAAAGTGATTCTGGAGAATAGATTCTGGGGAAAATAGATTTTGTGAAAAATAGATTTTGTAAAAAAATAATTCTGAGAAGTGAGAGTGTTTGGATAGTTGTTATCAGAAACACTTTTTATATATACAAATTACTAAAAAAAAGATATAAGTTAATATGATAATTATAGAAAAAATAGATTTTATGATATATTTTAATTTGAATGAATAAAATTGTTAATAATATGTTTTTTACCAATATAATTAATAATACATAAGATAATATAATTAATAAATAATTAATGTGTATATATATTTATAAAATATAAGATTAAATATATTTATAAAAAAATATGTTTATAAAAAAAATAACAAGATACATATCATATAGGCCCTCACACTCTCTCTTTTTTCTCCAAAAGCAAAAAAATTTTGCTTTTTTCAAAACCATGGTTTTGATCTAAAACCATGGTTTTGGTTTTTGGAGGGGGTGTTTGGGTAGATTATTCCCCAAACCATGGTTTGGGGTGTCACCCAAACACACCCTATTACAAGGCAAAAATGCTTTTTCAACTCAGTTAATTAACGTTGACCATTTGAGTCTGTCAGGACACAGGCACAATTTCTATGTTTTTAATACTTACGCAGCAAAGGTGCACCAAAAAAAAATTTCGGTACCCACAGCTTCTTTTTGAAAACTTCTGAGGCAAAACTGCTGTTTAACCCAATAAAAAAATCTTGTATTTTCATTACCAGGTATTCAGTCGTGTCTTTGACCGAAATGACCATTGCTGTTTCTAATATTTGATTCTATATAAATTGTTCAATTTTTATTCTAGTAATCTCAATTAGAGGGTCAAAATCTTTGGAAGATGCTTCAAACTGAAATTGTATTTTCTGCCGCACAATTTCCACACTGGGTGATGGGCACGATTGCATCAAGACAGACATGTAATCATTGTATTTCAAAACATGATTTTTATGAGTGTTAAAAATATCAATATATCAATAAGTTGATGGGCCAAAAACAATCAATATAATAACAATAAGCCTTATTTTACAAAGTCATGTTGACTACATAAATCGTATGACACTATTGTGCTTTGTCAATAATCAAATCTTTGGATGTCAGCTTTGATTAAATACAGCAAAGAATTAAATTACATGCAGCTCAAAACGCTGACACTATTTGTCCAAGCAAATTACTGTTCATTGAATAGTGAATTGACTGATACTGTCCATTTTCTAAGCCAGTCTGATTTGTATAATATTCCCCCTGGTCCTAAATATAAGACTCATTTTGTCGTGTAAATTTATACTACAAAATGATTCTTATATTTAAAACCAGTATCATTGATTCATATTGGGTTTCCTCCAACTCGTTTAGTAGCACTAGCAATATCATTTTGGCAAAATACAGAATTCTTACTCTGAAAATACTCCTTCCAGTCTCAATTATATTTTAAAAAACAAATGCTTCACAATATCTAAGAAAGTTTGCTATTCCTCTTCATTATGTGTGGAATTGAATTGTTTTTCTTAAAATGCCCTAACTGGCAGTGATCGTCGTTTTCTTGCAACAGTTCCAACTACTCATCAAATTTTAGTTGAAGGGCACGATTGAAAAATACGCATTACTTGCACTTTAAATTTAGCTTGTTTTAACTTATAATTAAGATCAAGAAAATATGGAAGTTTTTATTGAGTGGTTTGATACAAAGCTCCAAAACACAAATGAGAATCTAGAAATCTTTATCTTGGCTTGTCCATGGTTGTCTTCCCCAATGGCATTATGAGCCTCACAACGTAAAAGGTAAACATGGGTCAAACTTCAATTCCATGGAATTTGTTGCAATTCTTCACTCCATCCATTGCGCACTTTTTTAAGTTAACATTTTAAATATTTTTGTTCTAATAAGTACATAACATAAAAGAAGCATAATTTTTTCACTCTCATCTGAAGTTACACTAAGATGAGCGCAAAATTCATATCTGAGCTTCAACTCATTTGCCACCGGGATGTCAGGACCTACTTGACAATTTGTGCAAACACGTACATTTTTCAATCTTCCCATCTTCTAGTCTCCGTCCGCACTACATATATGAAAATTAATATTACAAAACCACAAGTCATAGCATTTCGTAACTACAATAATTATACATATTTAGTACCGAAGAAGCCACAATCCTCTTTACAGGTCAAAACGATGATATGGTTAATTGGATTGCAAAGGATGGAGTTACTTGCAAGTGTCTGAATCGGACTCACCATGAAAGAGTTAGGTTTTAGGGCGTTTGCCGATGGGAAAGGACACCCTTTGTTGAGGATTTTGCTGCATATCTGTCTTGTCTTCCTGAGAGGGGTTGGGATCAGCAGCTTCTTCATCCTCGGTTTCCTCCATTGGTTGGGGAGGCCTTTTGTTTGGAATTGCCAGTTGGTAGTTAGGACTGATTAGTGTATCCTTATCAGGAGGGAGAGAAATGCCAGGACCCGCTATTGATTTCGGTAACGGTATCTTGTTGCGGCTACGTGCCAACTCCAGAAGCACCTATTAAGAAGTAACCTCATCAAATATTTTATCCTTTTGGCAAGGGGAAAAAATTGCCGCTTGAATATAATGCATGATAGAACAAGTGGAAGTTCATGACATATTTACTATCAAATATTTTTTTGGTGAGACCAGAAATACTCTTTTAACAGTAGAGACTAATCTCTTTAACAGTAGAGACTAATCTCACTTTAGGCACCAAGGCAGAAAGTAGACTCTTCCCAACTAAATATGCTTCAAACACGAATTGGTAATCAAATCCCTAACGATTTGTTAAATGGATGCGAGCCTCTGCCACTCATATCAACCTGAATTGGCGGTTACTATCAAGTACTCTAATAAAATTATTACACGAGCTTCTGCAACAACTCTAGCTTCATGCCCCATGGACAGGGTTCCGACCAACAGCAAATCAGCCATGCCCAGGCAATTAATAACAGAAAGTTTGGTCAGTAGATGTTTCAGCTAGCTAGGTACAATCCAATCTGAAAGGTTGCCGATCAAGGAAAGAGGGAAAAGACCAAATATCATATTCATAGGCAAGATTTTCTAAAACCGGGTAAATTCTTCTATTAAAAAAATTCCTTTTCAAGCTCAGTGAAGAAGCAAAAATGCTTTATCTGTGGAGCGGTATGATTCTGAGTCCAACATCAGCAGACTGTACAAAAATATTTTGTTTTATTTTATTGACTAGAAAGTGAATCAGCAAATTAATCTAGCAATCAGTTACCAATGTGACTATTTCAAAAAGAGGAAGACACAGCTTCCACGTTACTTGCTTATAGCAGTCATCACCTCACCCCCCCCCCCAAAAAAAAAGCTGGGAAAAACAAAAAAACCACCAACTACGTTCGTCAATAGCGCACACTTGCTTAGCACCTGCACTGCAAACTTCAAAAACTAGCATTGAACGACAACAAAGGAATGCATCTCATCTTGTACTTCCATGGGGAAGGAAGGACACAATGAAATTCCAATTTCCAAAACAAGGGGAAGATTTCCAGAAAAATCCTCTTCTTTTCTGTTGTTCCTTATCCAAATGAACCGGGGTGTTTGGTTTAGCTTATTTTAAGTAATTTTGCACTATACAACGTAAATATGTTAAAAAAAAAAAGTTTTGTCTCATAAAGAGCAAAAGTATTATAAACTAGCTTCCCAAACAGGCACTAAGTAAGAGCATAGACACAATTTTACTTTTGATGATAACTTAAAAAAGCACAACATTTATAAATGCAGAATTACCTCTCTAGGTGGTGGCTGAGAGAAGCTAAAGTTAACCTTTGACTGAATAGCAAGCTTAACATCATCACAATCAATTGCAGATTTGCTAGCATGCTCAGAATATACTTGGGCATCCGTCAATACTTCAACAACGTAGCGATACCACAACTCCAGAAACTTGTGTATGACACGAGGTTCATAGTCCTCCACTCCCATTGATTTCAAGAGGGACTTCACAATTTTCGCATCCCTGGGCAAATCCTCATCTTTATCCGCCATAATCTCAACAAGTAATTTGATTGTTCCTGAAACAGAGCAAATCCAAATCAATACATATAACAGGATGACTTACCAAGTCCAATCTTACAACTCAGCCAAACCATAAAATCAGAAAAATAGCAAGAATTTTATAGAAAGTAACATATGCATCTGACACATACAAGAGTTTCTTAAAGATCAAGGCCTTCCAACAAAGATGATGACAATGCCCCCGAAAAAAAAATAAAAAAAATTCCTGAAATGCCTGTATACCAAAGCAGGATTTCCTGAATTGTAATCAAATTTTAGATTCAACAGAGTATCACAATTGCTTCATCCTCTTTAAATAGAAAATTTATGACCCAGCATAAAAAATCCTTGAACTCAAATGACAATGAGATGACATTCACTCGACCCAACTTGATGTACAAACTGGGATGAAACCAAAACCAACAAGCAGAATTTATACTCAGTTATGTCGAAAAAATAAATCCAGATCATGAAACTCAAGCAATAACAGCCTCACTGAACTTTATCACCCAAATTCATATTCAGTTAAGGCAGGGAAAAAGGTTACACCATCCCAGTAAAGGTGTCAGAGACAGAGAGAAGCTTTATGACCAGATGTTATATTCGATTAAACTCAAAAAACAAGGCAAGATCACGCTAAAAACAACAGAGCTATCAGCGAGTTTTATCACCAGAATCTATGGTTGAAGGTAGCTAGATAAGAAGGATATATCATACTAAAATCATCAGAGCCAGTGGCAAGCTTTACCATTTATATACTCAAAATTAGCTAAAAACCATGCTTCATAAACCGATACAACAGCAAAGCTTTATCAGAACAATTTATACTCGAAATTAAACTGAAGACCATGGAAAGCATACGCCAAATAACACAGAAGTTGCATCATAATAATTTCATGTAAATTAAATATTAAATATACTGACACAAAAAATCCACTAATCTAAATGATTCTATTCTTTTTTTTTTTTTTATTAATGCAAGAAAGCACACTCTTCAGCATTGAATTGTAATTTATAAAGCAAGTAAAAGTAATGCAAAGAAGGCAGACACTATAGAAGAAGGGGGGGATCTATAGCAGTAGTGACAAATTCTCCTTTTCTTTTTATTTCAAAACAACAAATGAACACGCCAAATTCCGAGATACATGCATATGATAACGCTGTTCTTTCAAAGGATACCACAGTCCATTCCCACGGATAAAACTGACAGCCATAAGTTTCCTCCTATCAAACTCAAGGTCTGCATAGAACAATCAACAGCTATAAGCAAAATTATGTTAACGATAGCAATGACACAGCAGGCCACGGCAGCATGGAGTTAAAGCAACAAATGACTTTAAGAAAAAATCCACATGAACAACCATAGGCGGACCTATATTACACTCACTGAAATCTACGAAACATGCATAGTTCATATGATACCCTTTTAATTTTGATACCAGATACATTAACGGAGAAGCCTTCGTAAGCCAATCGATTCGGGCAAATCCTCCAAGCCACTGAAGAATGACAATGAAAATACTTGCAATTTGTGCTCTTCCAATTAACTAAAATGAAAAAATTTAAAACAAAGCAACAATGAATGGTGAGCCGGCGTCCGAGGCAGGGTTGAGAATAAACAAATGACGTGGGGAACAAATTCAAATCTCGCTTCAAAGCCAGATTGAACAAATCAATCTCACTGGAATTCGGGAGCAGACAGAGCCCAAGGGTTCGTTCGTACCTTTTTCACTACTAGACGAAGGGCTGACAACGGTGGACGGCGTCTGACGGCAAGCCGGACAAGTGCGGAATGCCGGACACGAAATGAATCTCCTCCGACCAGACGAGAGCGTTTCGTTGGGGCTACAAAGGGACTTGGGTTCCGGTCCCTTGAAATATCTTTCTAGTAATCCTTGTATGTTAAATTAGTTGGGGATATTAAACACTATTTAAAAAATATTTTAAATTACTTTGAATGCATTAAAAATTATTTTAAGATAATAAGTAATACTGAAAAAATAATTTAAAGTGTTAGATGCATCAAAAATTTAATTAATTTATGATGTTGAGTACTACTAAAAGAAATTAAAAAATAATTGGATAATGAATACAACATAACCCAAATAGACAAGAAAAAATAAAATAAAATAATGATAGGAAATATAAAATTCAAAAAAAAAAAAAAGAAGAAGAAGAGAAAAACAAGAAGATGCATTCCAAACACATCATTTAGAGAATGAGCATGGGTGAGCTGGGAATATGAACCCAATAATTCATAATATGAAAATAACTCATAAACATATGACATACAAGAATAA
Organism: Neltuma alba; assembly: GCF_004799145.2. Classification (NCBI taxonomy): domain Eukaryota; kingdom Viridiplantae; phylum Streptophyta; class Magnoliopsida; order Fabales; family Fabaceae; genus Neltuma; species Neltuma alba. The sequence goes on along the minus strand of NW_021635606.1, from coordinate 61,376 downwards.
GAGGAAACTAAATCATGATTATCTCAACTCTAGACCTATAATAATCAAACCTTGTGAGCCCACAAGCCAACACCACAATTTCCACAAACCTTGTGAGCCCACATATGACATAATGACTTTTGCATTAAGGTTTACATAGCACATTCTTTCTAATTCTAAGGTTCTATTTGGTACATGACACTGAGGGGTTGAAATTGGTATTGAGTTAGGGAATGATTCAATTTGAAACGCCTGGTGGTGTGAGATATTTGTCATTGCTTGGGATTGCCCAATGTCATACTCATGGGATTCACCAATGCCGCCCTCTCCTTTGGTGTTGTAATTTTAGTCCTAGGATTAGAAAGTTACTAACTAAAATATCTTCCTAAAATTTGCTTAATGCCATACTCTATCTATGGTCTTCTTCGTTGTCCTTCATCTCCACTAGCAACCATTGTCAGTCGACAACATCATCATCTTTCTCACTTCCTATTTCGTCAGCGACCTTCTTCTCCTGCAACGTCCTTACTCATGATTTTGTCATCTCCGTTTGTGGTGAGGTGGACGCCAACAATGTCTATATGATAAGGAAAAAAAAAAGGGACCAAACATGAAATCAGTTGAAATAGTGGTTCAATGTTTAGTGGGTCAGATAAGGGTCAAACCAATCATATTAGAATAATATAATTTAATTAAAAATAACAAAATATAGCAACATTAATAATGACTAATAACAAAATACAAAAAAATATAACAATAATTTGATTGTAACAATAACAAAATACAATAGCATTGAGAATTTTAATCTTTATGATTCATCAATAACTAAAATTAATAACTATTGATACCAAAATTATCATTAAAATTTATTCAAATATATAATGACTAAGATATTAAAAGTTGAATGAGGAAAAATAGAACCAATAACAACATAATCGTCTAGGCCGGTGATCATAGCAATTTTTACCGATTCACCCTCAATTTGACTGGGTTGATGTCGATTTTGTTTAAGATTGAGCCATCACTTAAATCAGACCAACTGGCTAGTTTAGTTTGATTTTTTTCCTTGTCTATATCTAGCAACGACATTCTCAGAATTTTTATCAATAGGTTACAAACAGTAAAAGAAATTCTTTAAATGCTACATAGTGAGAATTATTTCTCTAAATACTATAGTCAAAGTTGTTCTTGAATTGAACAATTTTTAAAGTTCATCTAAGTAAGAACAATTTCTTCAATAAACATTGTTTGGCGTGTAATTAAACTTCATCTTAGTGTGAACCACTTTTAAACTTTATCAGCCCTTGAACAACTTTTTTTACAATTTCTCACCATACAAATACCCCTACAAGGATTTTAATAATGATCATATCATTAGAATAATGAGTTAATTATTACACAATGATAATAGTAATAATTAAAATTACATTAATTAAAAAGTGATTAATAAAAATAAGTAATAATTAAGTTTTATAAAATTAATAATAAATAATAATTAAATTGACATGAACAAAAAATAAGAATCAATTTACCTCACAAATAATGACTCCCGATGCCACATCTTGGTTTCCTCTGCTCACACTGTGGTCGTTGTTGTATATTTACTTCTTGAGTTTGATCTAATATCTCATTTGTCTACATAGTTAGCATAGTTAAATCAAACTAAGGTGGTTCGAATAAAGAAATTGATTGCCGAGAGATGACAAATGCTTCATTTGATGGACACCTTGCTCAAAAGAAGAAGTGTTATATTGATCCATAAATAATGCAAGATTATCAAATAAGGACATAAACGACTGAAATTGAGGAGGATTGGGTGAGTAAGAATGGCGTAATTCGATGATGATGGCATGTTGATGGGGGTAAACATGTGTTGGATTGGAAGATGTGATAGGGGTTGATGATGAGATTGGTATGTTATCAGAATGACTAAAATTTTGAGGCTCTTGTTCCCTTAAATTTTCATTTACAATTGGTGGTTGAGTGGACAAGTAACTGCCATGCCGTTTCCTTGGTCTATCTCAAGGAATTTGTGGACAGAGCAACACAACTGTTGGTGGAGCTGGTTGAGGGTTCATATTAAATTGTTATTCTCTAATTGCGAGTAAGATGTTACACTGGTTTTGAGTAACTTTTTCTCGATAATCAATGCAATCAGAGCATGTTGAACGAGAATTAATTGATAGCCTATATAACTGTTTTGCTATATCAGCTGAAATAAATAAAATATTAGGTTGAAAAATTTTTTTGTATAAAAGAAAATGATGATATTGATTGAAAAAAAAACTAAAAGAACCTTATCACATAGCCAGTATCATCACTAACACATTGGATCCATCGTCTTGTGTGTCTCCAATATCCTTGCATGTACTCAGATGTTTGATCAAGTTCATCAAGTGCTAGAGGAACATCAACAACAGCATGTGGCCATCCATTCCATGCTTTAATAAAATTTGAGTATTGTTGAGTCTAATTTGTGGTTATTCTGTCACGTAGCTATATTTTATATTAATTTTCTAAATAAACAGGCATGATAGGAATAGGTTGTTGACGACCAAATTGTCTTAGTACACTTTTGAATACACCATTCATGCACTCTGCAAGATTAGTTGTCATGTGTCTATAACGTCAACCTTCAATGTCATATGCATGTGACCGTTTTTCTTTTGGGATGGCTTCAATCCATCTGGCAACAAATACATGTTGCAATGCTATCTCTACTAATTGTTGGTCAACAACATGATATTCATATGCATACCCTACAAGTAGTTACTAACTTGTTAAAAATAATCATAAAATCATAAAGTTATCATATCATAAAAAACATAAAGAATCTCATCAATATTTATAAATTTCTCTTTCAGCCAATTTGTTCCATTTGCTTTGTGAAGATTTGCGGCCACATGATGTAAACAAAAAACATGACGTGCATGTGGTGGCTGCCATCCATGTTGAGGATTAGAAACTATGGCCAAAATTGAACGATATTTGTCTAAAATTAAACAAATTTTTATTCTGTCTTTTACAATACAGTGACGCATATGGTATAAGAACTATGTCTAAGCAGATCTTGTCTCCCCTTCAACTACCATAAATGCCAATGGCACAATATTTCTGTCACCATCTTTTGATATGGCCATAAGTAACGTGCCCTTATACTTTTCATATAAAAATATTCCATCAACTTGTATAATGGGTTTTAGGTGTGGAAAGGCATCAATACATGGCTTGAATGCCCAAAATACACGACGAAATATTTCAACTGGTTCCCCATCTACATGGACTTGAGAGTACTATTTATTTGGAAATTGTACGTGATCTAGGAATGAAATGTTGTATTGCGGCCAACCACCTTAGGAGTGAGGAATACGAGATCTTCCAATTCTCGACAGCAACATCAATGGCTAATTGTTTTGCATTCTATGCCTTCTTATATGATAGTGTATAACCAAACACAAATTGCATCCTCTCTGTAATTTGAGATACTTTCACATCTGGCTTGTCAGTTACCATTATGACGACACAAGATGATATAACATTAGCATCTAACTTTGGATGGTCTTGAGTTAGTGATGTGCTTAAGCATGTGTGGACCCCCCATATTTTGTAACCTGCCAAAAATTTCTGTTTTCCTTCTTACAAGCTCTTACTCTCCAATTACAATTTTTATCGTAGTTAATGCGTCGATATTCTTCATATGTTTTACATTAATAATAGACCTTAAATGTATGATGAACTCGAACAGAGTATAACTTAACCGCACGTCTCAAAACATGAACATTGCTAAACATCTTTTTGATATGTAACTCTTCATTATAAATGAAAGGTAGAATTTCTTCTAATTCATTATCTCAAAAGCCATAGTGACTCAACATTAATATGTGAGAATAAAGCAGATGCTAGCTCATTATCCTAGTTTATCTCGTCATGCTCATCACCATCATCATTATTATTCCCATCACCAATATTTAAATAAGAATCATCTTTGTCCTCAAATTCATCCATGGTATCTTTCATTTAAGGAACATAGCAAGATGACCTATTGTTGCCACTGTCTAGGGGAAGTTTAAATGGGTGAAGATTTTCCATGTGATCGCTAGACATGGATTCTTCTTCTATAATGTTCAGCTAATTACTACTTGATGGAGGAGTATTTCCAGCATTGTTGTCTATTAGCTATGATTCAATATGACCATTGTCTTTCAAGTCACCTATATTGGCATACAACTCTACACATGTTAACTGAGTTGAGAATCGATTACTCACTTGTCACATTTGTTGGACATCTAAATCATCTTCTAGATTGTATGCTTGGTATTATAGTAGATTTATGCACGTAGGATATCTGTATATTGGATTTGTCATAATTTCACTGGGAGGAAGTTGTAGCTTTCAACCAATAACTTCCTTCAACCTACCCGATATAATATTTGGATCAACTTTCACTACTTTCATTCTATTACACTCAAATGTTGCACTAGCTAGGCTGCTAAAAATTCGTCTGTTTGCAAATATACACACAAACTCTTTTCTATGATACATTCTGCTTCCTAAATAATACATTATAATTATTAATTAAGCAAAAATGAATTGTAAAACTAAATTAACTCTATAATATCATTATTTTTTAATTCAATTATTTAAATATTTTTCAAAAGAAAGTAGTAGAATAATCATTTACTTAGAGTTATAAAAATTAGGCTATTCTTTTATTAAGAAACTTATTTACATTTTTAACTAAGATAGTAACCTGTAATATCTTTAAATGAACAATGATTGTACAACATCTATCATAAAAATATATTTAGAATAACAATATTAATATGTTAAATTTAATAAATTAAAAAATTAACTTAAATTTAAAATAAACGTTATATATTAAAAATTTGTTATAAATTCTAATATATAAATATAAAATTAATAATATAAATTACATATTTTAAATATATTAAATAAATAATTTTCTATTCATTATTTCACACATCCCATTTTATTCAAACAATATTATAATTAAATATTATTAAAAAATATGAGCTAAAATAATTGCCTCTGCTTATTATTAAAAAAGATCTTAAAAATTATAAGTATTTGAAAGGATCAAATATATTTAAAAATATTAAATTACCCCTTAACTACATCCCTAAATTTCCCCTAACTTATGCTCCATTATTGGATATTTTGAATGATTAAATTAGATAAATATTTGATTAAATAAATTAATTTGAAAATGTGAGTTTTTTATTCGAAAAATCGCCTCTGCTTTGTTTTTCTCCTGGTCCCAACTTCATATTTCAAATGTTTGATTTTAAGTTATCTATATTATTAAAGAATAATTATATTTCTTTTAGCCTCTAATTTCTATATTGTGAATAAAGGCTTCTGATGAGATATATATTTTGGCTAGCACATAAAGGTAAATTTACATTGAATAATGATAAGCTTATAATAAATGCACTTATGTGATTTTATATTAGCTACCATTTAAGTGACCTAAAAAGGCATCCTTATGATTGGAAACAAAAATAAATGTTGATAACTATTTCATGCTAGTTGTTGAAAAATTATAATTACTTAATATGACAAAACAATTAGCCATTGTTATTGAGTATTTTTTTTAAATTTATATTTTATTATTTAGTGTCCCTAAATAATTATGATTTTTAAGATCTGCTTTAATAAATATTACTTTTTCTAGGTCATCCTCTCTAATTTTTCCCAAAAATTTTAAAAAAAATCCTTTGTTTCATTATTATTAATCCCACCATCAGTACTCGTTTTATTAGGAAAATTTTAGCACTATTTAGTGCTATTTTTCATTGGCTAGATAGAAGACCAGACTAAGCTCACAACCAAGCATTATCTAAATAGATACATATTTAATCTGACTACATATTTACATAAATGCTATCTACTAAAAAAAAAGATATATATATTTAATCAAATTATAAAAAGGTAAACTACAATTTATTTTATATGAAAATTAATTATATGTCTATATTTTTTAATTAAAAGAAACTCAACATGCAAATTTGACTAAATATAAAATTCTTATCCATCATTTAGCAAAATACATACAAAAATTAAAAAAAAATTAATCAAGAGAATGTAGTTTAGTCAGAAGAAAAATTAAGCTTCAAGTTAAGATAAAACGTATATAATATTTGTAAGATTGTACACACCACTAACTTCACTGAACAAAAGTGTGGAAGGAAAAAGAAGAATGGAAGGAGCTGGAGAACTTTGAGAAGAATTTGAGAAGTAATGAGAAGAAAGGTAGATTTGAGTGGAAAATTACACGCATTATATAGACAATAATAGAATGTACACTATGCACTCACATGCCAAAGACATGAGCTGAAGACATGTGAATGACTACTCCCTGAGCCCCTATACTGATGGGAATATTTGGAGAAGGAAATCAACCAGGAGCAGCTTTGTGTGTGTGGTTGAAAAAGAAAAAGAATGTGGATCTAGTCAAATAAGAAAGAAAGAATCACATGGAGTGTATTGGGGCAGAAGACAAATGGATTGTAGGTCCTACTGAACTTGTTCAGACCAAAAACAAGTTTCATTTTGTGAGGCAGATCTCACTAAACTCGTTCTTGGACTGAACGAGTTCTATTATTTTGTCATGTAGGTCCTACTGAATTTGTTTTCTATATAAACGAACTTTGTATAAATTTAAATCCAATCACAATCTGAACAATTTTTAGGTATAGCATCTCGATAAATATTTTTTATCTCATCGTATATGAGTAAATTTTTTTTAACTAGTTATCATATTTGGGTTAAAAAGCCCGACATTCTCTTCTTTTGTGACTGCAAATCTGTTCGAGCCTAGAGTTGCGTCGAATATGGACCATATTTCCTAATCAAAATGACTGGGAACTAGATCTGTCTTCCCCGACTTGCCTCATAATTCATGGAGCTGGTGTAATGGACCCTCACCACAAAATTACAAAATGCATGGACCCGGAAAATAAGTCAAAATTAATCCCATATCATACCAAAGATAGTTTTAAAATCTATTCATAATCCCAATTCCATATATCTAATGTTATTTTCAATCCCAATCCCAATAGTTTAGAATTTAATGCTTCATACAAAATAGGGCGTGAGGGTTAAACCTCACAAACCCACACCTATTTGTTCCCTCTTACCATTCAAACATTTTGTGGCATATTAAACCTTTACTTATCCTTCAAGGACAATGGAAATCTCCCAACACTTCATAATTTGCCCAAAAAAAAAAGAAAAGAAGCAGAAACCTAATATCCAATCTAGAATATATTTATTGTTCCTACCCATCCTTGAACAACAACAATTAAAGTCAAAAAATACAAGAAGGCCTGCCAATTCCAACTTCATAGTTATGCCAAAAAGGTAAGAATTTTGGGAACTTAATGGTAACGCAAATCAAGGCAAATTATCATGAAAATTTAAAATTAAGATTTTTCTTACCTAAAATTTTTAATCGAAATGGTTTCTTAGCTAAATATGGTTTAGATGGCCCACAACGAAAATCCTCTAAAAATTTAAAATAAATATCTCAGACATGTAAAACTCGACATAACTTGCAAATATAATCAAGCTCCAATAGAGCCGGGAAAACGGGCCGAGCCCGTCGGGCCGGCCCTTTTAGGTCCTGAAATTATGAGGGCCGGGCTTGATATTTTTCTCTTAAAATGAAACATAAGCCCCGGAGGGCTAGCCCTGGAGGGCCGAGGGCTTAAAAAGGCCGGCCCTGGAGGGCCACGGGCCGGCCCTTTTAAGCCCTTTTATATTTTTTTTTATTTTTAAAATTTTTTTATATAATATTAATGTTATTAATTTTTTACATTGTTAATAATATTTCAAATATTTAGTTATTATTATCATTTTAAAAGTAAATTTAGTTTTAGATAATAATTTATCCAATTAAATTTTTAAAAAATAGGTTAATTTGGACTTTAATAATGATTTGATTTATATTATATGCGTTGATATTTTTAAACTATATATATATTTGATAATAGAATATTTTTATACTTATATAACTTGTGATTCTATAATTTGAATTAGAAATTCATGAGTTTTAACAGCAATGTTTCTCACATTAAAGTAAAAAAATAGTTAGATTGCAAAATTTAAAAATAAAATTCTTATAAAGAAGAAAAACTTGATATTTTTGTTACGAAAGAAAAGTATACTTATGAAGAAAAGTAATTAATTATAGTGATGATGAAGTTTCAAAAGATTAATAATAGTGTTTATTTATTGCACAATTGCATTATAGATAAAACTTTTAAATGTTGTTATCTTGTTAATGAATGTTTTAGATGTTCTTAGATGTTGATGAATATTTATATATGATGATATTTTATATGTGACTTAATTTTATTCATATTTATGTCTTTTATTAATAATTTCATTGATTTATTTTTATAAAAAATATGATAAATATAAAAAATAGTATTTTTTCTTAAACGGGCTAAAAGCCCGCGGGCTGGCCCTGGCCCTGTAGCTTAAGGGCCGGGCCTAACAAATTGGAGTATTTTTAAAATTCCAGCCCTGGAGGGCCGGCCCTTTTAAGCCCGCTAGCCCTGAAGGGCCGGCCCTGGAGGGCCGGGCCGGCCCTGATTCCCGGCTCTAAGCTCCAACAAGCATTCTAAGGCCATCCATAATCAGCTATCAAAGTTTCAAACGAGAGTTAACTCCAAAAATTGAAATTCCTTTTCTAACAACTTAGGCTTTGAACAAAATTTCAAATATCAACATTTCCACAACTAAATTCATTTTGGAACCATTAACGAGCTTTAACTACCCAAAGAATAATTTAATTTGGTCCTTCAATTAATCTATCAAATGTTTTCATTTTAATTGCTAAGGTAATTTACGTTGATAAATATATTGTAATATTTTGCTTCCAATTCATTAAACTTCCACTCCAAGAGAGTTCCCTTGATTAATCCTCCATTAATTAATTATAAAAAATGGGAAGTTAATAACCAGGGGTTTATTTTTGTTTGCTTTAACATATGTGTGTGTGTGTGTATGCTTGTTTCCCATCATAACATATTATGAATGATTAATTTGATTGGTTATGAGCAAAGTTCTTTCCACAACATGTTGTGCTCTTTGGATGAATCCCAACTATTTTGACCAACGCATGGTTAGTGCATCTAAAATCCCTCACCTATGGTACTTCTTTTTTCTTTTTTTTTTTTACCAGAAACACCTATGGTACTTCTGATATGTTGGCATTGATATCTATATAAGGCTAATTTGTGTCATTGGTTTACCATGGGGTATGCCGTCTATCCATTTAGATACACACTTATGGTTAAAGCATAGTTCAAAACATAGTGAGGCTTACACAGTCATTGTCACATAAATTTTTGTCCATAGTCAGAAGAAAAAGGTGACTTGGATTGGGATTAAACTTTTCATAAATATGGAACTGGATTTAGGGTTGTGAAAGACAAGGTGAACCATAGTCCATTTTCTAGATATGAGGGTTGATCCATATTATAAAGACTTACATTTTGCTTCTTGAACTTGTTGACAAGTTTTCTTTACCTTATGTTTGGTATGAAGGAAATGGAAGGTATAAAAGATTTTTATGAGCTCAATTTAAAAAACTAGATGAGTGAGGTTTTAAAATTTTAATAAGAAGAATATGTAAGATAAAAAATAATAAAAATTAATTAAAAGCTTTTAACTCCACTTTTTAAATTTTTTAAATTAAGTTCATTAAAGTTTTTCCTCCCATACCCTCTATTTCCTTCATACCCAAGGGCGCCTTAGTAAATTGGCAAGTAGAAATTATTAAAATGACAATTTCGTTTATAGTTTTGACAAGTACATTTTAAGTTATAAAGCCACCTTTTACAGGCGTTTATTGACGAGTTCCCTTCTATACTTTGTTAATTAAACATTAAAGTGACAACTTCACTTCCTATTTTGACAAATACACGTCAAATTATGAAAATGTTTCCCACGTTCAAAAGTTTTCCTGAGTAAATTATATTAAGAAGTAAAATGACGGGTTAACTTAGCCTTCGACAAGCAAATAGTTTGAGAACTTGAAACTAAACTTATAAGTACTATTACTGGCCTCATGGTTATAATTCTTTTTAGTTGAGCTCATGATATTTACTGCTGGTAACAATAACTAATCCCCTCACACCATAAACTTTTTAAAAAGATTTTTTAGTGCTACTCATGAATGCCTCTCCATCCACACAACTAGAGATCAAGTCCTTAGCTGGATGCTTAAAGAACCTAGTCAAGTGCTAGCTGTGCTGAGCCTCCTTTCTTTTTAGTAAATAGGGATTCAAATTCCTCATAGTTCCAATGCTGACAGGTTGGTTAATTGAAGAGCATTTTGATAATTAAACAACACAACTTAATTATAATTCCTTAGTTCTTTCATGATACCCATTCATGCAAATATTTCGCTCCTCCATGTTCTCCCAAAATCAAGATTATAATAGTACATGGTTATCTTTTAATAAACGTTTGATATTACGGATTACAAATTATGAAAAGTATATATTATTTCATGATAAATTTCAAACTATGGCACGCAAATAGTTCATACCTGATTTTTGCACAACAAGGTAATAACAAAAAATTGGAAATCAACTATGCTAAAATAGAGGAAACTGCCGCCCCCTTAATATAGTTCTTTTTTCGCAGATAGTGTATGGAGTAATCATCTAATAATCTAATAAGAGATTAATTTCCAAATTCGAAGACAAAGCCAGGATCTTTGAAATTTGCAGGTTTTTTTTTTCCCGCTGTGGCCATGAAACCAGTCCTACTCGGATGCTACGTCAATGATTTTTGGTCGAAAGTTTGCCCAATCAGCACTTTAACAGCCAAAATTAACTTTCTATTAGGGTTGAATGAGATTGCACCATAAAAATTAATCCTCGGTGCACCTTAACCGAAAAATATTTGTACTAATAATTTAGAATATCGAGCAAACTTCCCTGTTCAACCTTAATATTCTTCAAAATTTTAAAATTAAAAAATAGATAATTAGACGATAGCTAAGCATAGTCTATCTGTTTTCCCTAAAGTTTCCAGATACCCTTTGACTGTAAACATCCTACAATATGTAGAATCCCTAACAAACTCACTAGACAACAACTAGAAAGGAAACTAGCCAGGGCTAATATAATATTGTAGTGAAGAATGTTCTAAGTAATTCAAATCACAATCACCAACTCAGCAGCTACTGAAATGGAAACACAAGATAAAGGCTCATTTTTACAGTGGTTATTATCACTCAAATGTTTTAGTAGTTCCCTAGAATCCAAATCAATAACTTGAATCCTAACTCAATAGCGATACTTGGTGGAGTAATCTTTAGGAGATATTACCAGACCACGTCCCTTTCTGGCACCCCTATAGACTGTCTCAACAATATCAATGAACTCTTGCTTGTCCTTGAGAGCCCAATTAATCTTGTTGTTGTTCCCAGTTCCAAGGTCTATCATGATGTGCTTGTTCCTGAAGAAGAACATCACAGTGCATGGGTCATAGAGCTCATACATTGTGTTGAAATCAGGAACCTCCGAGATATCCACCAGGTAAATTACTGCAAAATTTTTAATCGTCTCGGCAACTGACGCTAGTACCTCATCCATCTGACGTCAAGACATATTTGTCAAATGATTAGGTAAAAATTGGCATGCAGCTTCAGATCGTGGAATTTAAAAGAGATATCTGAAGTTAGCCATAATTAAGCCTATAAATATCATGCAATCAGTAGTTTAAGTACGATATAGCAGTAACAAACTGGAGCAAAAAATAGTTTCCATATGATTATGAGCCATGAAACATGTCAATACCTTCAAAATAAGAGGGCTTCAGGAAAATAAATCCTTGATCCTCTCAAAGACTAAGCATACCAGTCTAAAGCTATAGAGAGAAAAGCAAATGCTTTTAATTCAAGGGAGAATTACAATCAAGTCCGAAGAAGAGGAATAATTACTAAAAAGTCTCACTAACAACCTGAGCAGCCTATAATGACAAGTTCTAGAGTGGAGAATGACAACCTCTAAGACTCGTTTTGTAATTTTTTTTCCTCCTTTGGGACCTCATTGTAATTCTCCCTTGATTCAAATATATACAGAAAAATCTTCACACAACTTTATTTAGCATAAGCATAACAGTCCATTTTGTAAGGCAGTAAAGGTTCTTTCCTCTTTCTTTTGGTCTGCGGTAGAGGTCTTAACTAGAAGCAATTGCCTACTTTCAAAAGATTTTTTTTATTTTTTTATTTTTTGAGTTCAAAACATTCACCCTCATGAAGGCAGGAAGAAGTACAAATAATTACCATTATAATTTTTCAAAGTTCTCTAAGCTATTCTATCATTTTTCTGCTTTGCCGTTACTCAAGTCCTTATCATTTTATTGGTGTTTTCCAAAGGATTTTCACCTAGAAATCATGATTTGTTTGGACTAACAAAATCGCCCCAGGCTGCGTTAATTGGCTCTCTATCCATTTAAATCAACAGTATCAATCTCTACACGAAGAAGCAATAATGATGGATTAAAAATCGATATGCCTCCTCACCACAAATTGATTCAGCTTCTATATTTTCAGAGATGAAGAGACAGAGAATCAGCCCAAAAAAATGATTGTGTGCGCCTATTCAAACTAACATCCCCAGTGGAAAAGGCAAAAACTAAGACAGCGCAAGTACTTCAATAAATTAACACGTTCTCATTCACGAATACATTTAGCAACGTGGTAGCAGTTTTAATCCGTATGCTAATCTCAAAAGAACCATTCTTTTTGTAATTCTTGGGTTTCCCCGTAAGCTATGACAATCATTCTCAAAAATCAAAAGGCAGAGTAAACAACACAACAACCAAACTGAATCCAATCAATATGTCTACCTTATTTCAGGTTACAGCTTATTTCAGAGGAATCAAAGGTAGGCTCTGTGTCTACCTTATTTCAGATTATAGCTTCCTTCGTCAATTGTCATCCTTCAAAACATAAAAACAAATAAAGATGAACACATAAACAGAGAGATTTGCGTTCATTAATTCACAACCAAAAGTTAAGTCACCTTAGATTACTCCTTGAATCATCATCTGATTTATGATCGTTGAATTTAAAATGAGATTAAAGAAGAACGAATTCACAGATACCTGCATACAAGTCTCGTCCCAATCATGGCCGAAGCGGATAACGACGACCCGTTCTTCCTCGGCGAGAATAGCCTGATCAACGGCCCACCCAGAGTGAAGGTGCGGCAACAGGTACGACATTCTCTCTGTCTCTCCGTGTGGATCGCCGGAGCACAATGTGCAGTTTTGCGACTTGGCAGGCAAAGAAGCGAGATCGGATGGCCGGGAATTTAGATGATGGCGCCAAACACCCAAAAGCGAAGGGTCTAGAAACAACCAGCCTCTCCACCCGATCCCACACGATATGGCCGATAGCGTGCGTACGACGCAAATGGCTCGAGAAATACAACATGGATTTGGGCTTATTTGGTGGGTCGTTTGAGCGGAGTCTCCGTTTGGATTCGCGAAAAAAAAAAAAGAATTTATTTCTAATCTAATTTAAAAAAAAAATTGGATAAAAATTAAATTGGATAAGTTAAATTATGTTTGAATTGGAGTTTTAAAAAGTTAGTTTGTAAAAGTGAGATTGGTAGAAAATTGTTTAAATTATGATTGAGTAAAAATAAGTTTGTTTGTAAAATTATCAAAATAGGTATGAGTTTTAATAAATAACGAAACATTATTAAAAAAATAATTTTACATAATACATTAAATTTAACATAATTTAATATGAAGAAGTGAAATTTAATGAGCGAATTAAATTTTAAAACTTTAGAGAAATTATAAAAAATATTTTAAATATAAAGTGAAACATGATAAAAAAAAATAAATTGACATAATACAATGAATAAGTCAAATTTAATGAATAAATTAAATTTGAAAACTTTAGAGAAATCATAAGAAATATTTTAAATATAAAGTGAAACATGATAAAAAAAATGAATTAACATAATAAATGAATTTAATATGAAGAAGTGAAATTTAATGAGTGAATTAAATTTGAAAACATCAAAGAAATAAAAAAAATATTGAAAATATAAAAGCGAAATATAATTTGAATGCATAAAAATGTTTTGAACTCCAATTCATTGTATTGTGACAAGGTGAAACAAAATAATATTACATAATTAATTAACTGATAAGCTATGAATAATTTGGTCTCTGATTACATTACAGACGCGATTCATATGCGATAAAGACTGTGATGTAACATTTGAAGATGATGGTTGACCAGCTTTAACCTGATCATATTTGCTAACTATATTACCATTTTAGTCATGTAAGGATCCCATGTCGTTTTTCCTCTATCATTACCCATTTCTCTATAAAAAATAATTGAGATAAGACTAACTGAAGCAAGCAAAACCCTAAAAATGTAATAATAAAAGCTATATTATGTAAGTAATAATAAAAGCTATATTATGTAACGAATACGTTGTACCCAAACAAAAAAATATATTATTTGCATAGTCTTCTCACCTACATTTCTGAAGAAATCCTAAGACACAAAGAATTCCAAATATTGCGTGCAATATTTTCGTAATATTATTGTACATGTTTTTGTTATCAAAATTCTAAATATTATTATGAAGTCATAAAATATTAATTAAGACATTTTGATTAAGATTTTTAGTTTTCTTATTCATAATTTTTTGAAATTATAAATATATAATAACAATATCAATCTCCACTATTCTCCAATGGTGGAGAGAATATGTCAATATATTTTCTATAAGAAACTTAATGAGGAAAGACAATTTTTTTGTGAATATTTGAATAAGCAAATTTAGTAGTTACTTGAGCTATCAAAACCTTAACTAAGGGGACAAAAAATTAGCTTTAAAATTAGTTTTTTCAATCTCTACAAGCTTTTGGCATAAAATCACTGAAGTCATAAAAATTCAAATATTAGGCACAGCAAGTTTGTACAGTTTTCTTTCAAAATTCCACCCCAATAGCAACCGAATGATCAGTATATATAATCACATATGCACAATCCAATCACATACACACAATCACATCTCCAGAATGATCATCACAGTATGACATCGATGACAAATAACCCAGGATGCAAAATTCAATGCCAAATCTGTAGCTCCAAATGTCAACTATCTGGCTAGATCGATTCCTTCAACAGATAGTTAAATGAATTAATCCTATGCATTAATCCACCTCAACAACATGTGGGACAAGATGACAAAAACAGAAGGGGAAAAAAATACCACGGAAGAAGAAACAAAGCACTACAAAAAACAGAAGGGAAAAAAAAAAGATCACTGACGAGCAGCACGAAGGAGAACTCTTAACCCCCAGAAATGAGTTTAATTTTCAGGCTAGCAAATTCAGGCAAGCACAAGGGATTAAATCGAAAAAGCAAGACAAAAAATTAAATTGGCCAACCTGTAACAGATCCAAAGACTCGAAGGCTGCAAGAGGTAGATTTGACGGTGTATTGCATTGGGAAGCTAAGATCTCCACGCATAGCTCACATGCACTAGTAGATAGTGGCGACCTCAGTTGCAGATGGCAGAGTAGCTTGGACAACTCAATAACAGCTCGGACTTGTGATGAAGGAGTAGCCTCCAGCAAGCCACGCACACCTCACACCCAACACAATGACCTCACGTTGGTGACGTGACGGAGCTCATAGCGACCAGTGGCGAAGCTTCCAGGAGGAGGCGATGGAGCAAGTGGGATTGGCAGAGAAGAGACAGGACTTGTGGATGAGAGGTGTGGAAAAAAAAACAAGTGAAATCATGAGGGAATAATGACAGAAGGGAGAGAAAAATAAAGAGGAAATAAATTCTCTAACACACCCACAGTCCCAATAATGGTCCTGATAATCTCTTCAGACTTCAAAAATAAGGTCATCTTCCTAGCTTATTTCCACTGCACGCTCAACCAGCTTATTTTCCAGTAAGCCCAATATATCATAAGCCCTCCCAAACATCACCAAAATTTTCAAATGGGCTTGTCTTGAAATTAAGCCACGTTTGTAATTGAGATTAACCACACATTTTTTCATATGCATAACATATGAATCAATTAAAAATTACAACAGTTCATTTAGAAATAACAAATCTTGATTGTGAAATAACAACTCTTGAGTTAGGATTAACAATACATTTTTCTGATACTTTTCAATTATAATATTTATATTATTTGTAATTTATAAAAATAATTTATCTCCATTTTATAAAATACTTTATCTCCAATTTATAAAAAAATATAAAAAATACTCTTTTATTATACTAGTTATAATATTTATAATTTATAAAAAGTATTTTAATTTATATTGAGTTATATATTATATGTCAAGAAAAAATGTATTGTTAATTCCAACTCGAGATTTATTATTTCACGACTAGGATTTGTTATTTCTAAGTGAACTATTAGCATTTTTAATTGATTCGCATGTTATGTATTTGAAAAAAAAACGTTGTTAATCTTAATTCTAGACTTGTCATTTTACAATCAAAACTTGTTATTCCTAGATAAATTACTGTTACGAGCTGGAACTAAAACAAAGGAGTTAACTTATATATATATATATATATATATATATATTTTGCCCAACAATCTTAAGAAAGTTTCTGGGCTCAATAGTTACCTATCCCTTTGGCAATACCTGGTTGGGGGATTAAATCCCCCCAACCCCACTTTCCTCCCCTTTAAAAAAATTCCTCATAAAAAAAACACACACTAGCAGCTACCTCGTTGGTGGCCATTGTTGGAGCTTCACTGCCGGCAGGCGGGCAACTAAATGCCAGTGGCTAGTTGCCAACAAGGGCTCAAGTAAGGGGTTCTAAGCTTTTTTTTTTTTTTTTTAAAATAATAATAAAGGGATATTTTTGTAATTTTTTTGAATTTCAAAATTTTAATTTGGGTTTGTTTTATTCTCTGTCACTATAAAGTGTTAGGTGCCTGAATTGGGATATCACAATTTTAGGCTTTTTTTCTATCTTTTTCTCCTTACACATTAGGAAAAAATTAATGCACAAAAGAGAAGTTTAGTTGTACAAAGAAAAGATGTGACACAAGAGAAGATGATTGAATGTAAGGGAAGATGGATTACGTAAAAGAGAAGTTAAGTTGCACACAGGAGAAGAGAAATTAAGTTCTTAAGAATCATTATGTAAAAGAAAAGTTAAGTTGGACACAGGAGAAGAGAAATTAAGTTCTTAAGAATCATTTGCTAATTACTTTTTCAACGAGGGACTAATTCCCAATTTTTCCTCATACTTTTAAATTATTCTCTCAAAGATAACAATATTGAGTATTCTAAATTGTCAAGTGGTGAATGTTTCTTCTTGAAGTACTACTTTCAGTTTTTAATATAAGAGTTGTTTGACTAATTTGAGTAAATTAAGAAAATTAGTTAAGTTAGTTATTAGTAATAAATAAGTGTTGCCTTCCCTAAAATACTCTTAGTGATCATGTGTATTAGTCAAGACTATCATTTGATGAGCTCTTTTACATATGTAACTATTACAAGGACTATCTTTTAAAATAAATAAATAAATATGAGAAATAAAATAGATTTTAGTCTTATATTGAAAAATAAATTGAAAATCAAACTACTTCTTATATTGAAGACCAAAGGTAGTATTAAAATGGGCCAAATTCCATTAGTCATTCCTAAAGGTTAGTTAAGTGAGAAAATTAAGAAAAATTTCTCAAAAAATTATAAATAAGTGTACTCTAAATATATTAATATCAATATGTTCCGAAAATTATAAATAATAACAAGAGAGTAATGTTAACCTTTTATTCTCATAAAACAAAATGCCATTTTAACAAATCAGTTTTAATTGACTATTAAGTAATTGTTTAATCATTTACAGGCAAGTAAGCTTGTACCCACTGTGGTCGGCCAGTCCCTATCCCATCCTGTTTTGAGCAGGATCAGGATGAGATAGCACCGGGACAAAACTAGTCAAAAAATTACCCACAAGAAATCCTAACTTAGCCATTTATTTATTTTTAATATTGATTAGTTAGTTAGTTGATTTAAGGCCCATTTGGTTCATAACCATTGCATCCTGTAATGTAATGTAATGCAACAGGGATGTAATGTAATATTAATTACATAAAGAGTGTTTGGTAGGTTTTATTAACAAGGGTGCAATGAAATATTTTTAATAATTATTTAAAATTAATATGTAACTAAAAAGACCATTTGACCCTAGCAAATAATTCACTCAAGCCCTTCTCCCTTTAACATTGTCTCCCCTGTTTTATCAATTCCATCCATTCTTGCCACGCAAGTGGAGGACGGCAAATGGGCACCGCGAGCACGATTGATTTTTCTCGCATAGGTTTGTGTCTCATCTCTCTACCTTCACTCATCTCTCCCCCTTCTTGTTTGTGCTTTTCTCAATTGCTTAATTGAGGTCTGTAACATGAAATAACTGATGGCATTTGAATTTTTTTGGGGTTAATGTACAATCTGGGTTTAATACTCATTTCTTAGATTTAGAATTTGAGTGCAGGACATTTTTTGAATGAAAGGATGATCATTTCTTTTGTGTTTGACATTTTTTTAATTGGCAATTATTTTAAAATGAGTAGTTCGTAAATTTCATCCATCACTCGATTTGTTTTCTGGTTTCCAAAGGGATTGGACTTCATATTTGAAGATAGACAAAGTGATTCTGAAGAGAATTCATCTTTTGAAAGTGATGCCAAAAGGAGAATAAAAAGAAAGTGAAGGAAGAGAAAAGAGAAGCACATGTTATTAAGGATAAAATTGATATTTTATAAAAAAAATTATAGACATGCAATAAGTATTCATAAGGGTCCTTTAGGAATGGGTATTACCAAAAAAATTTTGCAATTAATTTTACCAATGCAATTTTTTTACCGTCAACAAGTCTAACCAAACAAGCCGTCTATGACAATGTGATAAAAATTACCATTACAGGTGTGTAATGGGATTGAACCAAATAGGTCCTTAGTCTTCTGCTTCGCCCTTAGCTTTCAACAAATCGCATTGGGCTCAGCTCAGATTCACGCTTAGTCACTCCATTTGTTGGCGTCTCATATGCTAAAGGATGTAAATAGGATGGGCTTTATTCTTAACGAGTCGAACCCATCTCATAACCGATCAACTAGAGTTTGATCTATGACATGTCATAGGTCTTTTTGACTAATCTCTATAATGCTAGAAGCATTAAGGTTAAAGTCTTTTCATTAAGTATGCTTTCTGAGATTCAAACTAGGCAAGTTCATCAGGCCAGCTCATTTAAGCTTTTTTTTTGGGGAATGGAAAAGATATTTTATTCAACCAAACATTTACAAGAGAGTCATTGAAAAAAGAAAAGGGACGGGACAACAGAACGGTAAATTAACTGTGAGTAAAGATTAGTACAAAACTGTGAGCTTTCATAGTGTGCTCACAAAGGGCAATAACTTTATTAACTAGCCGAGAAGGATATGTGGTTTCTTGCCTGAAAATGTGGCGATTTCGCGCATCCCAGAGACGCCAGCATAAGAGTTTGAAGGTTGTACACCAAGTTGGATTGCTTTTATAAGCGCACAAATTCATTACCAACCAATCAGTGAAATTGCTCAAATTAAAGCCTTGAAGACCTTGATCAGGCATGAGTAGTTTCCAGCAACACGTGGCTAAGTTGCACCTTCATAACACGTGATCCAGGCCTTCTCTTGCCCTTCCACAAATTCTGCACGTGTCGTGCTCAGTCATATGACGTCTCCTCCTTTCACTATTCATAAGGAGCTTGTTGTTCATTGTCAGCTATAAGAAAGTCCTGACTCTTTGAGCTCCAGGCCATTGCCAGACTAGCTTCCATTTCACATCCTCATTGTTCTCTTCATCAGATCAAAGCATTTTATAAGCTGAACTAACTGTAAAGTCACCATTTGCAGTGAACCTCCAAGTTCCTTTTTCTTGGTGATCTCCTACAGATGTTTGAGGCGTGGGGCTCGCTGCTATCTTATCTATCAAAAAACCAGGTAGTAGTTCGCGGAAGTCATCAATTCTCCAATTACTATTGCCTGTTACAAAATGCCGTAGTGGAAGCTGGAGTTCCTCATCTGAAAGGGGTGTATAAGCCAATTGGTGGAGTGGGCCAAGATCACCCACCCAATGGTCAGTCCAGAAGCATACACGTTCAGCATGCCCTACACTCCATTTGATACCTAGCTTTGCTTCCTTCCAGACAGCTCCCAAGTTTCTCCATAAGTAGGAGCTATTATTAGTGCAAAATTTATCATCTGGTTGCGCCCCATTTATATTTTGCACGGAGGATTTAAACCCATAAGAGATCAGGCTTGTTGACCTTAGCAAAGAGGAGTTTCATTAAAAAAACTGAATTTTGACTCTTCATGTCATGTAGACCACATCCTCTTTTTTGCTTTGGTTGACACATGTCATTCCACTTTAGTAAGGAGACACTTTTATGTTGCTTTGTTGTTCCCCAAATGAAGTTTCTGATCATGGCTTGCATCCTGCTACATGCCGAGAGAGGTATTCTTGTTGTTTGCATAGCGTAAAGGGGAATTGTAGAGAGAGCTGACTGGGCTAGGGTGATGCAACCTGCTAGAGAGAGCGAGTTAGCTTTCCATCCTGAGAGTTTCTTGCGCATCCTCTCCTTTATATACTGGTAAGTTTCCTTTGTGACTCTACCATGCAAAAGTGGCACACCTAGATATTTTCCAAGCTGTTCTGTTTTTTGGAATCCAAGTCTATTGCAAATTGCATTTGCCTCAGATATAAAAACATTCTTAGAGAAATATATCCGTGTTTTGACTTTGCTCACTAAATGTCCAGATGCAGCACAAAATTCCTCTAGAATTAGGTGGATGAGATCTATCTAGTGGTGTTCAGTGGTACTGAATAAAACTAAATCATCCACAAAGAATAAGTGCAACAATAAGGGCCCATTCTTCCCCATTTGGATAGGTTGCCATCTTTTCTGTACCACTGCTGCCTTAATAATCTGTGAGAGACATTCCATACATAAGACGAATATGTAAGGAGACAGTAGATCACCTTGTTGGATCCCCCTTTGGGTAGTGAAGGGGTTAGTAGGTGTCCCGTTCCGGAGCACTTGCATAGTCGGTCCTTTCACACAATTCATAATCACCTTAATGATGTTCACTGGTATCTTAGCATCATGTAGAGTCTCTTCTATGAAATCCTAACGTAAGCTGTCAAAAGCCTTCTCTAGATCTACTTTAATTGCCATCCACCCTTTCTTGCCTGTTTTCCTCCTCATGGAGTGTATAGCTTCTTGAGCAATGATGATGTTATCTGTAATGTTCCTCCCTTAAATGAAGCTTGCTTGGTACGGGAGGGTAAGATGGTCCATTGTCAGCTTCAATCTATTGGCAATGATCTTGGTAATCAGCTTGTAAATTGTTGTGCATAAGCTGATTGGCCTGAATTCCTTCAAGGTTTGGGGTTACTCTACCTTCAGTATGAGGCAGATGAGTGTATGATTTAGATGTGGTTCTATATCTCCACCCTCAAATATAGCCCGTATTTCTTTGAAGACTGAGTCACCAACTATGTCCCAATGAGATTGAAAGAATAAAGCATGGAGTCCATCAATCCCGGGTGCTTTGAGTGGGTGCATGTCAAATAACGCTCTTTTGGTCTCTGCCTTAGTAACAGGGCAACCAATTAGATTAATTAATAAGTCAAAGACCAGAGGAAACGTACCTTTGGTGAGGCGCAGGGTATGTTGATTTGGATCAATAGAGTAAAGTTGTTGAACGTAGTCTAAAGCCATTTGACCAAGTTTCTGCTGGTCAGCCTCCCACATTCCTTCTTGATTTTTTAGCATTGAAACCCTGTTATGCCGTTGTTGTATCAGTGCTTTGGTATGGAAGTATTTAGTATTACGATCCCCATCAGTGAGCCATTGGCTTCTTGATTTTTGCATCCAAAGCACTTCTTCTTGAAGGCACATATCTTCATATTCAGCAATCAGCATTTTTTCCGTATCTAACAAGTGAATCGAGAAGGGATGCCTTTATTGCTTTCTGGATCTCTAGTAGCTGCTTGCGCAGTTTTTTCTTGTTTACTCCAATCAACCCAAAGACTTCCTTATTCCATTTTTTCCTAGCTTCAGTGAATGTTTCTAAATTAACCCTTAGGTCTTTATCCGGAGTCCTGTGTTGTCGCACAAGATCATTGAATCTTGGGTGCAGATTCTAGCAAGCCAAATAACGAAAGGGATTGGCTGGGTGGCCTAGATTCTTTTCACCTTTTATTAGAAGAGGTCGGTGGTCGCTCTGAATTCTTGGCAAGTGCATGACTGAGATATTGGGCTAGGCTTGGAGCCAATTGTTGTTACACAGAGCTCTATCTAAACGAACCATAAGACTCCTTCTTTTCCAAGTATATTTTGGCCCTGTAAATCCTAGATCCATTAAACCAAGCCTTTGAGTGAAAGTCCTGAAAGCTTTGCATCCCTCCCTTAAGCGTATAGCTCCTCCTTTTCTCTTATTAGCATTGAGTGTGGCGTTGAAATCGCCTGCCAAAAGCCAAGCTTTCTGTGCACCAATGGGGAGTTTAAGAAGATCAATCCACATTCTTTCTTGCATCATAGGATTAGGACTCCCGTAAATGGTAGTGAAGAGTGTTTTACTTCCCTTGTCCTTATTAACCACTGTGATGTGGATGAACTGCTTGTGGTTCACGAGTACTGAAATATTAGTTTGGTCAGACTAAAGGACCCAAATACCCCCAGAAAAGCCAGTTGCTTCTACTCGATGAGAGTTGGTGTAACCAATTTTCCTGATCACTCGGTCCGCCTTAGTACCGAATATACGTGGTTCAACAAGAACAATAATGTATGGTCCATATCCTTGTAGTAGTGATTTGAGTACTACATGAAATTTGCTTGAGGTTGCCCCTTGGCAATTCCATACAAGGAATGCTTTATCCATCATGAGAAAAAGTGAGTTAATGCTCCATATTGGAGCATTCTGACTGCGTGTCTTCTTCCAAGCCATTATCCATTGCTTCCACGAAAGCTTATTCATCTTCAGAGGGAATAGTGGCTCCTAAAGCGTCAACCAGGGCCTTGGTAAGTTCCTCAGACGGAGACCCAACTTCCTCTTTGGACTTGGGCTTTAGGTGCTTCACTTTAACTGTTTGTTGGATTTTAAAACCATTCTTGGATGGGCTCTTATCTGGTGGTTTTGGTAAAAAAAGATTCCTTACTTGCGTTTGTTGGACTAGGGGCCTTTAAGTGCCTCGGCCCAGTAGGTTTCTCTGCCATTTCTCCTGTTGGTTGCGTCGTTGTTCTCATGTCAGACAAGGAGATTGCTGAGTGTTTGGTTGGGTCTAGGGATGTGGGGACGTGCATTTCTTTATAGGCCGGAGAATCAAAGACAATGACAACTGGGGTTTTGGGCGTTGAGTTCATCCTGGAGCCTATGCTCTTAGCGGTTTTTTTCGTGCGACTGTCCGCTGACTTGATTGTCCACTCTTGCCGTGTGGTGCTTTTTGAGGAAGCAGGAGGTGGTACAGGCTTTTCTTCGGCTATGGCAGGGAGGGGGTTGCCATTATGGTGAAACTCTGGGTCCTCTGCAGTAGCTAAAGGATCAAATCTGTTGTCGCTAGTGTCATTAGGATTGATGCTGCTTTCGGGGGCTATCTTACTGTTTCTGCTACCATGCTTTCCCCGAGGTTGCACCTTCATCCATTCTCCATACTTTTTGTCTTCATGCTCTTTTGTTTCACGCACCCAACTTTCTAATGAAGATGGCCGTGGCGTGGTACTGGTCAGAATTCTGGCATGTGCTTTGGCTGTTGGTTCCTGTGTTTTCATCTGTTGCGACTTGGCTGGGTAGGATGCTTCTAGGTGTTCGTACTTCCCGCAGTGGTAGCAAATGGTAGGCATGCCTTCATATTCTACGAATTGTGTTGCACCGTCTAGTCTAATCATCGAAACGAGTGGCTTGGTTAAGTCAATCTTCACTGCTAGCTAGGAAAACCTCGCCTTGTCCACTCCTTCAGTGTTGTAATCTATTCTCAATACAGTCCCAATGAGTTCCCCGATAGCCCGAAGCACGCTCTTGTGATAATAATGATACGGTAGTCCTGGCAATCTCACCCAGCCATAAACATGCTTTATTTCAAGGTTAAGGGGGGAAAACATCAGCTCCCATGGATGTACCGTGAGGTAGTGGCCGAGGACCACCCATAGTCCACCCAGCATAGCATTCTGATAATCCCATTTATTGTTGAACTTGACCATGTAACAGCCGCCGTTAAGTTCAGTCAGTTTGAAATTTCCAGTGGGTCTCCAAAGGTTCGCGATCTTGCCGTAGAGAATATCTTGTCGTATATAGTGCCCCAGTAGTTTGACTACAACTGCAAGTCTCATACTTTGGAACATGTAGCTCTTGACTCGTTCAGAGAAATTGATGGTTGGTATGAGGCCATCCATGTCCACTATTACATCTTCATGCTCAATATTCAGTTCTTCAGAAAGGTTATTAGAGTCTGTTCTGACAGTTCCAGCTCCGCCCATTAACTTATCTTCATTTAAGCTTTTTAAGTAAAGGGATGGGCCTGTATTTTAGAAGGTTCAAAAGAAAACTGGACTTAAAAGTATAAGCCTTTTAAAGCTCAAAAATAAAAAGGCTAGCCCATTAGGGTCCAGGCCAACCCTTTTAAGCTCGCCTATTTTTATTTTTATTATTATTATTATCAACATGTTTCTACAATTATGGATTAGTTTTTTATGGACAAGTTTGAATATGAAAATTATTTAGAAGAACTAATACTTAAGCCAAATAATTGAAAAGAATTATGTGTCTTAAACTGTTGAATAACAATTAAAATCAATTTTCAATTCTTTCAAGGATGGCATCTAATATTGCTAGCATTCCAATCATTACAATGGCTAGAGAATCTTCCTTTCCCATCAGTTCACATGTCTAACAAAGTATATAAATTCTTTTATTCTGACAAATGTGTGAATCTCGTTTGTACTCATAATTGTTGCATAGTTTTGCTTTAGATAAGGGCGATAAAAATAAAAATCTTGATATTTTTATCACTGAAGAAGAGCATATTTAGAGTGAAGAACAATCAAATATTATTAATCTTGATGATAGTGATGAAGATGAAGATAATAATCATATTGATTTTGTTAATATTTAGCTACTTGGTTTTTATCTTTCTACTTTTCTTTTTTTATTTAGCTTTGGTCTTTTTGAGTGTGGACAATAGTTTATTAGTGTTTGATTTTTTTTTCCTAAACACTATTCGTTTATTTCACTAATATTTATAATTTGAATAAAAAATTTTAGAAGATTTATTGCTTTCTTTTTTGTTTCAAGATAATTGAAAAGAATTTAAGTTTTGAAAAATAACATAAAGGGCCAGCGCTTTTAGACTTTGAGCCGTCATGTTTGAGGGCCGAATTTTAATAATATGACAATTTTAAGCTATGTGGGCTATAAATGGCAAGTCTTTTTAGGACCTAAATCTTCTTGCGGAAATCTTTTAGGGTTGGCGTAATCTTTATTGACATCTCTATTACACATCAACAAGTTGAGAAGAATGATGCAATTTAGAGAAATTAAAATTTTTTTTAGATTGTTAACTAAAATTATAAGAGAACCAAGGCCCACTTGTAACTATTTGATTTTTATTTTTTGGCATAAAAATATTGAAAAAATTAATAAAAAGTGTTATAGAAATTGTTATGAAAAATTATTATGATTTAAATTCAATTAAATTAAGAAACTCAGCTTTCTCACTGAAATCAGCTGGAAAAAGGGGTATTTACGAAGAAGTAGAATAGGAGAGGGAGCATATTGACATAGACAAAAGAAAATGGAAAAGGATTGTTAAGAAGAAATTGAGGGTATTAAACACCCTCACAACCCAGTTTTTCTGCCACAGAGAAAGAAAGAGAGAGTGAGAGACAAAGAGAGTAACAATGTATGCTTTCAATTGTTTTGAAGAATAAGACAAGAGTTGGGAATCATTTAAGTGCACAAAAATATTTCTTTTTATCAAATTGTCTTTATAAATATTTTCTATATATTTAGAACTTTATACTGATAGTATTATTATAATGTTTAGAAAAAATTTGGTGATTTGAATATGGATTATGCAGTGAGTTTTGATAATATATGACCGTAAAAATTTAAAGGTACCTTATTAATGAATTTTAATCGATTTATATGTGTTCATCGATTGTGTTGAGAATTTTAAACTAAGATTTTAGTTAAAGAAATTTATTATTCAAGATATATAGAATGTTTATAGTGATTAAATTTAAGTTAAATAATGTATTTAGATTACTTAATATATTATTGGGGTTTCAATCACGTTGAATATTGAATATGTTAAATATACATTATTAAAAAAAAAATTTAAGCTTGGAACTTATAAATTTAGAATTTTATGAAATTAAATAAAATGAAAGTGTATTTATAATTCAAAGGAGTTGTTTGGGTTGAGAAAAAATTTTAAAATGAGAGTAGAATAAATAATTGAAATTGTAATGTGAGATTAGAATTTTGGGTAGTAAATATATATATTTATTTAAGTTATTAAATTTAAATATTATCTTATAAGAAAATTTTTATCCCCGAATAATATGGTATCTATTATAAAATAGTTAGTTATGTGATAGTTAATATGTTTATATAATTTTAATTTAGAGTATAGTTTTAGAATTTTAGGATAATTCTAGAATAGTTTTGAGTTATATATTAATAAATATTTATGTGCAATTTTGTAGGCTCCTATTGATAATTTTGGAGTAATCATTGTGATTATTTATAAGCTACAAAATAGTTAAGTAACTTTGAAAATTCTTCCATGTACATATGGATTGTGTGTGATTAGGTCGTGGATTACTATTTTTAATTTAATTATCTCAAACCAAAATATATGTAAATTTATTGACTTTTTAAATAAATAGAATTATAGTAGACCTACTTTTATTTTAAAATTTATCCTATTAATTGTCATCTTTATCTTATTAAAATTCTTTCATATGTATATGAATTTATCCAAAGATTATACTAACCCATTAGGATTTGTAGTCAGATATTTTTAAATATAATAATTGAATAATATAATGATTTGTACTGTTAATTTATACTGACATTTTCTTGTTCTCTTATTTAAAATAATAATATATTTATAGAGGTATTTTTGATGTAACATTATCTGCATATGACACATACATTGTTGGGCGAAGGATAAAAGGAGATACGCACGGATATACAATTACCAAGCAGTATGTCCTCACTAAGTGCATAGCAGATGGCACTTGTTAGGGCCCCTTCTTTCATATTTTTCTTTGGTCGGGAGTTCATTACAGCTATGAGACATTTGACACCTTCTTATTTTTATTTTCAAAGGAGAGAAGCCATAGTTCAAACTTGAATTCTATATTTTTCGCTAGATATATCTCAAGTATTGGTGAGCTTGGAATAATCTAGTAAAATGAATTAGTTTTTTTTTTTTACTATAACTACAGTCAGTGGTATAAGGATGGATAATAATATAAGCGAGGTTGTATATTGCATTATTTTTGGATACATAGAAAATTGAGATTCATAAATTATTGAATTAAAAGTAAAATTGAGTTTAATGTAAAAATTTGTGGTATCCACACACAAACAAATATGTATAATCGAATTTTTGTTAATCATATATAGTTTGCCCGTATAGATTAGAATTTTAGTAGTTATTGAGACATTATATCTCATTCTTTATATTAACACTTTCACATAAATGATCTAGTAGGAATCAAGGAAAGGCACCTATGAAGTGAGCCATGAAGATTTCTGTGCTCTTTAAACACATGCTATATTATATTTTATTTTCCTTGACGACTTCAATGTTTTATTTTAAGGGTGATGCGACAAAAATACCCATGCACATTATCTATATGTGCGGCTAGCATCATAAACAAATATTGAATCCAAATATAATTATAATGGTTCCAAAAGAGCTCTATTTTACCACAGCCGTAAACCCCACTAACATTGACCTATATATTTTAAATTATGGGGCCCACTTTTCTGTCCTTGTGTCATCCAAACTGGCTTGTAAGTCTGAAATAAACTTAAGGTTAACCATGAAAAGTGGCAAGTGATGAGAGAGCAGGATTGAAGACAAATGTCTCCATTCTCCTTTGAAACCATTATTGAGGTCGAAGGTTAAGATTAGCTAATAAAAAAAGTAGATGGCGTCATCTTCTTCGTCGACTATGATGTAGATCTCTCTTTAATAGATGAGAGTGATACTACATGGGAGAAGAGCCAGACATTTGGTGAAGAGATTAAGGGTGTACATAGTATTGTAGGAGTATTTAACTTGCCCAGTTACGATCATCCCATCCCGGTCCTAGTTAATTTGGGACGGAACAAAAAAAATTTCGGGATGGGACAACTCTGGTCCCGGCATATTTTTTTAAAAAAATTATATATTAATAATTATTATTAGATTATTCAATTCACTTATTAATAATAATTATTATGATTTTCAGCTCTTAAATTACAGTGCTATCTCAACAAAATTTTCTTCCTCGATAAAATAATTTATAAAACTATTATACATTGTTTTTTTTATTTGGTTTTTTTTTTTGACAATATTGTTTTTTACACTTCTTTTATATGATATAATTGAGCTTTCTGCATAATAATTTTTGTAATATTTTTATCTTGAAAAACCCAATAAAAAACAAACATTATAACATAAAAAAATTCATACAAAAAATTATAGTACTTTTTTAAGAAAAAAAGAAACATGACGTCTAGTCCAGTCTCGGTTTTGGCCCAATCTCATTGGGACTAGACCAGAACTGGGACGGGGCAAGACACGGAACAAAAATCCCGTCTTGTCCCTGTTCATTAGGACGGTACTAGGACATGCGCATGAATAGCCCTACAATATAGCGTTGCTAGTGCAAAGTGACAAAACAAGGGGATGAAAATCAATATGCCATAAATTTACATCAACGTCGCCTTCATTCTCATCTAGGAAAAATTGCAGAATTTCATATATATATAAAACCAATAAATATGTGGAACATGTTATTTTCCTCTACCAGAAGAGACATATAATGCAACTTCAGCTCGATTGCATTTTGTTACTGCAAATGATTCATCAAGTAATTAAGATGGATTCTCAAAATTCAAAGCCCTTTTTTTTATTTTTTATAAAGGATATTACTAACCATGAAGTAAAGGTAAGAACAATGGAGGAAAAAAACTGGCTGAAAGACCTACTTCGAAAAAGACTAATTAACTTCATACAGTCATCTAAAACCACTTTGGCATTCTTAGAAGTGCTAGTCGGTTGCTGAAGAAACCTGAGTAGTATAGTGTCTGATGTTTGAATATACAGAGCATATATAATGGGAGGTCTAATATAACAAAGAGCCATTTGTCACAATATCTATCTTTTGTCATGACAAGAGCTCATATCGGTTCACTTCTAAAATAAATCCTCAAAATCATGCGCTTCCGTTAGTTAGTTTTGTACCTCCAAATATTAGAGATAACAATTGGCCAACCCGGTCTTAAGACAATATTATTTAGAGGGGCCCCTGCTTTTTTAGTCTTTTTTGTCCTTCTGTTACCAACATATTTGAGGGACATTCTATGGGAACCAGAATTAATGGTGGAGATAATATAGCAGGGGTCGACAATGATACCTTTCATGAGCTGCTCATTGTGAAAGTACCAAATCTTGTACAGAACATAGTAAACATAATATCTCACTACACCATCAACTTGAGATAATAAGTTCTTCAACCAAGGATAAAAAGGTTGGCATTAATCAAGATCAGATTTGAAGGATATGTGGGATCCAAACCATATAGCTCTTGACCAAGGACAGCGCAAAAATAGATGTTCTAGTGTCTCAGAGGCAAAACAGCTGAATAAGGAAGCTGAATCCACAATCAAGTGGTGTTTACATATCATATCTTTCATGGGTAAGGCATTTTGGATGAGTTTCCAAATAAATAAAGCAACCCAAGGAATAAGATGAAATTTGTTGATGACTTCCCATAGATTGTCATGTGGTGTAATCAATTCATTGCGGGAAAGAAAGAACTTATAACCATCAGCAACTGTCACTATTGTCACCTACTGACACTATTGTCAATGGTTGAGTACACTGTAAAGGCCACCAGAAGTGGCTAAAGATGTTGATATGTGAACCACTTCCCAAATTCCAGTTCAAATTGTTGACAATGACATCTTTCACGCTATAAATTCCTTTCCACATGACAGATTCAGTAGATCTTTTCAAAATAAAGTCCTCTTCTGGATCAAAAACATATTTTGGACGGAGAACTAAGGAGAGTAAGGAAGTACTTTTTGATGTGAATAGTCTCCACACATATTTGGCAAGCAATGCTTTATTAAATTCTTCCGTTCTTTTAATTCCAAGGCCACCCTAGTCCTTAGGTAAACAAAGTTTATCCCAAGCCAATCAATGAATTGTTGGCTTGCTATTCCTAAAGCTCGAGAAAAAGTCAGTGATTTTCATATCTGTTTGATGGGCCACTATCATAGGAATTTTAGCACAAGAAAGGGGGTAAACTAACACTGAAGAAATTACAAGTTTGATTAGGATCAGTCGACCTACCTGGGAGAGTAATTGAGATCTCCATAATTGTAATTTTGTATCAATTTTCTCCAAAATTTCATGATAAAGGGTTGATTTATCTCTACCTAAATCAACATGATGGCCCAGATATTTGCCCAACTTCAAGACAAAATTAAAACCCAAAATATTTGTTAGTCTACGTTTGCTTGAATGTGAAACATTAGGGCTGAAGACAATAAGAGACTTATGCTTGTTGACCACTTGGCCTGCTAGTTTGCCATATTTGTCCAGCACAGCTCCAACCAGTTGAAAAGATTCTTCATCAGCCCTCACAAATAAGACTGTGTCATCAACAAATAATAGGTGAGATAAGGCTAAGGATCGCCATGAAATTTTAAAGCCATGCCACCGACCACAATGTTGTTCCTGTAAGATCCAAGCAGATAAAACATTAGCACATAAGATATATAGATATGGTGGCGTCAGATCTCCTTGACGAATGCCACAAGCAGGGTTAAAAGACTACGAGGGAGCACCATTAACTAGGACTTGATAAGAAGTAGAAGTAACACAACTCATAATCATTTGTATCCAATTTCAGGAAAGCCCATCTTCAACAGCACCCTATGCAAGAAATCCCAAGATAATCTGTCAAAAGCTTTCTCAATATCAATCTTGATAGCATACTACCCATGTTTTTGTGACCTCATAGATTACAATTTGGTTAGGGCTTCACTTACAGCTAGGACATTGTTAGAGATAGCCCTTCCTTTAACAAAAGCATTTTAAAAAGGTGATATAATTTGTTGTATGATTAGCTACAATCTTCCACACTTTACTTTAGTAATAATCTTGTATAATACATTACACAAACTTACGGGTCTAAAGTCATTGAAAGTCTGAGCACTCCTCCCCTTCTGAATTAAGGTTGTTAAAGTTTTGTTCAAAGGAGAAGGGACAAGTTTGTCGTGGGAAAAAGTCTGCACCATATTGAAAATATCATTTTTAATAAAGGACCAATAATGTTGAAAAAATTTAGGATTAACGCCGTCAATTCCTGGTGCTCTATTTGGCTTGATGTGTTTCACCACCTATTCAACTTCTACCAGGGTTAGAGGAGTATTTAAAGATTGAATTTGGTCGGGAGCCAACAAAGGCAAATTAATAGCTTGTAGTTGATGCTCAACTTCGACTAAAGGTGTAGACCACATAAGAGAATAGTGAAATGATCTACAGCCAAAACCATCAAACAAGATTGCTCATTTATCCAAATATTATGGTCATCTTTAAGGGAATGAATGAAGTTGAACGCTTAACATGTTTTAACCAGATTGTGATAATATTTCGTGTTTTTGTCTCCATAAAGCACTTTATTGATTCTAGCTCTTTAAGCCCACAAAATCTCCTCACATTCATACCAAATTCCAACTTAGATCTTAAAGAATTAACCCAAAAGCTTGCATTTTAGGTATTTAGATAATTTTGCAAATTCCGTAACATAGCTTCTAAACAATCTATGTTATTTCTAATCTTTCCCACTTTCCATTTGTTCCAAAGCTACAGCTCTTCCTTTAAAGTTTCTAGCTTAAACATAATAGACCAGAGCGGATGATTGATAGAAATGGAAGACCAAACATTATGGACTAAATCAGCACAATCAGGAAATTTAAGCC
Source organism: Neltuma alba (assembly GCF_004799145.2). Lineage (NCBI taxonomy): Eukaryota > Viridiplantae > Streptophyta > Magnoliopsida > Fabales > Fabaceae > Neltuma > Neltuma alba. Next base: position 29,081 of record NW_021635606.1, on the reverse strand, counting down.
AAAAGTTCTCAAATCTAAAAAGCTTAGCAAATTTGGGTCCAGTATGATCCGAGCTGAATAAAAGAGGGGCATGGTCAGAACTAGCAATAGCAAAGACTTCCACTGATGAGTAAGGGAATGGATAAAACCAAGATTGATTACAAAAGACTCTATCAAGTTGTTCCTAAACTACGTCTTAACCGTCTCTAAAATTGATGCAAGTGAACCATGACCCCTTAGGTGGGAGATCAAAAAGGCTAGCTTGTTTCAGAAAGTTTTGAAAAGCACCCATGCCTTTAATCAAATTAATTTTACTAAGTTTTTCAGGAGGATAAGGTACCCGATTAAAATCTCCAATTAAGGCCCAAGGTTTGTTTATATCCTCGTAGAGGCTATTTAACCAATTCCATAAAATATAACGGTCAGAAAAGAAAGGAAAGCCATAGACGCAAGTTAAGTAACAAGAAACTTCAGAGTTGATATTCACATCAGAATGAAACCAGTTAGGAGAGACTTGCTTCATCGTGAGACCAGAGCTTTTTTCACAACCAAAATACAGACCTCCACTTGCACCTATAGTATCATAACTAGCAACTAGGAAGAAGCCAAAAGTAGATAGTAAGCAAGAGATCCTATTTACAGGGATTTTGGTCTCCATCAAAAATACCATATTAGATTTATATTTACAAAGTAAACGTTTAAGATGTGAACTACCGCAGGCTTAGCTAACCCACGACAGTTCCAGCTTAAGAGCTTCATGGCACTTAGAGCCGAGAAAACGGACCAAGCCCGTCGGGCCGGCCCTTTTAGGCCCTGAAATTATGAGAGCTGGGTTTGATATTTTTCTCTTAAAATGAAAAATAAGCCCTGGAGGGCTGGCCCTGGAGGGCCGAGGGCTTAAAAGGGCCGGCCCTGGAGGGCCGCGGGCCAGCCCTTTTAAGCCATTTTATAATTTTTTTATTTTTTAAATTTTTTTATATAATATTAATGTTATTAATTTTTTACGTTGTTAATAATATTTCAAATATTTAGTTATTATTATCATTTTAAAATTAAATTTAGTTTTAGACAATAATTTATCCAATTAAATTTTTAAAAAATGGGTTAATTTGGACTTTAATAATGATTTGATTTATATTATATGCATTGATATTTTTAAACTATATATATATATTTGATAATAGAATATTTTTATACTTATATAACTTGTGATTCTATAATTTGAATTAGAAATTCATGAGTTTCAACAACAATGTTTCTCACATTAAAGTAAAATAATAGTTAGATTGCAAAATTTAAAAATAAAATTCTTATAAAGAAGAAAAACTTGATATTTTTGTTACGAAAGAAAAGCATACTTATGAAGAAAAATAATTAATTATAGTGATGATGAAGGTTCAAAATATTAATGATAGTGTTTATTTATTGCATAATTGCATTATAGATAAAACTTTTAGATGTTGTTATCTTGTTAATGAATGTTTTCGATGTTTTAGATGTTGATGAATATTTATATATGATAATATTTTATATTTGTGACTTAATTTTATTCATATTTATGTCTTTTATTAATAATTTCATTGGTTTATTTTTATAAAAAATATGATAAATATAAAAAATAGTATTTTTTCTTAAACGGGTCAAAAGCCCGCGGGCCGGCCCTGGCCCTGTAGCTTAAGGGCTAGGCCTAGTAAATTGGGGTATTTTTAAAATTTCAGCCCTGGAGGGCCGGCCCTTTTAAGTCCACCAGCCCTGAAGGGCCGGCCCTGGCCCTGATTCCCAGCTCTAATGGCGTTTAAGGAGGCTTTTGAAGGCAAGCCTCTATAGCCTCAAGAATAGAGATTGCCCTTGCCTGCAATATATTATTTTGTAGAAAATGAGACCAATCATCTTCTACCTCATAAGCCAAGCTCTTATGTTGTCCTTTTTTTAGCCCATCATCATCTCTCATCTTTCTTTTCAAACTAGTAACTTCATCGACTATTGGCCATACATCAGGATGGAGAAGAATGTGAGAAGATGATTTCGTGTTAACATTCTTATTGGTAGGAATGGAAAAATCCATTTAGGTCCAAACTTACCAGTATGGCATTTTGTCCGATCCCATTGTCTAGGAGTCATCCACTTCTTGTGGATTAGGAGCAAATAATATGAATGAGCCCAATTTATTAAAGTGAAGTGTGCCTTCAAAATGGGCCAGACTTGGGTTGGGCTGTGACAGAAGAGTAGAGTGATTCTCCACAACCCTTGGTTTGACACAACTAGGATGGGCTAACAGTAAGGAGTCTTGCGAAAATGGTTCAGCGAGGAGGCCCAAAGATTGAAATACCTGAGTCAGAGTACATTGTTGAACATGATTTTTAATTGGAGTAAGACAATCTAGTGGCATCATTATAGAGTGAGAGGTGCCACGTGTTGTTCGTCCCTGCATCAACTTGATTACATTAGAGGTTTCACACGGCTCTAGACAATGAGGTTTGCTCAAGGCAAACAGTTTCCTCTTCCGAGTGTGCCTTCCTGCTGGCAGACAATGTGTAGGTATGTCTTCTCTTGGAAGGTGCAAATCATCATGATTCTAAACACTTCCCTCACGTAGACCCCCTAAGTCGTGATGTAAGTCAACAGCCACATCTTTTCTGTTATCATTATCATCATTGCTTTCTTGCCTTGTACCCGGATCCGATTAGGCAAATAGGAATCTAGAGGAAGTTTTTGCATCAGGAAGGACTTGCACATCGTGAGTATTTTTCCCCAAAGAACTATGAGCACCTTTCCTATTGTTGGAATTATTTGGACTCGCCTGAGAGGAGAAGACTGAGAATTATGTGACATGGAAGCAGGATGGGGTAGGAGAGGATCATCATCATTGTCAAAATCAGAGTCATCCTGAAAATTGATAATACCCTCAGGGGATTGAATACTTGATCAAGATGATAGATAGCAAACGAAGAAAAATCCCCTAATCACATGCCATATACGAGTGGTTTTCCTAATGCGAGCTTTGTCACGGAAATTTTTTTTTTTTTTTGGAAACATAAGGGTATCTAAAATCCTTAACATACTAAACTCCATAATGCTGGCGCGCTTGAAGGCGACATATTACTAATGCATCATGCACTTGATGGAAGTTTCAATTACAGTGTCTATCAACATGTCCAATTCACCTGCATTGAAAACAAAGCCTGAAAACCCACTCATTGTGGCACTCTAGCCAAACTCATCTTAATGACTTAACTCTCACCCTCAATGCTGTTACTAACGAAAGGGCTGGATTAACTAACACTTGTATATCATATCATAACATCAAATTTACGCTATTACCCCAGTAAGTTACCAATTACCTTAGCTATTGTGGCAGTAAAATAGTTTGGTGGTAAGCCCCAAACCTAGACCCATAGAGCAATCATTATGGGTTGGTGCTCACTAGGGAACGTATCTAATATCCACGGCCTCATCTCCATTAACGTACTCTCCACTGACTAAGGTCCATGAAGGAGGACATAATTTCGGTCATCATCATTCTCAAACCAGATGAAGTAAGCATTACCAAAGTTGTTGACGATGCTAAAATGACCCGTTAGGTGCCATGCAAACTAAAGAGCTCTCTTAACCTTCGTGATATTTAAAGTCTTCACGCTGATAAGATAACCAACAAGACATTGTCACCAAAAATCATCTGCTTCAGCATTTAGGAGCTAATCTAACGCCATAGCAAGTCCTTGAAGCAGTAGTTGATATTGCAGAAAAGAAGGACCTGTATTTGCTTCGTCAAACTCTAGGTTTGTTGTAAGAACTACTCTACGGTGACTACCAATAACCTTGAGAGTCATCTCTTGAGTATGACATCTTAAGAGCTTTTGTAATAACTAAAAGAAAGAATTATATGAGACAAAGGAAGCAGCTATAGAAGAGGAGGCTAGGCATGTAGAGATTCAAGAGAGAACAAAGCATGAAAGTGGGAGCGAAGAGAGAAGTAACTTCTTCTCGCTCAACCCAACAAGTGGGAGAACTTGATTCAAAGCCAATTGAAAACTATGAAGAAACACACAAATATGACATCTAATCATGCTTCAAAATCAAGATAAATCTAGCAGCTCAAGGTGAATAACAACATTATTCAAAACATAAGGACTTGATTCACTTCACTACGGCCAAAGCCATAAGCATGGATTGAGGGGTTCTTGCCTACAATACCCTTCATGTCACTAATTTTAAATTTAGTGATCATCAAATATAATTCTTTTTCCACATAAGCATGGTAACAAAGGTAGAGTTCTGCTTCTTCTATTACCATCAGTACGCACAACCTCATCAAGAACTGGTCGCCTACACTAATGTCATCACTGCCAGATTTTCATGTATTGTACCATCCTAGTTTTTACTCATAGTATATAAATAACATTAGACGAAATTTAAAGCTTAATAAATGAGATTTATTCTCTGATTTATTAAGTAAAGAAAATTTACTTAAAATAAGATTGATGAGAATAAAAGAAATTGAAGTTAATGAAATTACTAAATAATAATAATAAAACGGATAATTGGGGAAAAAAAGCAATAAGGAAGAAAATGCAAAAAAAGGGATTCTGAACTGTAATTTTATCTCATTTTAATGTGGGGTCTTTAAATGAAATTTACCCCAAAAGTTATATTTTAGTGTTGAAGGGTGAGGGAGAGATGTCTTTTCTTTCTCCCTTCTCCACACTTCACGGCGCCGTTCCACTCTTCTTTTTAGACAGGATTTTAATTTTTACAGATCATTTTAGTAAGTCAAATGACTTTTTTTCATCAAATTTATGAAAGTTTTTCTACTCAAGTAAATCTATCTAGTGATAGTAACTTTATATTGTTTAGAAAAAAAATTTTGGATTTAGAGTTTGGAGCAAATATTGAGCTTTGATAATAGATGAGCATAGTATTATAGAGCTATTTTAGTATATCATTTCTATCAGTTTAGTTTTATTTATTGATTCACCAAATACTTTTAAATTAATTATTTTATTTAAACAGATATTTATTTGTGAAAAATATGATATTTCTACTATGAAACTTTTGATTAAATTATTTACTCAAGTGTATTTGATTTATAGTGAATTTTTATGGTTTATTTTTGAGATAGGATTTTTTTAATTTAAATATAATAATTTCAGATTTTTAAAAATTTGAGAAAAATATTTATTAGAGTAAATATTTTGAAAAGTTTAAATAAAAATTATGGATTGTTAGGATATTATAATTTTGTGCTAAAAGATTTAATTATGGGGTATGAGAAGTATGGGGTTTTAGCATAAAATCAGAAAACTTAACTTATATATATTAGCTCAAATAATTGATTAAATAACTTGTGTATTGATATGTAAATATATTGATTGTGTAGATTAAATTATTAGATTGTTGGTTTGAGCATGGAGTTAACCTTGTGGTAATCCTTTTCCTAGTAGGCGAGAGGTAACCACTTTCTACTTGTTATTTATGCTTGTAGATTGTTTGTGATCGATTTTGAATTATACAGGATTTACGAAATATTATTGAATTATGATATGAGTTATAAAACTATGTTGTTATTAAAACTGTCTTGTGGGATTTTTTTTATAAAATATATATGTGTTTATGATTATGACAGTCTGAAGTGTTTATGAATTAATTGAGAATTGAAAATTCAAATTGATTTCGACATGTTGATGATTTACTATGAATATAATATTTTGAGTATTGGTATGTGAGGGGTGGCGGATGTTGATGACGGAAATTATACCAAAGAGGATATAACGGGGTAAATTATGCACATTTGATATGAGTTGTGGATTCACAATGATCTTTGACATTAGATGACTTTTGGTTTTAGAAAGCTATCAAAGGTATTATTCAGTGATGTTGCATGATGGGTTTATGGTTGAAAATAACATTCTGGGTTTTATAATGCCCAAAACCCTATTCATTGTGAATTTTGATTTGCGCACAGTTAATTTAGAAAAGCTCTTTTAACCATGATAAACATGTTTATGGTTTAGCTTAACTCTTTTCTATCATAGTTAATTTCATATGATTTAGGATGCTTATATAATCATGATAGAATTTTTAAATGTTTTACGAAGTTTCTTTTTTATCATGGTTAACTTTTCAATATTGGTTAATTTAAAAGTGTAGTAGTTTCGTTTTTACATGTATTACCAAAGTTTTGCTATGATGATCATCCATCTGTCACCTAAACGCCCTCTCTGTTAAAAATAGTGCTAGCTGAGGTCTTCAAGGCTTTGTTTGGTTGGGATTTTTTTGAGGGGAGGGGAGGGGAGGGGAGGGGAATAGGAGGATGTGTTTGGTTGGGAGGAGAGGAGGGGAGGGGAGCTAAAAAAATTTGTTCTTTTGTGCTCCCCCCCTGCCCTCCCCCTCCTCCCCTCCCAAATTGGGGGTTTTTGGTGGGGAGAGAAATATTATGAGAATCTTGACAAATATGCCCATGCCATTTTTTGAATATTCCAGTGGTGCCCTCTTGATACTTTTTTGGTTTCGCATGATTACCTTCGCATTTCCTTTCGCGGTCGCTCAGTTATACATATACACATACACTCAAATATAATATGCATATATGTTAATATATTAATTAAATATATTAATATATATTATAATTATAAAATGACACTGTTAATATCATATATATTTTTTATTTCCTAATATGTGGAGGGTATTATTATATAGTTAAGGTCTTGTCTTTTTTTTCTCCTATTCACTTTTCTCATATATATTATACTTTTATTTCATAATTTTTTTATCACATATAAGTGAGGTAATTGGTTTTTTTGAAATTGATAAATTAGGAAATAATAATTTTGATATAAATATTATAATAAAAGAATAAATCAGTTTAAATATAAAGATAAAGGCATATTTGTTAATTTATAATCCCCTCCCCTCCCCTTGTGAACCAAACAAGAAATCTCCCCTCCCCTCCCCTCCCCTCCAATCAAACAAAACCCATGACCTCCCCTTCCCTTCCCTCCCCTCCCCTTAATTAACCTCCCCTCCCCTCCATTGAACCAAACAAAGCCTAATATAAGAGGTAGTTGAATAATTTGAGTAGATTAAGAAAATTAGTTAAGTTAATTATTTGTAATAGATAGGTGTTGTCTTTCCTGAAATATCCGTATGAATCAAGTGTATTGGCTAGGATTACTATTGTTACAAGGACTATCTTGAAAAAAATGGATAAATATGAGAAACAATGTAAAAAATCAAAATAAAAATCAAAGTCTTATACTCCTCCGGTCCTAATTATAAGACCCAATTGACTTATTTGAGGAGATTAAGGAAGTAAGTTAAGTTGGTTATTTATAATAAATAAGTGTTGTCATTCCTAAAATATTCTTGCTAATTAAGTATATTGGCTAAAACTATCATTATTAGAAGGATTATCTTGGAAAAAAATACATAAATATAAGAGACAAAATGGATTGGGGTCTTATAATTAGGACCAAATAAAAAGTCAAATGGAGTCTTATAATAAGTACCGGAGGAGTATTAATTACCGGAAGTAGTATTATTTAGGATCATAAAGCATGTGGTTTTATGGATCCATGGCCGTTCGAGGAACACATGAATAGATGTGAAGTGACGAAGAAGATAACAGCAACAGTGATGACAACTTAGAAGGGGCTATCTGACACAAAAGGGAGATAAGGTAAGTTGTTGTGGGAAGAATAGGAGAGAGAGTGAGAATGAAGATGGGATATGGGCCAATGGAATTTTACCAGTGACGACGAAGAAAGCATGGGGCTGTGCTACCAGCAAGGGGGGAGAGAGAGATGGGGAGAGAGAGTTTGGGTACTATCAAACTGTAGCATGAAAGAAAGAATAGAGGAGAGAGGGTAAGGTTTCAACACTTGGCACACTAGGTGGGACATGGCACATCATAGATATTGAGTGGGACTCACAAAAACAAAAAGTAAGGGTGTGGTTGAGCGGTAGGAGTTCATCCTCCCTTAATCAAGATTAGGGGTTCGATCCCTATTTGGATATGGAAAGTGTTAAATGCCCTGACCAACCATCCTACCCTGTGAGATGCCTACAATTAGCAAATCTAGATTAGTTTGAGCCGTTGTTGTGCTTAAAAGATGGTCTACCTAGGATCCTGGATAAGGTCACTCAAAAAAAAAAAAAAATCAAAACAATATGATATTTTTGCTTTGTTTAGAAAAGTTTATGTGTAGATTTACACTAACAAAAGTTTATGGTGTCATATGCTATTTTTGAAGAAGTCTATACTAATCCTTTATTTTATTTAAAGTTATTTCAAGGATTTGTTTGAAGAAATACTTATAGGCTATTGGAGTATTTTTATTTAGTATATGGTTGATAATGTGAGGTGTGACACCGCTTGACGAGATTTCTCAGAGTTTGTTTGAATTATAAATAATTTTTTAATCGTGATTTATAAAATATAAGGTAAGAGTATGATAAGAGTTTTGTTTCAACTAATATAAAATATTATTACGAGTGATTCTAAACATGATTATAAGGAGCTTAAACTTGACTTATTAAGAGAAGAAGGTATTAAAAAGGACCTGGGCTTCCTCCTATTCTTATTTTTAAATATAAATAGGCTAAGCCTAACACAAGGAAGGCCGAAGGCTCTGACGGTCCGGCCCTATTTTCATCCCTTGGTCTGCGCCTCCCAGTGCTGGGGTGCCACCGACAATCGTTTCCTGTCTCCCCTCTTCTCCTTCCCTCCTTCCTCCAGCGGCTACTGTCACCGTCCTCCACAAAACCATTCACCTTAGCTCATCATCACTGTCATTAGATCGGATTTTTTTTATGATTATGCTGTTATGAAATGGTTTAATTTTTCATTTTCTAATCCAATATTTCTGGGATTTTATAGAATCAACCGAAATTCATATTGGTTTGATAAAAGTTAGGAGCTCATCCATGAATGATGAAGAATATCCACTTTGTGGGGGATTTTTATTGTTTGCATACCCGAATGATCCGTTATTTATTTCTCGAATCATTACAAGTTTAGAACAACACCATATATAAATCTGTCATTGATCCCAGTAAATCTGATTGTTGTTGATATTTGATGTATGAATCAAAAAGTGGGGTTATTGAATCAGGAAAAAGATACACACATGGCGTCTAAGGCCAGCGTAGGTTTTCGGCCCAAAAAAACGGCCAGTGTAGGTTTGAGAAACATGGAAAGGTCGCGTAATTCATATATTAAGATAAGCAGTTGGTCCTTAATGTAAGACCATTCTCACCAATTTGAAAATGTTATAAAAGTTAAATAAATTATTTTAAAGTATTATATTTATTATTTTTCTCTCAACTAATTTGACTGGCTGATAAATTGATTTATAATTTACTTATACATTTAAGTAATTTAGAGAGATCATGTAATATTTACTATAATTAAATAATTTTTTATTTTCTTTAATTTACTCAAAATAATCAATTGAGTTTCACATTAAGTGCCAAAGGCAGTACATAGAATTTCAACAAGACAACCAACCCACTGAGACAATGCCGATTATTGTGGGATAATGGGTGATTTGGACAAGTTAGAGAAATATTAGAAATAAATATCTATTTAAAGCATTTTAGATATTTTCTATTTTATTTATGTTATGTTCTGATTTGTTGAGTAATCCTCAAGTTTAGGAGTAGTGCGGTCTGATATTTGCATATTAAGTTAATAATTTTATTTATTCATCCATTATCTAGGTAATTATTTCCCATTATGTAAGTTGTGGATGATGGGAGTATATTTTCGGGAATCATTAGCTATCTTTCTGTCTATAATTATTAAGTTTCTCCTCATTATCAGTGAAATAAAATATCAATTCCGTAATTTGTAGATTCTTTACTTGGCTATTAAGTTTATTTAGGTGAGATTCTTGCATGGCTAATCCTTAATGGATTGGCTGAAATATTATACAGTATTTTAATTTGGTTCTTTAACTTTAAAAAGTACAATATTTTCTGTCTTTTAACCTTAACCGTTAGATTTAAATGACGATTTTTTTGTAATAATCATAGTTATTTTAAAAATTAAACTTAATATATTAGCACTTGAAAATGTTTTATCAATATTTAAAATCTTAATGTCATCATTTTTTGTAAATAATTTTAGGGTTAAAAAACTAAAAGTATACTTCTTAAAAATTAATTAAAATCCTATATATAAAATCAAAGATTAAATGTATACTTTAGCCTAGTAAATTTTATCCCTAGCTGTTAGAGAGTGAAAAAAGTGAGATCCTTATTTCATTCTCTACTAAATTTATCTTGATATTTCCTTTTTCCTTCAGTATTTCAGTCCGGTCTCTACCTCAATGAAAGCACAAAAACAAAAAGAACAAGTCTAAAGAAGCGGGTGTATGGCTCAATATATACATGTGTGTGTGTACAACATACTGATGTTACTTCTACTTATTCATTTGTACACTTCTTCAGCATCATTGCTATTGTCTTTTGATATCAGGTTGCAATGATTTGTAATAAAAAATCTCACACCGCAAAAATGTCGAAGTTAGCTGACAAGATTGCTGAACTTCAAGCGTAATCCTCACTTCTCTGTGGCTCAAACTCAAGATCTTCTCTGTGTGCACGTGCGGATTTACCAGTTGAGCCACAATAAACTTATTAACTTATTATGTAAAATTAAATATATATATATATATATAAAATATTATTTCACACAAACAATTATATATACATATATATTATTAAAAACTAAAAATATACTATATGATAATTTTAATCATAACTATTTTAATGAAAAATAATTTTTAAATATTTGTTTTATAATGTTTTATTTAAAAAAATATTTTTAATATAATTTAAATTTCTAACGACACTAATTTTGAATTTTAAATCATAAATAATTCTTTTATAAATATTTTATAAATTTATTTTTTAATTAACATTGATAAGATATACAATTTAATGATATATATATATATTATATTACATTATATTATATTATCTATATGTGTTTTATACATTTGAAGAAAATCATTTACAATGAGTCAAAAAATCTTGTTATTTAAAAAATAACTACTATAATAAAATCTAATAAATTATTCTATATAAAAAATTAAATGATTTGAATAGATTATGATAAACAATATTCTCCTACTTTTATATATATATATATATATATATCCTATGTAATTTATTTTCTTAAAATTCTTTGTATATACCATTTGTTTTTGTATTGAAGACCAAAATCAATCTATATCATGGGTATTAATTATATTGTGATTAAATTTTATTGTTTAATGATTGAAATTCAAAATTCACTTCAATATTAATTTGCATTCATATAAATTTATTTTTTGGTTTTGAATTTCTATCATATATTATATATTTCAATATATTTTACATATTATAAAATTATTTCTTTCTTATATCAGTTTGTATTCTTTCTTATATCAGTTTGTACATATAAGAAAGTTATTAATATTATTATTATATTTTTTAGTTATTATTAATAATCAAGAGGAATTTATTTTAACAAAATATAAACAAGTTTTCTAAGAAATTGTCTTTCTATTTTTAGTATATACATAATGATGACATGAATGATGACGATATCTTCATTAACACCAACTCCACAAGTATATCAATTTATTTTATAATTAAAAATATTTTTAAATCATTATATTCTTAATTGTTATTATATAATTTTTGTAAGATTATAATTTAAAATAATGAAATTTAAAAATAGTGACTGATTAGCAACGAAATTGCGACGGAATAGATAGCGACGGAATTAGTGACAAACAATTTAGTGACGGAATTAGCGATGGAAATTTCTGATGGAAAAAATTCCGTCGCTAATTTCGTTGCTAAATATTTCCTGACAGATTTTCTGACGAATTAGCGACAGAATTTAGTGACGAATAGAAATTCCATTGCTAATAGTAGCAACGAAAAAATTCTGTCGCTAATCCATCGAAAAAATTAGTGACGGAATTTCCATCGCAATTCCATAGGAAATTAGCAGTGGAATTTGTTTTCGTCGAAAATTAGCAACGGAATTTGTTTCTATCACTAATCAACTATTTTTTTGTAGTGTAAGAATCCTTGGGCTTTGGTGAATTTCTAGGCAAACTAGGGTTATTTCCCATGAACTTATAACTCAAGAAGCTGACCTACTCTTTACTTGTAGCGTGTTGTCAAGCAGTTGAGAACAGATTTGGACCGGGTAAAGAAAGGAAAACCTCTTTTGAAGAGTGCTGAAAGAAGCAAACTGAACATAACTCTCCATATGCGTAAGATGCCTTTCTTTCTTCATACCTTAGGCTTTACTTGTTTGGTTTTATGATATGCAATTATTGTTCAAGTTAATATAATTTTTGGTTTTTCAAGTTTCAAGTTATAAACTCCGCCTATATTGTATAGCCAGTCCCAAGCCCGGATAAAGGAGGAGGGTTGTGTTAGACCCTCGACAGCCAACGTAAAAACCCGTCGAATCTCATGAACATGGATCAACGAAGTAATTACACTAATGCTAGGTCGTTGCCCAGAAGTGACGCGCTTTATGGCTCGAGTACAGTGAGAAATGAGCTAGAGCCGCTGCATCGTCGTCCGGATGTAGTGTTAAATGAGCGAGGGCTACCGCACTCTCTTGGACGGAGGCGGCTAAAGAAGTTAGTTCATGAGACTGAGATGAGATTTGACACTTGGAATATTGGGACGCTGAATAGGAAATCTATGGAAGTAGCAGGAGTTATGAGGGACAGAAGGATTCATATCTTGTGCCTCCAAGAAACCAAATGGACTGGAGAAGCTGCCAAGGAACTTGGAGAGTATAAACTTTGGTATACAGGAAAGGTGAGTGTAAGGAATGGGGTTGGTATCATCGTTGATGGAACATGGAAAAGAAACGTGGTAGAGGTTAAAAGGTTTGAGGACAGAATAATATCGTTAAGAGTAATTGTTGGAAAAGATACTATCAATATCATTAGTGCCTATGCACCTCAGGTTGGGGCAGAGATATACCTTAAAGATAAGTTCTGGGAAGATATGGAGGGGTTGGTTCAAAGCATACCACTCGAAGAAAAAAAATTTATCGGTGGGGACCTTAATGGACATGTCGGTAAGGAAACAGGACAATTCAGCGGGGCCCATAGTGGTTTTGGTTTTGGGGAGCTTAATAGTGGAGGACAATCTATTCTCGACTTTTCTCTTGCATATAATCTTAAGATTGTCAACACTTGTTTTAAGAAGCGAGAGGAGCATTTAATCACGTGCAAAAGTGGTGTCTCAAAATCACATATTGATTTCTTTTTGGTTAAGAATTCAGACAGAAGATTATGTACTAATTGCAAAGTGATTCCAGGAGATGGGGTGACTGCCCAACATAGAGTACTTGTTCTTGATGTACGTCTTAAGAGTACCAGGCAAAGGTACCATCAAGTAGTAAAACTCAGGGTTAGGTGGTGGCAGTTAAAGGGTGAGAAACGAGAGTTATTTAAAAGGACCCTTGTGGAGGAAGGGATTTGGGAGTCGCAGGGAAATGCAAACATGATGTGGGAAGAGATAGCTACAAGGGTTCGTTTGGTAGGTAAAGAAATTTTGGGAGAATCCAAAGGTCCTGGTTAGAGAGATAAGGAGATTTGGTGGTTGGATAAGAGTGTGCAAGAGAAAGTCAAACAGAAAAGAGATTGTTTTAAGGCCATACACTCATGCAATAGTGTAGAAAACTGGGAAAAGTATTAATTGGCTAAAAAAGAGACGAAGAAAGTAATGAGCGAAGCACGTACTAAAGCTTATAAAGGGTTTTATCAGGAGTTAGGAACAAAGACGAGAGAAAGAAATATTTACAAGATTGCGAAGCAAAGGGAGAGGAAAAAGAGAGATTTGGACCAAGTAAAGTGTATAAAGGATGAAGATGGTAAAGTGTTAGTTACTGATGGTGATATTAAGGAAAGATGGGAGGCCTATTTTTACAAGTTGTTTAATGAGGGAAGCAATTATGCGACTCAAGACTTACAGGACTTGCTAATTAACGAAGATGATCAGAATTTGGCTTTCTACCGCAGGATCCGTATCGGAGAGGTTAAGGCAGCTCTCAAGAAAATGGACAATGGAAAAGCCGTTGGGCCTGATGATATCCCTATTGAAGTTTGGAAATGTTTGGGAGATGAGGGTGAGGTGTGGCTAACCAAGCTTTTTAATGAAATTTTACGCTCTAAGAATATGCCGGATGAGTGGAGGAGAAGCATTTTAGTTCCTATTTACAAGAATAAAGGAGACATTCAAAACTGTGCAAGCTACAGAGGGATAAAACTTATGAGTCATACAATGAAGTTGTGGGAAAAAGTGATGGAATATAGGTTGAGGCTAGAGACTTCTATTTTAGAAAACCAACTTGGATTTATGCCAAGGAGATCCACTTCGGAAGCAATCTATTTTAAAAGGGTTAATGGAAAGATATAGAAGTAAAAGAAGGGATTTACATATGGTCTTTATTGATCTGGAAAAGACTTACGATCGTGTGCCAAGAGAAGTAATGTGGAAGGCTTTGGAAAAAAAGGTGTACGGGTTGCTTATATCAAAGCCATACAAGATATGTATGAGGGGGTAACTACCAGTGTAAGGACGCCTAGAGGTGAGACAAAGGACTTCCCTATTCAGATTGGCCTACATCAGGGATCCTCTTTGAGTCCGTACTTGTTCAACATTGTTCTGGATGTTCTAACTGAACCTATTCAAGAAAGAATCCCTAAGTCCATGCTTTTCGCGGATGATATAGTTCTCATGGCGGAATCAAAAGAAGAGATTAACACTAGATTGGAGTTATGGAGAAGGACGTTAGAGTCGAAAGGTTTCCGCTTGAGCAGGAACAAAACAAAATATATGCATTGTGATTTTGGGGGGAGGTAAGGCAATGGGAATTTGGAGGTGAAGATGGGGGAGCAAATCATTCCTCAAGTATCAAAGTTTAAATACCTAGGATGCATTATATAGGAGGATGGGGAAATTGATGGAGACGTTTCTCATAGAATACAAACTGGCTGGCTAAAGTGGAGGAAAGCTACCGGAGTTATTTGCGATAAGAAGGTACCTGAGAAACTTAAAGGAAAATTTTATCGGACTGCTATAAGACCGGCTATGTTGTATGGTAGTGAATGTGGGCAATAAAGGGAAAACAGGAGCACAAAGTTAGGGTAGCAGAAATGAGGATGTTGAGATGGATGTGTGGTCATACAAGAAAAGATAGGATTCGAAATGAAAATATCAGAGCAAGAGTCGGTGTGGCACCTATCCAAGAGAAAATGGTTGAAAATCGCTTAAGATGGTTTGGACATGTGCAGAGAAGGCCATTGGAGGCCCCGATGAGGAGGGTGGATCAGACAAGATGGAGTCCCATAAAAAGGAACAGAGGAAGACCAAGAAGAACGCTTAATGAGGTCATTGAACGAGACCTCCTAGTCAACAACATATCTAAGGACTGGGTTGTTGACAGAGCACGATGGCGTCGTGTGATTCATGTAGCCGACCCCACCTAGTGGGATAAGGCTTGTTGTTGTTGTTGTTGTTGCAAGTTTCAAGTTATAGGTTTTAATCTCTTAAGTTTTTTTTTAATTTAAAACATTAGTCCTTATAAGCTAATAAAAGCCTAAACTATTTTGCCTTTTGAGAGACCAAAATCTATAGTTTGAAACTCAATGTGCAAATTTGAGGGGTTAAAAATTATATCATCCTTTACTGCTATTGTAATCTACAGACTAGAGAAAAAGATTGCTGAAATCAAGGCAAAAATTGAGAAGATGCGATGTGATATGAAGAAGATCGAAGAAGATCTCAAAACTGTGGCATTAGGAACGTCCAAGAAAGAGAAGATCTCAAAACTACCTGGATCCCAGGATTCACAGTAGGTTGGTGCAAAGGGAATGAGGTTCCTGTTGAAGAGGTGCTGGCTTCTTCAATTGTTCAGATAATGTTGTTCATGATAAGTTTTCAAGCTACCGGTGCTGAAAAGAATTTAATGAGCATTTTGATGCCCAAATATCTGCAATGCTATCGTTCTACTATCTTATTTAGGACTTTATCCATAGCTAATAAGAAGTTTGTTTTCTTAGGACTTTGCACATTCAACATAGAAAGTTTACGAGTCTTATCATATGAGATGGCATTAATTATAGGGATCAGACAATGTTATTATACTCGACTATAATACGGGCTTGACTCGGGTTGACCCCACAAGGTAAAAGAGTCTTTAGTTGGGTCGGGGGAGAAAGAATTCTTCTTGTCGTAGAATCATGAAATAAATGGTAGTTATTTCTTACAAAATTCATAATATATAAACATACTCTTTTAATCCTAAATGTAAGATGTATCTTATAGTATAAATACACTACTACATAATGGGCTTTATTTAAAGCTGGAGGGATATAACATTTTGAAATGTAAGGCAGGAGTGAACAACTCATCCACTTTTTTTTTTTTTTTTTACACGATAGGACGATTAGTCCACTTTATGTTAAGGGTTTTTATGATGACAAAACTCATAAGATATTTTGCAATTTTGGACTCGTAACGAAATTAACTAAAGTGTGCACTAGCGCAGTAATTTTTCTTTATCTGTTTCATTTTTTATAAAATGGTTGAATATATTAATTAAACCAGGCATAAACAAGTAGGAGACAACCTAAAAGCTAGAACTAGTAAATAAGAAACATGTCAGACATCAATAAAATGTTAGAACAAATATGCTTAAAAGGATACTTTGAAACAAACGATTCAAATCATGAAGATGTCATATTTGAAAGGGGATTTAATGGGAACCAAGAACCTACTCCAAATTTCACATTTAAGGTCTGCAATGTTTTGCAAAATATTGAAAGCCCCATGACACATTAAAGGAAGAAAAATAGTAAAAGAGTTTTTGCAAACTTTGATAAAGAACCTTTTTTCCCTAACCCGTAAGTAACATTTTAGTGGAGGCAAACCTATTCAAAATATTGTTAAGTACTAAATATGACTACATCTCTTAGCATTACAAAAAAGCAACTTATTACTAACAAAAAATTATTCCATTACTAATTTTTAGTGAATTAACTATGCAAATTCTATCACTAAATTTAATAAATTTTTAGCGACAGAATTTTATTCTGTCACTAAATTTTTAGTGACAAAAATTTTTGGTCAGAAATATCCGGCACATATTCCGTTGCAAATTTTTGTTATAAAATTTTTTATGATGAAATTTTTTTCTCCGCTAACTTCTATTGCTAATTCTGTCACTAAATTATTTGCCATAGAATTTTTTTGTTACTAATTCCATCGTTAAGTTTATTCTGTTGCTAATTTCAAACTTCATTATTTTATATTATAATCGAACATCAATTTATATAATAACATAATGAATAATATAATGATTTAAATATATTTTTAATTATAAAATAAATTGATATATTTACAGGGTTGGTATTAATAAAGATATCATCATTATTCATCTCGTCATTAGACACTTATTGAGACAGAAAGACGATTTCTTAGAAAACTTATTTTATGTTTCATATTAAGATCAATTCCTATAGTATGGATTCAAGAGTTGGTTAATTAAGTTGTGAGGGATTAACCTTTTTCATCAAATGTAACGTTCGTTAGTTAAATAACACACTTGAGATGGAAGCTCAACCAATAGATGCAAAAACAAGTGCCACAACATTTTTCATATAGGAACTCGCCTCTTCATGAGTTACTCTTTTGGTCTTATTTATAAGATAGTTTTAGCATATTTTATATAGACTAAGAAAAATCTTAAAATATGCTAACTCTTTATTAAAATATAACTAGTGTTTAACTTTACGCCTATTTAATATATACACTTATAAAAAAATATCTACACTATAGTAAATAAAAGATAAAATAGTATATTCATGCTAAAAATTTAATAAAGTAATTTATAAATAAGACTAACAAAAGCCTTCTCTTGTTACCTTATAAATAGGACCATAGAAGCATTTAAATATAAATATATTATTAAAACAACTATTCTAGAGTTATTTTAAGGGAAAATTAGCGAGAATGATCAAAAAATAATATTCATTGAGAAGCATGTTAAAAATTACAATTATTTTAAGGACCAAATACTAAAATATAGTCCAAAAATACTAAATTACCCTTAACTAAATCCTTATATTTTCTCTTGTCACACCTCCAATGAATATATTTTTTATAATCTCCTTAATTTTTACGAAACTTTTTTATAATCTTTTTCTCATCAATATTTGAAACAAAATTTATGAAACTCACATCAAAATCATTTATTATTAATCCAAAATATCTTTTATACCTAAACACCAATGAAATGAAATTATTCATCTAGATAAACCATGCTGGTACTAGTTATATTTTTCCCAATTAGTAAAAGTTAATTTTTTATCTTTGTCTTTCTTCCTGTTTCAATTGGAATTCTCTCTGCTCCCCCCCTCCAAATATCTCTTTCTTGAATTTTTGTCTTTATAAATTGTTTTAATATATGTGTGTATATATATAATAATATATCTATATTTAATTACACATTTTAATTGATTTCAATAAATACAATTAAAAAATTATAAATAATTTTGTCAATTTCAATTTTTTAAAATAATAAATAATAAATTAAATAACATTGCTCATATTTATTTTTATATGTAAAAATTTTTATTCTCTTAATCTAAATAAGTTTTTAAATTATTATTTACTGTAATACACAAAAAACAAGATCAAGAAAGAAAAAAAAAAAATTGTTAACAAATAAGGAATAGTATTGAGAAAAGCTTAAAGCTATGAAACCAATCTGCGGGACTCATTTTCCTGCTTATTTGTTGGTTTATATGAAAGTGATAAATTTTTACTTTTAAACCAACATCATTAAAATATGAATTTTACACATTATAGTAGTTGGTCGCCAAAACATGAAACATATGTGAGAGTGAAATGTAATTAGATAAAATTTAGGAATTTAGTTAAAGGTAATTCAGTCTGTTAAAAAAAGTTAGAGGTAATTTTTAGCATCTCTAAATTTATATTTTGATATTTAGTCTTTTAAATAATTATGATTTTTAATATTCTTCAATAAATGTTATTTTTTAGTCCTTTTCTTTAATTTTTCCTTATTTTAGTGTCATGCTAAAACTACTTTAAAGCCTTACAGCTAACATCTAAAGCCTAATTCCTCTTGCAAACCACTATCCCTTGGATGTCTAGTTTATTTAATTTATTAGAATAGTCAATTATATGTTAAAATCAAATTCATTAAAATTCTCTAATCTTGATTTCTAATCTAAACTAGAAATTTCTCCCCCATGCAATACACAGATCATTATATTTAATTAGATTTAAAATTCTAATAAATTTCATTATCTACAGTACCTCAAGATTTGCTTCTTATAGGAGCATGATTTTTTTTTCTTTATTCAAATGGAATTTGAATTAGAGATGTAGAATTAGAGGGAATGTATGAAAATTTGAGATTATTTATTTATTTCTTGATTTAAGCCTCCAATTGACATACTATTTAACTATGATGCTCTCCATTTAATTTAATATATCCAAATCCTAATTAAGATATTATTCAAATTCAAAATTAATTATTAATTTTTTCGTTTGAACTTCCCATCGAAATTCCATTTATTTATAATGTTTTCCATGTAATTCAATATATTCAAATCTCAATTAAGATGTTATTCAAATCTCATTAATTAAATATATTTGGATCCCATAATATTATACCCAACCTATTTTTAAACGAATCAGGTATTACAAGTTGATGATACACATACATATTAGCTGCAGCAAATCTATAAGTTTCGCGTTAAAATCAAATATTAGTTGAGTAAATAAATTGCCTTATAACAAAAAAGTTTGCTAAATCACAACATCACGTTGCAAAAGTATGTACAGAAGAAAAAGGAGAGAAGAAAGAAAGGGGGAAAGGAGATTTTAACAAAAAAAAAAAGTGGTAAAAAGGCAATAAGGAGAGAAACGTCTGGTGCAGGTGAGAGAAGAGAGAAAGGAAATTAAAGGAAAATGAGTTAGAGTAGTTCACAACTCGGTTATTAAAAGATGTATTATATTTTGGTTTTTTGATGAAAATAAATTTGAAATGCATTTACGTTAAAGGTTATAAAAAATTAAAACCCAATCAGATGTAAATAAAATCTTAATGGCTCCATATAAGCTAGTCTCCATCTTTAAAACGTTAAAGATTTTCTATAAATTATTTTGCTATAATATTATTAAACATATATAACAACTGTTATAATGAGGTATTTTGTTTCTTACCCATTTATTGTTTTTCTAAACACTTCAATAACGTGTACAATTAATTTAAAAACAGTGCCGTTCCAATAAATCAACATTATATTTAGCCCTCTATAGTATTAAGTATAATTTGATATACGTAAATATTTATATTTAGGTAACTTGAGAGAGGTGAGTTCCCCATATGAAAAATGTTACTGGACTTGGTTCCACATCCGAGTCTGGGTTTCATTTCAAATGTGCTTTTCCGTCAAAGCTTGCAAATTTTGCCCCTTGAGCATGCCACGGGGCTTTCAAAGTCTTGCAAAATACTGCAGACTCTAAATATGGGATTGGACTGTTAGAATGGGTTCTTAGTTCTCACTGAATGCTTTTTAAATGTGACATCTTCATTATTTGGGCCTTTTGTTTCAAAGCATCTCTGCTCAATCTATTGATGTTTGATATGTCTCTTACTGACGAGTCCTAGTTTATAGGCTGTCTCCTACTTATATATTTGGTTCACTTAATGTATTAAATTAAATAAAAAAAAAAAAGTGCTCAGTTATTAGTGCAGGACTTCAATTTTGATACAAGTCCAAAATTACAAAATATCTCAAGTGTTTCGTCATCGTAAAGACTCTTAAGTTAGTCCGTGTAACGCTTCTTCCAAAACCTAATGGTGATGAATCCAATAGCCTTGGTCAATTTACATTCTGACTTGGGGCAACCTCAGCCACCATTGGATTAGAGTCAAAAACGTTATATCTGAGCCTTTAGAGGAGATGCGGATGTATTCTTCCTAACCTACCCAACTGGAGCCCAATCTTTTCAATTGTCGGTTAACCTGAGTCAAGCCCATATTATAGCCTAGGATTTGTTGCCTTAGAAGGATGACCAGGTCAAATACCTTCAATACAAGATACCTGATTACAACTCTTGAATGTATTGTGTAGTTTTGCTATTAAGAATCACTTCACTTTTGCAATTTGTAGTACATAATGCCATATTTAGATTCACACCTGTATAAATGGACTTCAATTTTCACAAATAAATTGTCATATTATAAACTTTCAATGTTATAAAATAGAGCAATATAGCATGATCTGATCCGTATAGCAAAGACCCCATCTAATGGACAAGACTTGTAAACTTTCCATGTTGAAGCAAAATTTCACATCAAAATTAGCTTTCTAACTGGGGATTGGATATACAAAGTTCTGAGAAAACAAACTCAGCTATGGATAGAGTCCTAAATAAGATAAAATGATAGCATTGCAGACATTTGGGCATCAAATCGCTCGTTAACTAAGTGGCTAAATTGAAATATCTACCCAGAACCTAAATAAAATTTTGTTTTTCCAAATACATATGAAACATGATCGTTTTTGCCAGAAACAGACCTGACTAACTTGAACTTGGGGAAAGGCAAGAACCTGGCACAAACTAAAAACGCCCACGACAAACTATGGCAACAAACAGAAACAAATAGCTATTCTTGAAAAATGAATTAGAAAAACTTCACCTCATTTTAACATTTGCCAAGTGCGGCATTATAATCATAACTATGAATGGTTGAAACTCAAAGCGAAAAGCAGCCAGTGGCAGGGCAAACTCGCCCAATAATTAGATTAGAAGAAATTACAACATAAATTTCCGCTGGGCTTGGCCAAACCAAAAAATATACATTTTTTGTGTAAAAAGAAATGAGTAAAAGATGAAGTCTCCGCTCATGAAGAGATCTCAGAATCTGAAGCCAGGGTCTACATCCATTGCCCAGGCAAATTTTGCCAGCAGAGATTTGTTGAAGATCTGAGCATTCCGGGAACAAGTAGTACAAATCAGCAAAAATATGACGTTAAATACAAAAATACAGCCAATTAGCATGGAATGCCAAAAATAGACCGTCAGTGGCTTACAAAAAAATATGACTTTTGTAAACTTTACATTAATGATTCTAGTGTTAATCATGCGTAGGCTCGAATTAACAAGTAGGCAGAGTTATACAAGCAACTTTTTGTTGACTGGAAGCAACCTTGCCTCCAGCCATCACAAAGAAGAGCACAAGAGAACTGCTACCCACTAACCATGTCAAGCTTAACTGTCATTTCAATGAGTTCTACTCAAGAAAACAAGAAAGAAAGGACCTATTTGTTAACACCCCCTCAACTTGGAAACCCAAAAAGTTATCTCGCTTATCTATGATACTTGAAGATCAGTATCCTTCAATCCATTTTCTTGTTTCTCACTAACAAAGAAACCACCATCAAAAATTATCTCGCGTATCTATCATTTGTTGTTTACAAATAAATGGGAGCATACCACAACTGAAAGGGAACGCTAGTTTACAATTTTCAAATTCAGAGAGGTAAATGCAAATCGCTCAAAGATGAAGGCATTTGCGTTTTTCTTCCGAGTAAATATACTGAGACTAGCAACCAAAAAATATATATATATATTGGGAAAAAAAAAGCACTAGTTTACAATTATTTCTTCAAGCCCATTAAATTCTTTAGAGCACTGGCAACACGAAAAATTATCATAAATAACTTCATCTGAACAAGTGAAGAAAACCAGCACCTTTTCAATAGGAACATCATGCCGCTTGCACCAAGCCACTGTAATCCTGGGATCCAGGTAGTTTATCTTGGATGTGCCTAATGCCACAGTTTTGAGATCTTCTTTGGTCTTCATGTCACGTTGCATCTTATCAATTTTTGCCTTGGTTTGAGTAATCTTTTTGTCTAGTCTGTAGATTGCAATAATAATAATACATATATCATAACCAAGCAAGTAAAGCCTAAGGTATGAAGAAAGCCATCTTACGCATCCGGAGTTAAGTTCCGTTTTCTCTCAGCACTCTTCAGAGGAGGTTTGCCTTTCTTTACCCTGTCCAAATCTGTTTTCAAATGCTTCAGAACACCCTACAAGTAAAGAGCAGGCCAGCTTGAGTTATAAATTTATAACAAAAAACCCTAGTTTGCCAACAAATTCACCAAAACCCAGGGATTCTCAGTACCTGGAGTTCAGCAATCTTCTCAGTTAACCTTGACATTTGTGCAGTATGAGATTTTGACACACTACGTTGGTGATTACAAATAATTGCAACCTGACATCAAAGACAGTAGCAATGAAGCTGACGATGTCTACGAATGAATACATAGAATAGAACTAACATGAGCATGTTGCACATATATTGAGCCATTCACCTCCTTGTTTGCAGTCTGATAGACCCCAATTTTCTCTGCAACATCACCATCTTTAGTATCCTTGGTCAACTGTTATCACAGGATCCCAGAAAATTAGACATACAACTTCCTGATGACATGCCAGATACACTTGACAACAATATGCATGACACCATTTTGCTATGAAAATAGAATTAACGTATGCTTGCATGGGATATATAGCATATGTAGGAAACAAGGATTTAGTAAAGCATTCCAGAAGCGTATTACAAGTTTATAATCAAGGTAAAATTTCAACTCCAATGAAAGATGCAGTGCTCTTTAGGGAGGCACTGACTCCTCACCTGTCGTAGAAAAAAAAATGTAGGGAAAAGAAATTTTTGATGTCAAAAATACAATTAGTAACAGAAGAATAATTGAAGGGTATGTAGAAGTCTAGGAGATAATGGAGTTACAGTATAGTCATTTCAAGGCACGTTAGCTTAATGATTTGCAGAATAAAACCATTATTACCATGTCATCCAATGTGATAGATGCATTGAATGTACGGAAAACTTTAGCCGTTAGGCCAGGCATCAGTTCCTTCAGGTGAGCATTTAGTTTACTTGTATCTAGCTTGTCAAAGAGATCATCACCAGGGCTTTTTTCTGAAGATCAAAATATCAAATACTTAAGGACCTCAGTTTCAAAGCATAGATATATCATATGAAATATGTTTCCCACCTGCTTGGAACTTTAAAATTGCATTATAAACTTGCTGTTCAACTTCTACCGTATTTTCATACTTGATCGAATCTTTACCAAGGAAGTTAAACTGCATTAATCCAAATAAGAAAAAGTGATTACTAATAGAAGAAAGTTTTAAAAGAGATGCTATCGTTAAAAGATTAAAAGATCAAGATGACACAGAAATTTTAAATCCTTGAACCTAAGGACTTATAATCTGATCAGCCATTCCCAGCTAAAAAAGAAACAGAGAACGTGATAATTTGAAAGCCATAACACCTGCAACTTGTTGGGGGCTTCTGCTGTTACATTTTCCACTTTCAATGTGCAGCAACCAACAGTATCAGCTTCATCATCATCCTGAGGAAAGGAAACTAAAATAACTATATGCTCAAGAATTTTTTTTAACGAGTAAAAATCAGAATAGCACAACAAATGTAAAGGGGAATGCCAACAAAGCTACAAGCGGAATCTGCATCAAGTCGCTTTAGCAAATCCAGGCACACAAATTTATAAATTAAAGAAAATACACCATTTATAGAATTCCAAATTATCCATTCTATCATTACTTTAATGCAAATGTTCATATGGAATAGCCTTCACCATTGACTAAATATGAAAAATATTTCTTTCTATAGACAAGAACAAGGTGGGCACTTGGAAACATGATTTTTGTGGATTTTAGAGCTTTAGGATTTCAACTGAAACCAGCAAGGACTTGAATTTCAAGTTCACTGATGAATTTGACTAGTATTCAAAATAATTCTTGCTTTTATGCCTGGGCATGAGTGTTGTACTCTTTTCATCAATCATATGTATGATCTGCAGTGAGCACAAGTGAGTGACGATTCTCCAGACAATACCTTCTCATTGCCAGCCCTCAGAGCTAACTTATCGATAAGGTAAGTAGCAACAGCTATTTGCCGCCTTGTAATATCTTTACTCGTAAAATTCTTCGTGTATGCAGCCCTAATGTTCCCTATATAATTCTGCACCGAGATAATTAATTAAACAAACTACAAGAAATCTTACCCTAAAGTATCATGAATGGAAACAGAAATGGAGTTCATAAAAAATATAAAGCACAAAGGTACCTTCAGCATCCTAGCTTTCTCATACTTTTCCTTGTCACTCTGCCCCTTCAAAGAGCTACTAGCAGCCAGGAAAACATATTTGAACAACCTTGGGTTGATTGGATCACTCCAGAATGCTAACCATGTTACTGTATTGTCATGCCTAATCTCCTTCCACCTGCCAAGGTCACAAACCCCAAGGATAAAAAATAACGTTGACTTTCAACTTTGACCAGATTTGATATTAAATTTTTCCTGCTCTCCAGTGTAACTTACTTTTCACCAGGGATAGGGCATTCAGGAATTGGAGCATCCTTTCCGATATTAATTGTGATATCACTTGGATGAATGCGCCTTTTCAGTTTGCCCATCTAATAACAAATAGAAATAAACCATTATTAACCACAAAATCTGGTAAAATATCTCATGTGATGTCACATCGTAAGAAATCACATTTATATCTGAAAAGCTCTACTACTAGTAATTAGCTAAGACAGTAACCTTTGGATGCTCTCCACGACCTCGGAACAACCCCGGTGGTTCTACTCTAAAGTTTCCAACCTACAACGAATTGTCAATAACATTTAGTCAAAACTCTAACAAATTACCAAAGGGGAACTTGAACTCAGCAACTTGCACAGAGTAAGATGATTCAGATTTCAAAGCTTGCACTTAAATAGGAGACAAGAATAACAAGTTCAACTTCAGGAACAAATAACAATTGACACAGACAACATTGAAGTCTACACAAGCATTTAAAATAGGAAAACAAAAAACCATAACTTTTATGAAAGAAATCCATTTAACAGTAAGATATACTTTAACTAAAGATAAGATCAACAGAGAAAATAAAGGGTTTAACATGAACGCAGAAGGAAGCTACAGAACCCACTCGCGTCTGACAAAGCAATTGATATATAGGAATTAAAGTGGGGAGGCAGCAGGGTAGTTATGAGTATTCGATGCACAGGTGTTTTGTAGGCATTAGGCATATGAAATCATTGTGAATGAATTGATACGACTATTTTGCTATGTCAGGCTTTTGCCATGTATCACAAATAGTCAAAAATTCTTCAGACAACACATAAGCCAAAAAAATGGATTGCAGAAGCCACAAGAAGTTGAACTATAGATTGGGAGTCAGAAATTTTAAGAGCGTGGAGAATGTGAGAGCCCAACATTAAAGTACCTTCTCCTTAACACCGTCAACTATGGCCCACATGTATTTCTCCTCTTGTTTTGCTTTCTCCTCCTTAAGGGCCTTCTTTTCCTGCATGAATCCAAGACAAGAAAGTTAGCAGTTACCAAATAGAAAGAAATGAATTATAACGTCTTCAACTCACTTTTTTTTTTCGGCCAACTTCAACCAACTTAGTCCTAATGCATCTGATCCACCCAAAATCCCAAAAAGAAAACGCATAAAGTTGAAGGCCGCGAGACAATAGACTTATCAAGAACCTAACCTAACCTAGAACTATCCAATGGCGATCCAAACTTCGTAAAAACTACCCAAATTAGTTACATGATGGTGGACCCATTATAAATTCACCATGCTTGTCAGGAAAAACACTGGAACAACATTAAGGAAAATAATAACAATTAATTTTAGGAAAATTACTTTTGACTGGCTCAGTAAGGAAATTACTTTTATGAGTATATATATAACCACGCATAAAATTCCAACATACAGAAGCCAGTGAAGGACATAATTAACTCTCAGTTTGACCGCCAACAAGTGAGAATGCTACAGAATTAACATTGGGGTGCCGACAGGCATTTGTCCCACAAAATCAGGGATCAAAGCATGCTCTGATTCCCCCCCCCCCTTTGGGTATAGTGCACAAAGAAGCATCATAGTTGTAGATAGAAGGCTCTTGGAGCCAAGTCATGCCGAGCCTTCAGCAAAAGGTATTAGCAAAGGGTCATATTCACATGGTTCAAAACATGGCTGCTAAAAATGAGTTTGTGAGATTGCATCAAACTCAACGACTCAAGCTTGTGGGCATCACACGATTTCTGCTGCAACTAGTAACAGTTTTACTTTTAGCCCCTTTCTTTCCTTGATCAAATCCCTGAACTCAACTTAGACCAGCCCATATGACAGCAGGATGTGTTAATGGACAAAAATGATTGACATGAACGGGCTTCTCCCTTTATCTATGAATCTGTCTTTTTTTTTTCATTTTTATCTGCATTTCATTTATTCATATCAATAAATCAACAACGACAGACATTCACATACTGTTCATACGTAGGCTTATGACTTCGGCAAGTGTATTTGTGAGAATTTCATTGCAGCACCAGTAAGTTGAGAATTTGGCATTTAAATATCGTTGTATAGATATCTAAATATGGTTGGCAAAAAAATATCTAAATATGATTTTTTTCACTTCATATTCTATTTTAAGCACTATTCACAAAAACAATCTATGCTCCAAGTTTTCCACAAATATTATTAATTGATGTAATGTAAACCCTTACAAGTTTACAAGAGTTTACATTATGAGTTTATCCTCACCTCACAACGGTACTATAACTTGCAAGTATGAACTTCATTTCAAAGAAATTTAAAAGACAAGTAATATATCAAACAGAGACACGCACAAGCAAACTAAGATGCTGGGGTTCTTGTATGTCATGCTTAAGAACATTCATTCAATCATAATCAACGAGTTGTTTAACTTTCATGACACCTTGGTACTTCTCAAATGAAGAAGCCTGTTCCAGCTGAATACACCAGCTTTGGTGTTTACAGTACTGTTCCACAGTTGGAATCCATTAACCAAAACCTACTTCTCACTTCTCAGCATCACCCAAATCCTTATACCCACTTCATCTTCGTATACCAAAGTCTTGCTTCTTCCACTCATTCATACTTCACTCTTAATTTCTTAAGTGCCAAGTCATTATCATTAGCATTCTAATAAAGTTGAACTCAACCAACAGAAGAAATGATGCTTTGTTACAATGCTAATCTTTGTCATAGTAAAAAAAGCTCATGCTAGATACCAACTTACTTCTGTACTCATTTGTTTCTTCTTCTCTTTTCGACTTGATACCAGTCATATATTGGGGTAAAGTCACAACCTTCCAAGTTCTGAATTACATGGTTTTTTCCTAGCAATTTGCGCCAGTCGCTCCAGAAATTACTTTTGAATGTTTCTTTCTGCATATAATCTGTATCTCGCATTACAGCAAACATAGTTGCAACCTACAAAATATTTTTAAGGTTCATTTACACTGTCAGAATTTCTGATGGAGATTTCATAATATGAAAAACTTTGTAACAAAGTGCTTAAAGAACATCATTTCCTCACAAACAGACCTAAAAAAAAAAAAAAAAGCAAACAATCTAGCAGGATAACTTCACAGTAATAAAACAACACCTCCTCTTGCTCAGGAGTTAATGCGACTGGCTTCCCTTGTAGAGCATCTTTATACCATGGGGCTTGTAAGGAGGTGGAAAAATAACACCATTGTGAACCAAGGTAGTCCACTTTTTCTGCCCATCTCCTTCACTAGGAAGAAGTTTTGTAGACTTAGAATATTCTGAATTACTGCCTGATTTCTTCATTTTCTTGACTTGTTTCTAAATGATGCTGAACCAGACTTGTTAACTTTAACTGCCTTTTCAATCTTCTTCACTGATGACGACTTATTTCCTGATGGAGAAGACTTGGCTAATCTCTGTGAAATAGGAATATCATCATCATCATCTACCTTTGACTCATGCTTCACAGGTACTTGCTTAATTTTAGTTGATGAAACTGGATCTGAGAGCTTTGGCTTCTTCACAGAAGAATTCAGGGAACTAATCTTATCTAGTGGCCTCTTAACCGACCCTGTAACAAGCTTTTCCTGTTTAATACTTGTG